>NW_012141080.1:3581730-3601066 GCF_000956105.1 Propithecus coquereli
TCCTACAAACGTGCTGTAATTAACTAATCCCCTAAGGTATCTTCAGGTTACTTCCTTATTTTAAAATTACAAACAGTGAAACAGTGAACATCATTCCCATCATATTTAATTATTTGTTTGAGATGCATTCCTAGGAGTGGAATTTCTGATCAAGGGGAGATGAATAAGATTTTGATATTTATTATCAAAAAGTTTCAAATGAAACACTGCCTTTGCCTATCAGATTGGTAAAAAATGAAAAAGGTTGAAAACATACTTGGCTGGTAAGAGTATGAAGAAGAGTTCCTTTGTGAGCCTGAAACGGGGGAAGGCAATTTTCTAATATCAGTCAAATTTAGTAATACACACACCCTTTGATCCAGTAGGTAGCTTCTAGGGAGTAATCTAGCTGTAGCCAATAGATACATTCCATTGCAAGCACAGAGAAGAATGTCCAAGAATGGTGTACTAGGTTGAATTGTGTCCCCCCAAAATTCGTGTCCACCAGAACCTCAGAATGTGACTTTATGGAAACAGGGTCTTTGCAAATATAATTAGTTAAGATGAGGTCATACTGGATTAGAGTGGACCGTAATTCAGTGACTGGTGTCCTTGTAAGAAGAGGGAAATACCAACGCACAGAGATACAGGGAGAGAACAGCATGTGAAACACAGACACAGAGGGAAGACCCAGTTTGTGGTACTTTGTTATGACAGCCCAAGAATATGAATACAGATGCTCATTGTGGCATTGTTTGTGACAGCAAAATAAGGGAAACAACCTAAATATCCATCAGTATGACACTGCTCTTAAATTATGGTACATCCATGCAGTGGAACACCATGCAGCCACTAGAAAGAACATAAAGATCACCAGAATACATTGTCAAATGAAAAATACAAGATGTGGAGCATCATGCATGACATGCTACCACGTACATAGAAAAAGCAGGACGTATGTTTGTATATGAACTGAATTATCTCCATGTACCCACAAATAGCTTGGAGTGTTAGTGGCCTTTGAGGAAGGGAATTGAGGAATTTAGGGTCTGAGAGAGGAACTTTTCACTGTATCCTATTGTGGGTAAACATTTCGTCATTAACTTTTTGGCTATCATATGTGTTCTGTTAGCTGCCTTTCCTCTTCACTGTCCAATTTTCCTTGGAAAGTAGTGGGCCACTGGGATTTGACCTTTAATCATGGATTTTAAGAGTTTAAGATGTTTTTAAGAAGTTAACATATTCCTGGGGTTTTGTTGTTGTTGTCATTTGAACGTTAAAAGTAGCATGGGCTCATGTTAAAATATGTAGAGAAGTATATATGGTGAAATTGTGTTTGTTTGAATCAGGATCTAAATACAATCTATTCATTGCAATTGGTTGATATATGTCTCAGGACTTTTCTAATCTATAGGATTTTCCCTCTCCCTCATTTTCTTTTTTGCAATTTGTTTATTGAAGAAACCAGGCTTTCGTATGGAGTTTCCCACAGCCTGCATGATGTCGATTGCACCCCCAGTGGTGTCATTTAACATGTTTATCTGCCCTTTGTGTTTTTTATGAATTAGTATTTAAATATCGAAGCTTAATGAGACTCCCTTTTTTGTTTTGTGTAGGGATTTTTGGACAAAATTCCTTCACTGGTAGTGTTGTATTTTTCCATCAAGAGGCTCATAATATTTAGTTGTTTTTTCTTAATGTTAGCAACCATTTATAACTATTGCCTAGATCTATCAGTTCATTAAGAATTTGTAATTGATGAGCTATAATTATTTTAAAGAAATGCTTATGAAATCTCCCTGCCCTATTGTATTGATTAGAACTTCATAATGATCTTGAACGGCAGTGACAGCAAAAGTGCATCCCCTTCTCTCACCCTTGAGTTTCATTAAGGGGACATCTGTGGTATCTTTTGACCCTTCAGGAAGAAGCTGACCCTTAGGGGTCCTGATTCATCCAGCACACACCACAAACCTCTGGGACGAGGTACAGGGCTTCTGCAGGGGCCCTGCTCTGGCTGGAAACCTGTCCCTCAGCCCATTTTCAGCCCCAGCCCAGGGGTGTTTGAAAAGCCCACTGAAACGTCCTTACTCCCTTCTCAGTCCACTCTCACTGTCACTGGGTCCTGTAATTCTGGTTTTCATCTCCACAGGGCAGGCCAAGTCTTCAAAGAAGACAGAAGACTTGCTGGCTATGGTGATAAAGCTGCAGAAAGGTCATGTGTCTTCTTGTGTCTGAGCCTTGGCTTAAGGTTTCAAGCCAGACAGATGTGGTTCAAACTAAACAACCTTAGGAAATTATCCTGTACTTTCTCTCTCTTATACAGTTTAATTCTTTGAACTAAAAATACAGCCCCACAGTTCAAAATTCAAGAAGTTTATGGCGATGGAAAAACCTATCCCCTCCACACATGTACACATCAGTCATCTATTTCCTTGACCCACAGGCAAGCAGCAACTCTTTTTCAATTCTTCACTATCTTTGCAGAGATTTTTTAAAAAAATACATGCATGGGTACGTATTCTTTGTCCTCCCTTTTTATATACCAATGACAAGTGGCAATGCAGATGGCTTTGCACCTTACTTTGCTTGTTTAGGGAGAGCTGGAAGCCAGCTTGTATCTAGTACCCATATCAGGGCTGGGGCAGTGCTGGCCAGGTTTGAGGTAAGACCCCCCAGCCCATCCTTAGCTTAAAATTCTATAATCCATCAGTCTGTTCCAAACAAAAGGGAATCTCCCCTTCCCCCACTCTGTGGCTGCACGCAGAAGAAGTGTGTTGGGGCTGCTGTTTAGGCTAAAGGGGTAGACAAATTGCAGGAATGGAAATGCATAGTGACCCACTGACCATCTCCAGTAAAACAAAGACCCTCAGAGATTTCTGTCTGTTCTAATCAGCACCGTGGAGAGCACCACTGTCCTGAAACTCACAGAAGCTGGAGTTGGTGACCTTGGAAAACACAGGGCCTGAGGTTAACTCCAAAGTGTCTTTGAGGTTGGCAGTGAGATCCAGCAAGGGTTTGGACAGCTCTTTGCCCCAGCTCTGTGTTGCCAACCGTGAAGCCAGAGAGGGATGAGGAGGAAGCCTTCTCCATACCAAGCTCTGAAACAGGGACTGGGAGAAGTTAGAGGTGACTCCCTAAAGGGACAGTGATCTCCCTGTCCCTGGAGAACTTGCAGGCTTCCACCCACAACATGGAAGCAGCATTTCCCCCATTTCTCAGATGAGGCCAATATCAGAGTCCAGGTTGACAGAAGTGACAACCAGCCCTGCCTGGCTTTTGACAGAATGGGGCAGGTGGGAGGTTTCCATTGGCTCCCGCCACACTCAGAATTACATCTGGAAGCTTCCACCATGGCCCAAGAAGCCCTGAGTGGTCTCACGTCCCACTTTCCCCACCTCCCCTCCTACAGCTCTCCACTTGCTCACTGTACTGAACCACACCAGCCCCCTCACCACTCCCACTGTGGGGGATGTGCGCTTGTTCCCTCTGCCTGGAGTGATTCCCCTTCCATACTCTCCACCCTACAGAGCTGCAGGGCCTGCTTCCCACCTGACTTGGAGTCTTTCCATATCTCAAGAGGCACCTTTTACCCTTTTGCTCTTGAACACCTTGCCTCACTTTTATTTCTCTTCACGGCAGTTACTGCCACCTGAATGGATTCATATATCTTTGTTCAGTGTCCAGCTCCCCCCGCCAAAATGCCAGCCTTGCCAGGGCCTCTTTCAGAGCCCAGCACACAGCAGGGGCACAGCGTATGCAGGTTGATTGATGGCAGCAGAGACACAGCGCTGTCACCCACCCCTCCTCCATCTGCCTTGGACAGCCAGGCATCTGTCTTCCTAGCTCATTCTTTCTTCCTTCCTTTCTTCAGAGGGAAGCCTGGAGCCACAGATCGAGGACCTGATTAACCGGATTAATGAGATTCAGCAAGGTAAACTTGGGGGCATACACTGGCCAGCTGGGGCCAGCAGAGAGGGCCTGGACTTTGAATGCCTTCATTTCCTCATCTACAAAATCTAGGCCCCTCCAGAGTTGTTGGAAGATGAATGTGTAATGTCACAGTTGCAAAAGAACAGCGAGACTAAAGACTGCACTCACGGTGTCTTTTTCCCTTCTTTGGCCCAGTGAAGAAGAAATCAAGCGAGGAACTTGGAGAGACCCAAGCTCTCTGGGAGGCCCTGCATAGGGAATTAGAATCCTGTAAGTGGGGTCAAAAGAAGGACCCAGAGATCCCATGACCCCTGCTGATGCTCCTGTGCCCACCCAGGGCCTTTGCACAGGCTGTTCCCTTGCCCACAGTGCTCTTAGCCCACATAATCTGGATTGCCTCCTGCTATCCCATGTCATCTCTCAGCTCTCTACTCAAACTTCACCCCAACAGACCTACCTAGATGGTCTCATCTAATTATAGATTCCCACCCTTTCCAGCTCACTCTCACTCTCTGGCTTCATTTGTTTCTTCAGAGCCTTTATTTCCACCTGACACAATGTATTTATTTCTTTATATTCATCTGTCCCCTCAGTGCAAACCTTGTACACGCTTCAGTATCTTCACTTCTTCAGCACTGACAGGGAATGTGTGGGGATGGAGGGGGAGAAGCTGGAACAGGGGGGTCCTCATGGGAGATGGGTGCAGAGATGGCAAGAAGACCCACCTCACCTCTCCTGGGGCTGTAACACCCCTTCTGTGTGACGTTTCCCCTTACAAGAAGTTGCAGTGGGGACACAAGATGTAGCCCCTGGGGGCTGAAAGTGTCATTGTGTTTTTCAGTGAATGGAGAGAAAGTGCACCTAGAGGAGATCTTGAGCAAAAAGAAAGGTATTCATCAGTTGCTGTGTCTTCCTTATCCTTCCCCACCACCCCACAAAAGCATGTCCTCCCCAGAGCAGCCAGAGGGATCCCACTGAAACCTGAGTCAGGGTGCTTCCCTCTCTGCTCAAATCTCTCCCTTGGCTGCCACCTCACCTGGGGTAAACACCCAAGTCCTCCCAGTGCCCTCCGATGCCCGACATGCTGTGGGGTCATGACCTCTGCCCAACACTGACTCTCCAAGAGCTCTCACAGGGCCCCCTGGGTTCCTTCCCCACAGAGGCACTGAGGATCCTCCAGCTGCAAGAGGAGAAAAGTGAGGCTCAGAGGTAAGAGGTCCTGCCCCAGCTCTTCCCACCTCAGCCCCCAGCCTAGAGGAGGAGGGAGCAAGAGCCAGGGAAATGAATCTTGGACACACACTCCTCATTTTCCCTTTCTATAAAATAGAGCAACCAGACAAATGAGTTCTCTGATCATCTCTGATATTAGGTGATGGTGTTAAGATTAATTCATTCATTTAGTCATTCATTGCTAATTTATTTATCAAATAAAGTCCATCCACTGGTGCTATTCTCAATCTTTTCCTGTTAGCCATCCAGCTCCTCTGCTGCCCACTCATTTATTTATTTGTCCACTTATTTTGGGCCCCCAGTCATCCATTTACCCACCCATCCATCCACCTGCCCATCTAGCCACTCACCCATTCATCCATTCATCCGTCCATTCATCTATCCAACCCTGGCATCCAGCCAGACAGCCATCTTATCTCCAACCTTCCATCTAATCATCTTTCATTCATCCAACCATACATTCATCCTCTGTCCATCCTTCCAGTCAACCGTCTAGCCATTCATTTCTTCATCCATCCATCCATCCAGATATCCATCTATCCTTCTTGTAATCCTTCCTTCATTTCTCCATCCAACGATTATCCCTCCACTCATTTCTCTAACCAGCTATCATCCCTCTCCAGCCAGCCACTCATTCGTCCAATTAACTGTCTATCCAGCCATCTATCCATTCATTTTTCCACCCTCTGAACCTTAGTACATTCATGTGACCAGAGGTCTCAGGTCCTGGTGTACCATGACTTTAATTGTGTAGAGAAACCCGATGATAGATAGTTAATGTGTGTATATACTTAACCACAATACACACACTGTCTGATAAGCATTTATATTTGTTTATTTACCTAATCCTCACAATTATAGGAGGTAAGGTCAAATGTCACCCTCCCATCACTACCACCATTTTACATACGAGGGAACTGAGACCCAGAGAGGTTAAGTAACTTGCCCAGGGTCACAGTGGAGTAGCAGATCCAGGCTTCCAGCCTGGACTTAAGAATCTGTGATGCTAAACTACCACACCCCTCACGAAGCTTTCTTGGGAAGACATGACTTAATGGGGGCCGGGATGAACAGGGTGATGGCCTTGACAGAGGCCCATGAAGGTTCATGTTCAATAGGAGAAAGGTGAATGGTGTGACCAGTTGTCCCACCCCCCACGCCTGCTGGAAGCAGTAGGGGGTCATTCAGAGAATATAACTGAGGGTTGTCTTTCCCTTCCCAGGAAGCACCTGTTGCAGGAGTCCAGGGAGCAAATTTTTTCCCATAACTCTCAGACCACAGGGAGGACTCTGGGTTAACTCCCAAGCCTGGGGCCTGGTGGGCCACTGGGTGGAGAGTGGGAGTGGGCTTGCATCAGGGAGATTTTGTTGGAAGGGGAGTTGTTGGAACCAAGGCTTACAGGGTAATCTCCATGGAGGGGCTCCCAGCAGAGAGAGCACCAGGCAGGGATTTGGAGGCCTGTGCATGAGGAGCCCCAGACATGGCCGGGCCAGGTGTTGGTCCTGGCATGTGTCCTTTCATCCCTGGATGTCGGCCCCCAGGTCGGATGTCGAGGAACAGCTAGAGGATCTGATGGGCCAGCAGAAGGACCTCTGGGAGTTCCACGTGAGCCATTATCATCGCCTTCAACCAAAGCCAGTCCTCCCCTGGCTTCCGTGTCTCCACGACCAGCCCAGTGTCCACCCCTGCTCAGGCCCAAGGCCACAGCATAGTCCTTCATTCCTTTCTTATTCTCACCTACTCAGTCCCTTGGCTTTGACCTCAAATCTGCCCACTTCTCACCCTTAGCCCCCACCGGGCCACATCCAGCATTGCTTGCCCAGGCTATTGGAGTAGCCCTTGCTGATCCCACTTTCCTTCTGCTCGCCTAGAGTGTTGTGTTCACCTTGCAGTGGCAAATGGGAACCCTGAGAAAGCCGTGGTCAGGTCATTCCTTCATTCAGCTATGGTTGACGGGTGCATCAGGCAGCATTCCAGGCAGGCAGAGATAGTGGTGGACCAAAGGGGCCAAGTCTTTGCTGTCCCAGCTGGTTGGGGGCAGGGGGAGGTGTACCCAGACTCTCACCGAGAAAATAAGTGGCCAGATGATGAAATGTCAGTGGGGAAGGCCTTTAAGCAGGTGCCACCTGCACACAGATGTTAAGGAAGTGAGGGAAGAAGCCGCGCTGGTATCTGGGTGCAAGTATCCCCAATGTAAAGTCCCAGGAGGCTCACCTGTGCCGGAAACGTGTGAGGAACAGGAAACGGGCGTGGAGGATGAGTAGAGTGGGAAGAGATGAAGTTTGAGAGGTACACGGGGACTGGGTCTCCAGCCACAGCAGAAACTGCACGTTGAGTTAATAAATAGTTGAATGAATGAATGAATGACCTAACGTAGGCGAGGATTTGGCGAGGGACAAAGGGAGAGGGGCGAGCAGTGTGGCCAGGAGGACAGACAGATGGACAGATGACCTCTTTGTCCTGGCAGGTGCTGCAGCGGCGACTGGAGCGAGAGATCCGTGCCCTGGAGAGGAGCAAGGAGCAGCTGCTCACAGAGAGTGAGCCTCCCGCGCGAGGTGGGCGGGCGGGGGCGGAGGCCGGCTCGGCCGGGCGGGCCTGCCCCTGACCTCCCGCCCGCCCGCAGGGAAGCTGGTGGGCGCCAAGCTGCAGGACGCGGAGCGGAGGCTGCGCTCGCGGCCCGAGGTTGAGGTCGAGGGCGCCCGGGCAGGGAAGCATGGGTAAGAGGCCGAAGGGAGCCCGGGGCGAGGAGGGAAGGGGCAAGGAGCAGGGCATGGGTCCGTGGCCCCCAACCGCCCTCGCCGCCCCCCACGTCCACCCCCACCCCACCCCACCCCAGCCTCTTCCTCTCTCGCGTGGGTCTCTGTGTCTCCGCGGTGGCTTCCTCCCAACTCCCCCTGGACTCTCCCTCTCTTTTTCCTGCTCTCCCCTCTGCCCCTTCTCTGCAGGCTGAAGGCAGGGCTGGGGAAATTCGGGGAGCTGGTCCGGAGCACCCCAGAGGCCGGGGCTGGCAGAGGAGAGGTAGGGAACCCGGGGAGCCTAGGCGAGGCGCGGCGGGCAGAGACTGAGCGGAGTGGGCAGGATCCTGGGAGGTCCCCTGAGAGAGGGGTCCGCGAGCGCAGCGCGTCCCCGGGGCGCGGGGACACGGCAGAGGGAGCCTGGTAGACAGCGGCGCAGTGGGCGGATGCGAGGGTGCCCGAGAACCTGGCTCCGTACCTGACTCCCGGTTCCCGCAGGCCAGGCCTGAGTTCCCGCACGCCGGGGACAAGGACGACGTGGAACCGCAGGCAGCTGGCCCTGACGCCCCCTAGGCTTGTAGGACCCGCCCCTTCCCGACCTGCCCTCAAGGCCTGCCAGGAAATAAAGGCGATGATTTCAGACTGTCCTCCCCCTGCTTGGCTGAGTCTATGCCCCAGGGAGGGGGCAGGGTCGGATGCGTGCTGTGGGGAGCGGGGTGTCTAGGACTCTCGGGGCGGGGCCTCGGCCGGACTCCGCCCACCGGTCCAGCACAGGTGCACAAGGCTCTTCACTAAATGCTCCTGAGCATCTCAATGAATAAGTGTGTCCAGGACCCTCTGGCGGTGCGGCTGGGCCATCCACCTCCATGGCCTTGTCTCGGTTCCTGAACTAGTTTGTCACCAAGGGCTAGAAGTAACGTCTTTAAAACCCAGAAAGGTCCAGGTCCTGTGCGTCTCTGGTGGTCTAGAGAGACCCCAGCCTCCCAAAGCCTCTGCTTGGCCCACAGACTCCCACTGGCTACTGCGCTCCCCTCACACGCTGGGCTCTGGCCCACGGCGGTCTCTCCACCCTTCCCAAACAGGCCACACACCTGTCCCCTCAGGGCCTTTGCCCTGCCGCGTCCTTGTCTGGCGTGCACATTCCCTGGGTCTCAGGGCTTTTGCACTCAGTCACCTCAGGTCTGTTAAATACATCAGCTGCTCAAGAGGGGCCAACCCCAAAGGACAGCTTGCACCGGGCCACTGCCATTACCGAGCACGTACTGATTGCTGACTGTCCGCTGCTCACCAGGCACTGCTTGGGCCCTGGATTTTAAATAGCCTGGTCAGGGAAGGTCTCACGGAGGAGGTGAGGTGGAGAGGTGAGGGAGTGAGCCCGTTGGGTGTCTGGGGAAAGGTGCCCCTGGAAGAGGGCAGGGCTCGTGCAGAGGCTGTGAGGAGAGACAGCACTTGTTGTGTTTGAGGAGCGGTCTCAGGAGGCCGGCAGAGGAGAGGAATGGGAGACAGCGCCCCAGAGTTGCCAGGGACCCAGTCGAGCTGTGCCTTGTCTAACGTGTGTGGTGTTCTGGCAAGGGGACCTGGCACACAGCAAATACTCAGTAAATGTTGTATATCACGTGTTATTATTGTAATGATTCATTATTATTCCCAATCCCATTTATTCTCATTACTATTCTTGTTGTTATTCCCAATTCAGAGATGAGGAAAATTGAGGCAGTGAATCTGCACAGTAAGTCCTCAATAAATGTTGCGTCTCACAGTTGTTGCTGTTATCACCCCAAGTCCGCAGAGGAGGCCCAGGGAGCTTTAACCCCTGGGCCACTCTCGTGCCCAGGCGTAGCTGACTGTGGGCCCCAGCTCCGATCCCCGGCACTGTCACCACCCACCTGCTTTAGGCCAGTCTCTAGGAATCTGTAAGGAACTTTAACTTCTTCTTAATCATCCTCTCTGTGTCACACAAATGGGACCGTTTGGAAATTGTGCTGACTTCTCACTTTCCACCTAGGACTCAAATCCTGGTTTCCCTGCTCACTGACGGGGTGACCTCAGGCAAATGGCTTCATGTCTCCAAAACTCAATGACCAAATTTGCAAAATGGTGTTACCAACTGCACAGAACTTACTATGAACGTGGCCAACTCTTGACCCCTTCTGGAAACCTCCTTTGGGCCCTGGGATAAGCTAAATTGTCCCTCCTGTGCATGCAGGATAGTACTGAACCTGGGGCCAGACTATCTTAGCTAGAATCCCAGCTCTGCTGTAAACTAGCTGTCTAACTTAGGCAAGTTATTTAACTTCCTATGGCTAGTTTTCGTATCTGTAGAGAGTTTTTTGTGAGGGTTAAATACGTTGATAATATATGGAAAATGCTTAAAACAGTACTTAGTACATCATAAGTACTGTGTTGGTGGTAGCCGTCATTATTAGAAAGAATGTTCATATCCTCATTTGATCGTCATCCCAGTAATCCTACACAATAAATGGTATATATTTTTTGTTACTTTACAGTTAAGAAAACTGATGATGACTTCGCTAAAACCAGGGAAAAACTAGTATTCAAGGCCAGATCTTCTTATCCCAAGTTCAGAATTCTTCCTATTCTCCATGCTACACAACCCTGCATTCTTTTCCATTTCATCCAGGGTTTTTGTTTGTTTGTTTGCTTGCTTCATCTTGTTAGCCAGTTAAGATCACAATCCACTTGACTTAATTCTTCCAAGTTCAGTGATTCAACTCGCATTTATTGACTATCTGCCGTATCCCTGGCACTTTCTTGGCCATTGAGAAAGTAACAGAAAATGTGTCAGTCACAGGTGCTGTTTTCAAGGAGCTTACAGACTCACCAGACAAAAGAGGTACACAGTCAACAATAGCAGACATAAAACAGTGTGCCACCGAGAGGCCGTGGGCCAATGGGAAGAGTACCAGGCCAGAAGTTGGGTGGGTCCTTTTGTGACTTTGTTGTGACCTTGTTGAGGAAGTATAACTAAAACCAAATCTCCTGCCAAACCGGAAAACTTCTCTACAAAAAGTAGAAAGAAGACAGTTTTATTACTGAACAAGCATTAAACCAGAATGTGATGCGCATCACAGGCAGTCTGCTAAAGAGATTGCAAAGACAGAAAGAAATCTTGCCCTTTTATATAGCCAAACAGATGCAACCCATTCGGTGCTAAAAAATAACTAGCTCTTGAATAAGTGGACTTAACAGCACCATTTGTCACACATTGTTCATTCTAAATTGGGGTGACCCTCTGTGTTAGTTCGTTGGCTGTATCCAAAGGAAACATCAAATGACAGGAGACAGTTTTGGAGCAAGGCACCTGCTGCAGCTGAGCTCCTATCATACCCTCTCACAGGAATGATGATGATATTTCAAAGAGATGGTTCTGAGGCCCTTGAGAAAAACAATCCTGGGTCATAAAGGTGGTAGGAGGTTTATTAGCTTTTAAAAAGATTTATATGCATTTCAAAGAGACAGAGAAAGAACAAGTTTTCCAAGGTAGATGCTCTAAGAAAAGGCAGGCAGGGGAAGTCTTGTCCCTTATTTTAAACAGGGAGAATTAAATCTCTTCTTTCTAATTCATATTTGCTCTCACAACAGTGGGTAAGTCATTTCATCTTTCTGGATCTCTTTCTCCTCCTATGTAGAAAGAGGCAGATCTATATCAGTGTTCACAAACTACTGTCTTGGAAACCAAAACAGCACTAAATGTTTTCATTCTTGGCCAATCACAGTGGCTTTGTTTAAATTGACAATTGGACTTTATTACCATTAAGAACTTTTGTCTATCAAAGGACACCATTAAGAGATTAAAAAAGAAAGCCACAATCTGGAAAAATGTATTTGCACTACATACATTTCCAGAGTATGTAACTCAGAATCATAGGATTACATGATGTTAGGGATGGAAGTAATGTCGTAGTGGATCTGGTTCAATCCAGTCTTTTGAGCCATAAGAAGAAAGGCTGGTGATTAATGTGGCTGAAACTAGAACACAAGCCTCAGGAGTTCAAAAGACTGAGTTGGCTGGGTATGATGACTCACATCTGTAATCCTAACACTTTGGGACACCAAGGTGGGAGGATTGCTTAAGGCCAGGAGTTCAAGACCAGCCTGGGCAGTATAGTGAGACTGTCTCTACAAAAAAAAAAAAAAAATGTAAATATTAAAAAATATTAGACTATTTTATTATATTTGCAATAAGTTCTTTTTCTGTTTCAGAATATTACAGGGGTACAAATGTTTAGGTTACATATATTGCCTTTGCCCTGCACAATGGCTTTTTAAAAGACCTTTTTTAAAAATGTAAATAATGTCTTTGGGGAGGGGCCTGCATGCTTAGGTTCCCGTAGTCCATCCTCATTCCGCCCTACTCTCTTGTATCCCGTCTGCCCAGCCCTTTCGACACCCACTGTGGGATTCTAGAAGGTGTTCAATAGGCATACTCAAAGGCCAGGAGCATTAAACATGAGCTAATAAGAAAAGAGAAATATCAGTGTTACTTATATCTTCTGGGAAGGTTTTACAGGGTCATGGAACTTTTTGTGGTTCTTGATGAGTAGAGAAGATTCGATTTATAAAATGAGAATTTTTTGTTGAGGTAAAGTTCATAAAACATAAAATTAGCCATTCGAAGTGGATAATTCCATCGCATTTACTACATTCACAGTATTATGTAACCATATTTCTATCTAGTTCCAAAACATTTTCATCACCCACAAATAAAACCACATACCCATTGGGCAGTTATTCCCTATTCTTCCCACCGCTAGTCCCTGGTGACCATGAATCTGCTTTCCGTCACTGTGGATTGACTTGTTCGGAATATTTCCTACAAATGGTACTACCCTACGATAAGTAACCATTTGTATCTGGATTCTTTCACTTAGCCTGGTGATTTGAGTTTCACCTACCTTGCGTATCAGTACTTCATTCCTTTTGATGGCTCAATAATAACCTATTTTCAGTATATACCACAGGTTGTCTGTCTATTCACTGATGTACATTTGGTTGGCTCCACCTGAGCCCAACTGTCAAACACCCCCCCGTTTAAAAAGCCCCATTTTTCTATTCAGAGACAGGATGGCAGTCTTTGAGATGCTACTCTACCATCCTCCTCATTTGCCAGCAAATTAATAAACTTCTCTTTCCTTTTTCGCAAACCACATGTCTTTGTACTTCATTCGTATTGATTCAGCCATGGGGACAAGTATTGAACTTTGGGTAACATTCTGGATGCTTGACTCTGCTCAGATATATGATTTGCAAATATTTTCTCCCCTCCTGTACATTGCCTTCTCATTTTCATTCTTTCTTCCACATTTCCCCATTTATTCAAAGTACAACAACTGTAATCATCCGTCATGATTACTGTTATTCTCATCACCAAACGCAGGGTTTCCTGGGCTGTTACCTGGACACACTTCAGGTTGAGTTTGAAAGGTTCTCTGACTTCATAGATACTGGCATCTAGATTTGAATTTCTGAGGCCTCTTTTACCACTAATCAGCACAAAAGATGCAAAGGAAAACTAACACTAACTTAGAGCTGAGATTATCCAAGAGCATTGGTGCCTGTGTTTAGCACAGGACACACACATGAGGGTGAGGTGGCCGGTTCTAAAATTCCCTTTCTCTTCTTGCCTTGATTTTGGCCCACTGAAGTTTAGTGAAGCACGAATGGCAATCGCCTACTCCTTGCATGAACCTGGATTGTTACCACAGGTGGACACAGGTAGGTTGGGAGGACTTTCTGTCTCAGGAGTGAGTTGTTCCTGTAAATTGCTACTCTTAGACTCTATGGAGCAGAGAGAGGTGTTTCCAAACGTTTTTCTACTTATTTTTCATTTGGGCACAGCTTCTGAGGTGCATGCCCCTAGGCAGGGATGTTCCCCAGTGGTTCTTATAGACAAAGAAGTAAAGAGAATGTAAAAAAAAAAGGCAAGCCTGAAACCTCCCTAGTCACCACAAAGACATCTGCATGCACTATAAGTGTCAATATATGCCAGCTGTGTGCTTCTGGCATTGCCATTGTCCTGGACATGGGCCTGTCACATGCCCCATAGGGTTTCCATGGGGACAAGGAGCTGAACGAATTAAGTTCTGCACAGACCATAGCTTTACTCAGAAGAAGGCTGAGGCTGTAGTTCTGCTTCCAGCTCTGCCTGCTGTTTGGCACTTCACAGAAGAGACCCTTGCTGCAATGTTCCTTCTAATTATTTCGAAACTTCTATGTGTGCAATGAAGACATGTACTGCTTTCTTGTCATAAAGCTCCCTTCTTTTTTTTTTTTTTTTTTAATAGGCATGGGGATCTTACTGTGCTGGGTTCTTTCCCCTTTATACATTGGCCACGGAGAATGCAGACCAACGGAAACATTTTAACAGGAGTCCAAGTGCTAGTGTGTATTTTGACCAGTAAGTTCTCTCTTCTTAATACACACCTTTTTCCCCCTTGATGATTAAGATGTTTATAAGAAGTACCGACAGAGCTATGAATATTGAAAGCCTACATCAACCGCCCAAGCCTCAGCTGCACCTTTTTGCTTCCCTTCTGTTCTCAGTGCCTATTAAAGGAAGAAAAAGAAATAAACCATCACTTTTTCCCCCCGTGGACCTTTAAGTCAGACATAAACATTTTGAAAGTTAGACAATGATTCTGATTCACAACGTCTTTAGGATGGTAATTTAAGTTTTCTTCTGGGACTTTAATACATTGTATCACTACTGGATCTGATAAGTTTAGTTAGTAATATTTATCAACTCTATAGGTCAAAAAATGTTTGCCACTATGTCAAGCTCTCAAGTTCTGGAATTTTAACTCTTTCATAAACATATGCGAAGGCAGAGAGAGAGAGGGAGAAAGACTGTGTGTGTGTATACATATATTGCTTTTCTTGGCTAACAGTGTGTCATAAACATACTTCCGAATCAGTGACGGTACATATCTGTATTATCATAGCACAGTGCCCACATAGAATTATTATTAGATCAATAACTACTATGCTTGGAAATTTAAGTTGTTTTCTAATTTTTATATTATACACTAGACAGCAACAAGCATTTTTATAGGCATGTGTGTGGTGTGTGTGATTTTAAACATAAGATAAATCTTTCAAGGTGGAATTGCTGAGTCCATGGGTTTGCATACTTTAAGGCTTTTGATACATTTTGACATCGGCGAAACTCCCTTTTAGTTAAGGCAGTAACTGGGCTTTCAGCTGCATCCTGCTTGCCTCCCTCAGTCTGGGCTTCTTCTGCTCTTAACTCTTCCTTGACTGCCCACGCACCTCTCCCAGCCTGCTCCAACCAACGACACTTGGAGTTGTGTTTCCTGTGGCTGTTTCTACCATTCTGGCCAAGCCGTCACTGTAGTTCTGGCTTCCAAGGCCACAATGCCAGGGAGAATAAGAAAGACAATAGTTGGTATCCGGACCTCCTAATTCTGTCATTCCCCTCTGCTCCCTGATCCAGGCGACGCTCTGTGAAATCTGGCTGCGAATCTCTCCTCCCTTCAGTGACACAGACGCTCTCCAAGCCCGGATCTGTCATCCGCACACGCAACGAGGACTCAGTCTCTGCCTTCTGCTGTGTCCTAGGATGCCTGGGGGCAGGGGGCTTGGCATTGGGGAGCTTTGCCTTGGCCTTCCTGGCCAGAGGCCTGCCTGACACCATCAGTGAAGCCGAGTTCATGGCGTTCATCGTGCATGTTCTGCAGTGTCGGGGCCACCTCCTCCCCGTCTCCCACAGCACCGAGGGGACGGTTGTGGCCGTGCAGATCTTCTCCATCTTGGCTTCCAGTGCTGGGCTACGTGGCTGCATCTTTGTCCCCAAATGTTACATTTTTATTTTTATAATGTCCACATAAAAATACCCTCTAAGGTTTGAGGCTTAACAAAGATTCCAGAAGCAGTAAGAATTCCAGAGGCTTATTTCAAAAAGAAAAAAAAAAAAGAGAGATGCACTGAATTTAAAAAGTCACTATTATCAGAATCAGATGCAAGTTAATAATTGAATCTAACTCACTACCTCCAAACAAGCAGTCAGTCTCACGTCTTTAATGGAATCAAGAGCAATAACACCCTCAGTTATCTTATTTCATAATGCGAATGTTATGAACATGTTTCCCATCCGTGCCTTTTCCCTCAACATATCCAATTTTTAATATAGCACTTTTCTTCCTTTGTGCATAGTAGCAGCCTATCTAGCCCCATGTCTTTGGCCAAACATTTTGCCTAATTTTCCAGTCTGGAGATTGTTTGCCCTCACAGACATCCGTTTCCCTTCTCCTGCAAGCTGGATTGCCTGGGACTCCAGTCATCTGGGTTCTGAGTGGGTTCATTCAAAAGGAAGCAGAGTTAGAACAACGGTTGCCTCTTCTCAGAGGCTCTGTGTCCCCCCAGACAGGTGCGTTCTGGGTGCAGCCTCCGTGGACTGATCTCAGACCCTGGGCTCCAGTACTCTGCCTGCCTGATAATCTCTTACAAACTCCCAGTTCCACACTGGTTCCCAGGTCTCCCAGCACCTACAATTCTTGGCTGTATTAGTCAGGATTCTCAAGAGAAAAAGAACCAATAAGATAGATGATAGATAGATACAGAGATAGAGATATATAAGACAAGCATTATTATGGGAATTGGCACATGTGATTATGGAGACCAAGAATATACTGGCTGCAGGCTGGAGAACCGGGAAAGCTGGTGGTGTCATTCGGTCCGGGTTGGAAAGCCTGGGGAGGGAAGCCAATGATCTAACCCCCAGTGCAAGGCTGTAGGGGGCTCTGGGGTAAGTCCCAGCATTCCGAAGGCCTGAATACCAGGAGCTCCAATGTCCGAGGGCAGGAGAAGACGGATGCCCCAACTCAAGAACAGAGACTAAATTTGCCTTTCCTCTGCCTTTTTGTCCTATTTGAATGGGCCTGCAACAGACTGGATGATGCCCCCCACACTGATGAGGGGGGATCTTCTTAGTCTACCGATTCAAATGCTACTCTCTTCCAGAAACGCCCTCTCAGACACACCCAGAAACAATGTCTTCCTAGCCATCTGGGCGTCCCTCATCCCAGTCAAGGTGACACGTAAAATTAACCATCACACCTGCGTGATATTCCCTCTGCTGGAAATAAATTCTTTCTTTTTTCCTGATTAGACCCTGACTCATACACTTGCTACCAGGTCTAGTCCCAGGAAAGAGATCCTCATGTAGGATTCTGGATGGAGTTGGCCCGTTTGTACATGAACATAGTTGTAACCGTACTGCAGAGGAGCATGGACTACTGGTCATGGCAGCGTCAGCACCTGTGTACACACTCATCCTTATGCTTCCTGCACGTCAGGCTGACTTGCACCTGCTGGTACACACATTCCTTTGTGTGACGGTTTTCCCTTGATGCTGATGTACGCCTGGCCTGTCTGTGGGGTGGGCTAGCAGTGCTACCCAATGATTTTCTGCCCCCCACCCCACCAGGAACAACCTTCACCTAATGACTAATAGGATTGGGCGTATGTGCCAGTTAACGACTTATTGCCTCTCAGCTGCAAATTCACCTTTACTGCCTACTGCTTTGTGAAAACGGACCATTCTTGGATTATCCCTACGTCATCAATTTGTTTAATACAGTTACGACCTGGGCATCCATGTTGGGGCCTGACATAAGTTGTCTGAAGCCCAGTTGCACCCCATCGCCTTTGGCCTAGTTAAAACCTCCCCTCCCTTTGTGGTTGTTTGCAGTATGGCCCTCCTGCTCCTCATTCTGCTGATCCAAAAACCCGACACACCGCACAGCTGCCGACCACGATTAAACCTAACGGTCGACACCAGAGACGTGCCAATCAGTCTCCCCTTCTCGCACATGTTTTCCTTAAACTAGCCAATCCAACCCGCCCCTGGCCCGAGAATGCCTAAGGGTTAGCGCCTGTGGATCTTAATAAAGGCCTGGTCCCACGGCGTCCTCTGTTTCTCCCTCTCTGTGTCTGTCTCTCTCGCTCCCCACACGCTGGCTGAGCTCCCTGAAGCCTTCGGACTTCCCATGGCCTCCTGCTGGCGACCTCAACCTCTCTGGGATCTGTAAGTGAACAATTTTTTGTCTCATGCCCTTTGGTTCCAGCCTCTCATTGTGTCTCACCTGAGCAACATATCCCCCGAAACTTACTCTCCTTCTGGGCAGGGCTCTCCTAGAGAGTGGCTGTCTTTGTAGGAATAAACTGAACACAGGTCAGACAAGAACCCCAAGGTTTGTCTTCCAGGATAGACAGATTTCCTGTGAGGGGGATATCTGGTCATAGGTCAGACACTTAGGCGTTGGACTGTCCACTGGGATAAAGAAGTATTCTGTGAAAGCCACGTCGTTCCACCCGTGACCAAATCCCTGGAGCCCCGTCAGGGCAGGGTGTGAATTTAGAGCCACTCTCCGGAGAGAACTCAAGATGAAAAAATTACAGGAAAATCACAACAGTTTGGTTATTCCTCTGAAGAAAGGCTAGGGAGCAAAGGTACCAAACATTTGAAACACAGTTGTGTTAATCACTGCACGCATTGGGACACCTGTGTATTTGCCACGACCCACTGATTGTCCCGTTGGGCTGTACACCAGATCGACGGTGGTGCTTTGAAAGTATCAGGACTCAGAGTCACCTTCAGGAAGTATAGTTCACTCGGTTTGGGATGGTGCCCTGGTATATTTGTTTTTTTAAAAAAATTCCTGGTTGATCATATGCAGTTAGGGTTGCTAGCCACTTGCTCAGAAATAAGAGAATAACTATTGACCTTCTGGAAATGTGATCCCTGCACTAGCAGCATCAGTATCGCATGGGAACTTACTAGAAATGCAAATTGTTGGATCTTACTCCAGACCTATTGCATTAGAGGCTATGGGGCTTGAATTAGAAACCCAGCAATCTGAGTTTAACAAGCCTGCCAGGTGATTCTAACGCCCAGGTGTGAAAACCCCTGAAGTATCACCAGGAAGAGTTTCTGAATTCTTCCACTTTTTGTGATGGAATTAAAAACAAATACCCGGCCAGGCATGGTGGCTCACCCCTGTAATCCTAGCACTTTGGGAGGCCAAAGTGGGAGGATTTCTTGAGGCCAGGAGTTCAAGATCAGCCTGAGCAAGAGTGAGACCCCCATCTCTATAAAAAAACAGAAAAACTGGCTGGGCATGGTGATGCTCGCTACTCGGGAGACTGAGGCAGGAGGATCACTTGGGCCCATGAATTTGAGGTTGCAGTGAGCTATGATGACACTGCTGCACTCTAGCCTGGGCAACAGAGTGAGACCCTGTCTCAAAAACACAAAAACAAACACCCCTTGGAGCCAGAAATTTCAGGTGCAAGCCTGAAATCTCCCTCAAATTAAAGATTGTAACCCAGGACAAATTACAGTCCTCTCTAATCTCCAATCACCTCACCTGTCAGCTAGAAATTAAGATAATAGTTTTAATAAAGTCATGAGGATAAAT
>NW_012141080.1:3604351-3605908 GCF_000956105.1 Propithecus coquereli
CTGTTATGTAAATTCCCTTTGAACCTGAGGGCCTTTCAATGATTGGTTTCTATCAGGGTGAAGCTGAAAAACAATAATCAGAATGGACTAATGACATCCACACTATAAAACTATTCAGGACATGGACCATGGCCAGAGTTCTCTAACAGAGCCCACATGATCCTTTTCAAAATTTCAAATTAGATCAATGGCTCCTTCGCTCTGTGATGTCCTAATTAACTTCTAAAATTCCAACAGCCCTTTTCCAATAAGACCTGCCAATGACTGGCTTTTCATCAACCTTCATGTTCCTCCTTCCACTTTGCTGATGTAGGGTTGCCATCAGAATGGTTCACTAAGGCACCCTCATTGCAGACCTTGCCCGGGTGTCCTAGTGTGGAAATCTGTATTTTTTTTGTTGTTGTTGTTGTGGTTCTTTTGCTTTGCATTGTAAAGACAATTTTTTGAAATTTTAAAATAGAATCTAGGTTACTGTATTAAATTCATAGAGTATCTACTCATATCCACCAGCTGTGTTTCTTACATCCATCTCTTTTCCTTGGTGCCACTATCCCAGCTGATTGTGATTGCTACTTGCGTGGTTGATGTAAGAATATGGTTTCTAGCTCTACCTCTATAGTCTTGGCTGTTTTCATTAATCAACCACAGGGTGGGCAGAACTAATTGAATCATAGCCCTTTCCTACTTTGGTGATTTCCCATGAACTATAGGGTCAAATCCTAAATCCCTGTTCCAGAAAGCAAGGCCCTCTATAATGATCTTATGCTATCTACCTTTCCAGCCATACATCCCACCAGTACCTGTCACCAGTCTGGACGACTGCCTGCCCACTTCAAAATCATGCAAGGTAGGATATCTTTTCTAATATGACATTTTCCCACATGGTGTTCACTCTGACAGTCTTTCATCTCCAAATGCCAGCATGAATTCATTTTCACTAAATGCTCCTTTTATCATGTAGCTTTCCTTGTTCCCTCTGAAAGCAATCTCTTATTTTTTTTCTATGTTTCATTATCCAGCTACTTGTACCATTTCTAGATGAAGTATAATCATTAATGTTATGCCTTTGTGTGCTGGATGACAGCTTATGACCTAATTAAGGGATGAAGTTGTATCTTATTAATTTCCATATTATCTCCTAGAATAATAATTAAGACAAGTTTCTGAACAATCCTTGTGAGAGGGGAGCATCTTTGGAATATCTAACCAACTCACGACACCCTCTATTTTTTTTTATTTTTTTTTCAGCATATTATGGGGGTACAAATGTTTAGGTTACATATGTTGCCCTTGTCTCCTCTCTCCCTCCAAGTCTGAGCTTCAAGCGTGTCCATCCCCTGGATAGTGCGCACTGCACTCTTTGTATATGCATATACCCGTCCCCTCCTCCGCCCTCCCCCCTGCCTGACATCCAATAAATGTTCTTACATGTGCACTTATGTGTTGATCACTTAATACCAATTTGATGGTGAGTACATGTGGTGTTTGTTTTTCCATTCTTGGGATACTTCACTTAGTAGAATGGGTTCCAGCTCCATCCAGGATAATACAAGAGGT
>NW_012141080.1:3605958-3608216 GCF_000956105.1 Propithecus coquereli
TGAAAGAGGTTGGAAAGGTTTAGATGACATTGCACAAGAACGTTTAGTAACCCTTTAAAACCACATTTGTTCATCTTGAGCACACTGAGAACTCTGGTATCCAGAATGGGGAGATCATGGTTGTGCTGGTTTATCCCTGCTCAGGGCATCTTATGAAACTCCGGTGAACCCAATTTGAATTGGATATTAACAAAATGAAGCCCATTCAGATCGGGGGGAGGCTAGTATGAAAAAGGTTTTGAAGTCTGTCGTGAAAGCTAAGACTGAAGGACCTAAGAGTATTTATTCTGAAGAGAGACATGGGTGCTGAATATCCTCTTTGTACTTGAACAAATATCATGGGATAAAGAAACCAGAGAGACAGGTGAGGACTTGCCAACCAATACTGCTGTCCAGCAGTAGAATTGGCAGCCACGTTGGGTAGGGAGAGCTCCGTCACCAGAGGTGATCAAGCAGGTTAGGCAGCAGCTGACAGGTGTGTTGTATTTGTTGTGAGCAATGCTTGGGATGTTGGGGTAAAGGCCTGGTTGTGGTGGGTGGGTGTGTGTCTGTATGTATGTAGGGAGGGAATTTCATATATGGAAAGGACCTCCCGTGTTACAGGCTATTTTACTTTGGGTCATCCTCTTCCCCATGAGGAAACCGAGGCTCTGAGATATTTTGCAACCTGCTGAAGTTCTCCTAGCGAACAACCCATTTAAACTCAGGTCTGTCGATCTTCACAATCGTGCTTTCTTCTGAACCCTGTTCCCTTCCAGCTCTGAGTTGTTCACGCTTCCTAATGGGTCATAACCCAGATCAAAGCCACAAAAGGGCATTTCATGAATCTGTGCTCTTTACGGTCTCTGGCTGAAGTCACCAGCAGCCAGTGTGACAGCTTGAGGTCTCTGCTGCCAAACCCAATGCCAAGCCAAGCCCCCATAGGACACTTGACAGGGAACATCTGTGCCGAGATGCTTACTGTCAATCATGGCACATGCTGGGCTGCAACACTTGGATCCCACTTTGGGAACAGAAGACTTACTCTTCCAGATGCTAGGGGTGTGGCTGCTGGCAAGCTGCCCTCAGTTGTCGGTGCCCTTCAGAAATTCCCTCAGTGAAAGGGAGTCAACTCGACTAAGGTTCTGTCCTCTCCTTGGACAGACCGCGTGCAGTAACTGATGGACTTGGCAGTGTGAGAAATCCCCTGGGGCATAAACACCTGGCCCTCTCGGCTGAGCTAGGGGCCCCTAAGAAGAGTCCTCCCATCTTAAGGACTCCCCATGAGGTTATCTGATGCCGCCTTTGAGACTTCTCCTTCTACTCTACCCTGCCGCTTTTCCTTCCCTTCCTTTCTCTTCCATAGGAGTGAATCCCAAGTACAGTCCCTAGCAAACGTCCAGCATGTTGGTCTCCATTTCAGAGTCAGCTTTAGCAGTCAGCTGCAAAATCTCAGCATCTTCCTTTATGGCTTGTCTTTTGTTTCATTTGTTCAAAAAATAAGAGGTCTGGCTACTGAACTGCACTCCTGTATTCACACATTCGTTCATTCAGCAAACACCTGTCGGCCATCAACAACGTGCCAGTGAGTGCTGGAGACGCTATCAGGACTGCGGTAATGAACACAGATTCAACTTTTCAGGCTAACAGGGAAGAAAGACAATCAACAAATAATTCCATGAAGAATGATATGATGGCATTATAAAAACGTTTTGAAGAATTGCGGGGCACTGCCTGTGAGATTAGAAACGTATTCTGGGCAGAAAGGATGTTCGTATGTTTGAGAAAAAGACGCGGGTGGCAATAACATAGTGGGGGGAAAAGAGAACTGAAAATGAGGCTTGCACAGATATGTTAGGGGCTTATAAACTCATTTCTATAAATACAATTATATGCAAAAAATAGTTTTATTATGTGACTTGGATGGTGTTTCACATTATTTTAATTCTACCAACAATTGTGTGAGTTCCCCATTTCCCCATTTTTTAATAGGTAGGTAAAGAAACCTAATTTCTGAGAAACTGTTTTGTTTAAAGTCAGAAGCAGATCAAAACAGGCCCACCTGATCCAAAATCTATCTACTTTGTCCTATCTCCTGTAAGAGTCCTCTGAATGTCTTTGGGGGATGACATTTTTCATTTGCGTTGATGGAAACTATAGATTTATAGAATAATGACCTTTACCCTGTTATGTAAATTCCCTTTGAACCTGAGGGCCTTTCAATGATTGGTTTCTATCAGGGTGAAGCTGAAAAACAATAATCAGAATGGACTAATGAC
>NW_012141080.1:3618321-3619220 GCF_000956105.1 Propithecus coquereli
TTTACAATCCATGTTTGAAATAATTCTTTTGTCATTTTAGTATTCTGAGTTTGGTTAATGTCCATTGCTAGAGAGCTGTTGTTCCTCTTTGGGGGTGTGCTTTCCGTTTGAGTCTTCGTACATCCAGAGTTCTTCCACTGGTTCCTTCTCATCTGCATCAGTTGCTCCTTCTGGCCTTTAGATTTCAGTTTGGATAATGACATGCCCTGTTTATTCCCTGGGTCAGTAGGTGGTGTTTGTGGGTGAGATTCGACCACACCCTTTATGATGAGTCAGTAGATGCAGTAAAAGGGTGTGCAGAATGACCTCCCTGTCAGTAGGTGGCACTTGCTGGGAGGAGCGAGCTGCAGTGCTGTTTTTGGGTCCTGTAACCAGCTCTTGTTCCTCTGGAGAGGCCCTCTTGTGCCTCGGGTGGTGAATGTGGCCCTGGGACTTCCAGGTGTGTCCTTATTCTCCACCTCAGTGGGGGCAGGTCCAGGAGTGGGTCTGGATGGGGCTGGGTTGGGTAAGCCTGCCCTCAGGCTCCACAGATGCTGTTAGAAGGGGTCAAAGGTCTGTTCTTTGCTTCTGCGTAAAGCTGCTGGGAAGGGCTGAAATGGCTCCACTAAGCTAAAAAGTCTGAATGTGAGAGGTGGGGCTGTCTGAGACCAGAACTCTGGAGCAGGTCTTGCTCCTTTCCACCCTCCCCTATTCCGTGGTTTCTCCCAGGCCTGTACCAGCAGGCAGGACCTCAGGCCAATGGATCTCCCCTGGCTGTGATGTGGGCCAGGAGGTTCCCTCCCCAGGATCGCAGGCTGAGCTGGCTGCACAGCCCTCTTTTGGGAGGAGGGTTGCCACTCAGGCATGCTGATCTGCCCCTGAAGGCACACACTCCTCAGTATGCTCTTTCACAGATATCC
>NW_012141080.1:3619610-3621356 GCF_000956105.1 Propithecus coquereli
TCATGTACCACTCCAGGCCAGACATTGCCAGGGCCTTCAGCTGTTTCTTTCTTCATTTCAGGCTATGCCCTTGAAATTAATACATGTTAACACTTAATAAATTTCAAAAATAAAGATGCTTTGTTAAAATACAAATAGCAAGGGTCAAGAATTATAAATATGGAAAAATCTCAATGCAGAAAAATGACAAGAAAATACACTAAAATTTTTAAAGTTTTCTTATGAAGTAATGCCAATTGCTATTTCGCTGTTTTCTACTTCTGTTTTTGAAATACACTAAGTACATATTCCTTTTATAAGCAACTATACTTAATTATAATAAAAATCAGTGTTAAAAAACAGTTATGACCACATGCTTGCTAACATGTAAAGATACTAGTACAACATGTTGGGGAGGCTGTAGAATAACCAGAACACTCAAACATTGCTGGTGGGTGTACAAAATGGTGCAACCATTTTGAAAAACTATTTGATAGTTTCTTCTAAGGTTAAACACACACGTCCAATATGATTCAGAGAATTCCCCTCCCAAGTATTTACCCAAGGGAAATAAAAGTATATATCCTCATAAAGTATATATAAATGTCCACAGCATCTTTTATTTATAGTAACTTCAAACTGGAAACAATCATGGTAGTTAGAGTTTGAAATCAATGTAAACCACAGTCAGGCCATCATAACCACAAAGATAACAGAAAAAATATAGCAGGGTGCTATTTTAAGATATTTAATTTCTGTGACATACCCTTTCTGATGTCTGTCTTGGAGACAAGTCATTAGTTTTCTCCTTATGGCCACAGAAGAAAAAGCGAAGCAGAAATAAGACCTCTCAAACCCTCCTAATGTTTTTGCCCAAATCTTAAGCCACAGAGTAAAGAAGATTCTAAGGTATGGATGAAAATAGGGCTCCTTTGTCAAAAGTACAGTTAAAAGAGAGAAGCTGCCTTTCAAATGAGAAAGAGCTTCCTTTGGGCTGAGAAGGAAGTGAGGGAAGGGGACTCTAGTGACTCTAGTCTTGGAGGAACAGTGTTGTGTCCCCATAGTATTTCCAAAGAAGTCGCAGGACTGAGACCTGCCCAGTGGCATGATTATACAAACATGGGCAGGATTAGCAGAAAGCCCCCATCTTGAGCGAGAACCACTGGAAACATCACATGTCTCTCCAAGATCACCTGGCAGAATAGCTGGTCAAGGGTCAAATGATGCTCAGTGCAAAATGTAACTTGTGACATCATCCTTAGAGGTTGGAGCTTATGATGCCCACCAACCTGTGAAGATGTGGGCCCCAAACAAAAAGTTATAAAAATAAAAGGTGTAAGTTTTCTCACACTCTTGTTCGTGGGCTGAGATTCATGCTTTCTACATATACATGACACGTGTCTTAATTATTAACCTAGAAGGACATTCAAGGAATGATTACATCTATTTCCCTTGGGGAAAAAAGACAGAATGAGCATACAGACTTTCTTCATTTCAGGCTATGCCCTTGAAATTAATACATATTAACACTTCAGATAATTTTTTTAAAGTCAACAGAAGAGGGGATTATGAACTGCTTTTGTTTCAGTCCACATCTATTTTTTTGCAAAAGTATTTCTATAAGTACACATGATAGAAAGTTGAATGAAAGTGTTCTAGCAGGTGTTTGGGTGTGTGGTTTTAAGTGATGTCTATTTTGTAAAGTTTCTATGAAGTTAAAAAGTAAATGACAATACATGTTACTTCAGAATACATACATATTTGAGC
>NW_012141080.1:3622166-3623193 GCF_000956105.1 Propithecus coquereli
CATGTTTCAGTGGCAGAATTTCTTAGGTCCAGCAGGGTACAAATTGGACAGGGGTTGTGTCCCGTAGGAAACAACTAGAACTATTGCATGCATGCTTCTATGTGGGGATTACAGATGTAGATATTAAGACATTATATGTAGTTTAACATTGTGAGACAAGTAACTTTATTTTTTATCCCATCCGCCCTTACACTCTAAGTGACTGATTTGCAGTGGCATTTCTTAGCACTTCTCCATTGTCATGCAACTACCTAGTAGTAGAAAAGAGATTCAGTGCTAAATTTGCCTGCTTTTGGCAAATCCTCCATTCTTCCTACAGCCCCAGCTTCCCCTATAACCCTGGAACAACAAGAGAATATTCATTTCTCTGAAAGGGATTTAGTGTCGCTTGTCATGCTTGTCATTGTTTTTCCTTTCCCAAATAGAGTACCGTGGAATCAAATAACTTCATCAACTGCTTAATAGAACTTTTTCTACCAAAAGCAAATTCCAGTTACGTGGAATGTGATATGGAATTCTGCCTTCATGTGAATTCCCAGGAGCATTGCACAATGCAGTTGTTCGTAATCACAGTAGCACCTTAGAAAGCCCAAGAGCCATGTAAATTTTAAAACAAAGCTAAACGAAAAATGCTGGGCTTGTTCTCCAATATGTTAGTAAATAAAATGCATATTTGCAGGTTGAGGTGAGACGTGAATGAACATTGATCCAGGAGTCTTTTTCACACGGGTGACTGCTGGCTACAAGGCCAGCAAAATGAGGCTATGCAGTGAATCAACATGAGCTTAAAGTGGCATTAATAGAATAAAGTTCTAAGCCGTGGATGTGATGGTTTTTCTCTGCCTTGGTCAGACCACTCGTGGTGGTGGTGAGTTTTTGTTGGCGACACTTTGAAGGTGTGTTTCAGCAACTGGAAAATCATCCAGAGAAAGAGACAAGATGGTCATGTACCACTCCAGGCCAGACATTGCCAGGGCCTTCAGCTGTTTCTTTCTTCATTTCA
This sequence comes from Propithecus coquereli, assembly GCF_000956105.1. Lineage (NCBI taxonomy): Eukaryota > Metazoa > Chordata > Mammalia > Primates > Indriidae > Propithecus > Propithecus coquereli. The sequence goes on from NW_012141080.1 coordinate 3,623,170, forward strand.
GGCTATGCCCTTGAAATTAATACA
>NW_012141080.1:3624513-3643279 GCF_000956105.1 Propithecus coquereli
ATTTCTTAGCACTTCTCCATTGTCATGCAACTACCTAGTAGTAGAAAAGAGATTCAGTGCTAAATTTGCCTGCTTTCAGGCAAATCCTCCATTCTTCCTACAGCCCCGGCTTCCCCTATAACCCTGGAACAACAAGAGTATATTCACTTCTCTGAAAGGGATTTAGTGTCGCTTGTCATTGTTTTTCCTTTCCCAAATAGAGTACCATGGAATCAAATAACTTCGTCAACTGCTAAATAGAACTTTTTCTACCAAAAGCAAATTCTAGTTACATGGAATGTGATGTAGAATTCTGCCTTCATGTGAATTCCCAAGAGCATTGCATAATGCAGTTGTTTGTAATCACAGTAGCACCTAGAAAGCCCAAGAACCATGTAAATTTTAAAACAAAGCTAAATGAAAAATGCTGGGCTTGTTCTCCAATATGTTAGTAAATAAAATGTGTATTTGCAGGTTGAGATGAGACGTGAATGAACATTGATCCAGGAGTCTTTTTCACATGGGTGACTGCTGGCTACAAGGCCAGCAAAATGAGGCTATGCAGTGAATCAACGTGAGCTTAAAGTGGCAATAATAAGAGAATAAAGTTCTAAGCCATGGATGTGATCATTTTTTCTCTACTCTGCCTTGGTCAGACCACTCCTGGTGGTGGTGAGTTTTTGTTGAGACACTTTGAAGGTGTGTTTCAGCAACTGAAAAATCATCCAGAGAAAAGAGACAGGATGGTCAGGTACCACTCCAGGTCAGACATTGCCAGAGCCTTCAGCTGTTTGGCATACCATAGGCTGAAAAGGAGATGATGTCAGGGGAACATAGCACCTGTATTCAGGAAGTGTTTCTTTTGGTGGGGGGGATGCTTAGTGATGAGATGTGGACCTATGAACAGAAGCTAGAGGCAGAGCGTGTCTCATTTAAGGAGAAACATTGTTGCACAGAGCACGTTCCGCAGTGAAATGGGTGGCTTGGTCAGGGAATCAGTAAACACCTGATAGACTGGGATACATAAGCAGAAAATTCTTTCCACATAAGGCATGTGCTAAACTAGATGCTGGGAATACAGCAATGACCAAAGCAGGTTCTGTCTTTGCCTTACCAAGCCTTCAGTCTGGTGGGATAAACAGGCATTATAACCGTGGGTTGTGAAATGTACTGTAGAGGAGAAAGAACAGGGTGCCAAAGTGCCACATCAGAGAAGCACCTAATGCTGTTTAAGAAGGTCAGAGAAGAAGGTTGTCTAATTTGTGATCTGAACAGTGAATAGGAGTTAGATAAAGAGGGCGAGAGAAAAAGAGGATTTTCCCATAGGAACAATCCATCTTCCCAAACACAAAGGTACCCGTGATATGCGTATGTGAACTTTCTATACATATGTGAACTTTCCAAAACACCAAGAAAAATGTCCTAACAAACCATCCCAAAGTGTTTTGTTAAAATCGTGTGGCTTAAAACCATGACCACGTATTTGCTTATGATTCTGCCACTTGAACTGGGCTCAGCCAGGTGGTTCTTCTCTTGGCTGGTCTGCATCCCTCATGGGGCTGTCATATCTGTTAGTTCAACTAGGGTGGATGGTCCAGAGGGCCTCAAATTTCTGGCAGTTGGTGCTGACATTCTCTAGGTTACCTCTGTTCGACTCCACCTGGCCTCCTATCCTCCAGTAGACTAGACAGAATTTCTTTATTTCATGGTCTCAGGGCAGCATTTCAAAAGGGTAAAGGAAGGTATTTCAAGTGATCTTGGAGCCTTGGAACTCACATAGTGTCACTTTGGCCACATTCTATTAGTCGAAGCAAATTTGAGGCTGGTCCAGATCTAGAGAATGAGGAAATTAACGCTTACTTTCTATGAGAGGTGCTGTAAACTATTGCAGCTGTCTTTCAATTTATCAGAATCATGCTGAAAAAACCCAAACGAGAGTCAATTAAAGGTGGCTCCAGAGATGTGGAGCTTGAGTTCAGTCTTCAAGGATGAGTAAGATTTTTATTAAGGAGAGTAGAGGAGGCCACAGCATGGCAGGGAGGGGCCAAAGAGCATGGCTGGCCTGTTTGGAGACATTTACAGGGTTTGGTACCCAAGGATCAGGGGAGAAATCGTGGGAGAAGACATAGTAGTAGAAGAACATCACTGTGTCTAGCAGTGTCCCACCATGCACTGGGCTGTCTGTGAAGTGAGTAACACACATTGGTCTTATCCAGAGAAGCGTAAGACATGGAGGGCCTTGTATGACCAAGGTAAGAGTCCAGCAGGAGAACATTTCTATCAAATGATTTAGACAATAAAGTTTTGTCTCTGAAGTGTCATTTCATGGACCCTCCATAAAGTAGCCTTAGAACTACCTTAATTGGCACTTTCTGGGTCCCCTGCTTTGGTCATCTCTCTGAATCCTGATTCCAGTTCTCCTGGGAATTGCTTCATTCCTGGGAGAGGAGAGTTGCTACTTTCTTAGTATGTTGTAAAGACCCTATCTGGCTTTATTGTAGACACTGAAACCAGTGACTCCGATGACCACTATGAAAGTATATGGACTTCAGCACACGAAGGCAGACGCCATCTGAGCCAACACACATACACTGCCAGCTTCTTTTTTTTTTTTTCGTATTTATCTTCAGTCAGTAGGGAGAGGACATTTTGTTGCTGAATGGTCAGAGAAAGAACTGAAACAGTAATCAACTTTTTGGCAAAGCCAGAACAGAGAAGTCACTTAAATCACCCAAGGTCACATGATGGCCAAATGATCTAAGCCACTGGGGATGGATAACAAACATTTTCTCACATTTTTGGTTTCTCCGTGGGTAGGAACAAAGCATATTTAAAATAAAAAGTACAAGCTCTCTTTTGAGCAAATCCTTCTGTCATTTTGAGGCAAGCTGGCAACCACCTAGCCTTTTTGTTCAGAAAGTCTTTTGGAAATCAAGTGGAGGCACGTTCTCGAAGCAATACCAAGCATAACAAGTGTCTTTGCTTCCTGCGTATGCCTCTTTGTTCCTTTAACCCAAAGGAGCAACTGTGGAAATAGAAATCAAGAATGCAGCAATTCTTAATAGTTAGAATTTGTGTTATTCAATCAACCTTAATGCTGGCAAAAAAAACTACTTCTTTGTTTTGCATTGGGGAGAAGTGGAGTCTCTTTGAGGTAGCAGGAATAAAGATGTGTTGATTCAACGCATTTTGTGTTAGATTAGCTAGACTCCGTAAAATGACATGCCCCCGAGTCTCAGGTTGCCTGTGTTTTGCTAAGATAGGAAGGATCCCCTCGGGGACAGACAGGCCTGGGGCTAATTATGCTGCAGGGTGAATTCATCACTAAATCTTTTCACTAACAAAGACAAATTACCTCATAGGTTTTACAAGGCCCTAAAAAATTAGGTGAGTGAATCTAACGTCCAGCCAACACATGAACCCGGAGTCGGCAGATGGCACCTTGCCAGAGAGACAACTCGTTGTTGGTTTGCACAGACAGGGATGAGAATAGCAACCATTATTGGGCATACAGTTTATGAGATCTCTCACATAGCACGATCTTTGATCCTCACTGCAGTCATCGAGAGGGAGGCATTATTATTACTTCATTTGCAAACACGGAGATTGTGGTTTGGAAATATCACAATCATGGAGTCAAAAGATCTTGGGATTTGCAGACATACAGCTCTCAGCTCCAATTTTATCCATTTATTTGCTATGTGACATTTAGCAGTTCTTAAATTTCAAATCTCTTTGAGACTCAGGCTTCTCATCCCATAATAGGCATGATAATACCTACCTTGAAGGCTTGTGACAACAGAGGAGAATTCATTCGCCCCTGCACACGTACACAATAATGGCACCTTACAAGTATCATCAGTGGGTTAAGCAGCGGACCAGTGGACCCTGGAGTCGGGCTTCTTGTTCAAACTCTGGCTCTGCTCTCTGCCAACGGTCATAAATTTAAAAAGTAGCCTCTCTGTGCCTTATTTCCCTATTTGTAAATTGTGGACAATAATAACAGCTGCTCCGATGGTTTGTTATGAAGTTTAAAGCTGACGATAGCGGGAGAAGCCAATAGGAAACACTTAAGTGATGATGATAATGATTCTCTCAATCCCTCACGCGATGTGTCCCAGGTTACACAGCACGTAAGGTCCGGAGCCAGGGTCCCATCCCAGGTCTTCCAACTTGTAAGTTCTGAGGTTTTTCTGTTGTGAGACAGGAACACAAAATTAAGGGCAAGCATGGCAAACAACTTGAAATCCCTGGAGATGGGATTTCTGCGATGGCAGCGATGACTTGAGCAACTTTCAAGAGACAATGGAAGTGTGGGAGGGCTGGACTAATGCCTTCCACATGGCCGGGGTGGGAACTCTCAGGCTTTGATCAGGGAGGCGCAGAATGAGGTTATGTTGCAAGACCTGCATAGCCTTTCCAGCCTGTGCACAAACCATGTGGGTCATGGACTCGGTTGTGGAGCTATTGGAGCTGGGGAGTGAATGGCAGGGTCTATCTTTAGCTCAGGCTAGACAGAGGGACCCCTGCCACAGTCACAGAGAACCCATATTACCCATTAATTTTCCTCCCTTTACCCCTATAGCTTCCTCTTTTCAGGGAAGTACTGGGAATGGTCATTCATATCTCTAGGAAAAAAGTGTCTTCTCCTATATCATTTATTCATCGCCTCTCCTAGTCCTACCCCCTGACCAAGGTCAAATGGTTGGTGTCTGAAGATCCCATTTCCTTATCTATAAGTCAGGTAACAAAATATCCTTCATAAACAAATCTATTAACATGTTAACTAAGAGCAAATAAGATAATGCAGGTAAAGCACTTAGCTGTTTGTTAGCCACTGCCTTACTATTTATAGATAACACCTTTGGAGATGCGGTATTAGGGACAGGGCAACAAGAAAGGGATTTTGTTCTTTGGTTATTGTCTGAAGGTCTGGGTTTGAGTCCTGTCTCTGTCACTGATGAGTTGTGTGACCTGGGGAAAGTCATTTTTTTCTTTCAGACCTTGTTCTTTTTTTTCCTCCCTCTCATCTTATTTTGGAAAAGATGTAAAGGTTATATTTCAAGAAAAGTTAGTTCCATGAGATTGTCCTGAAAATGAAAAGGGTTTTGGGGGACATGCAACTCTGGGGAACTTTGTAGATTATATTCTTCTAGAAATCCTCAATGAACGTCGTCATAGTAAAGGCCCTGAGAAGTCCTGCAGTAAAGACACCTATTTAATTTGGGTTAAACTAAAGTCTCCCAAAGCCATTTGACCCATAAGATATTTTCCCTTCAGTAATAGCAAATCACCTTCCATGGATTATTCTTTGGGACGTGCTGGACTAGGTGATCTCCTAAAGGCCTTTGCAACTTTGGCAGTCTTTTCTTCTCTCTACCCACATCACCTGCATTCAATGTTTCTGTAGTACGAGGGGGTATGCTCCCCTTGCTGATAGGCACCACACCTGTCCTAAACCTCATGACATAGGTGACTGACAGGTCTGTATTTACACAGAGCCACATAGGTAAAACATACACCCATCAGTGTACGAGCAAAGAAGATAATAAGCAAAATCTAAAAATGTGCTTTGCAACATTTCTCTTTCTGCCAATGCCATTTTTCCCTCTGTTCCCTGGGCAGCCTTTTCTTTAGGAATTGTATTCTGCTTTTCTCACCCAAGTGGAAAAGAAAACCTTGGAAGCAGAAGCCTTTCATTGCCTTCTGAGTAGCTGAGCCAAATAAAGGTGATGGTCTGGAAACCAAAAAGTTCAGATCCTAGTTCTGCCTGTGCCATGAACTTGACCTTGATCTGGAGCAGGTCACTTGTCCAATCAAACCCTGCATTTCTCCAGCTAGAAAGTAAGGGAGTTGAACTGGATTGGTCTTGGTGTTCTCACCCAGCATGAAATGTGGTTGCTGTCTACCTAAACGAAATCCATTTTTTAATACAGCAGTTCCACGGTTTGTTACTGCAGCCTCCTCTAGTAGCCATCTGGTCCTGTATGGTTTGCATTAGCCTCCCTGCACCAGCAAACTCTAGTGGGGGACAGAAACGGCTCGAGCCCATCTGGCTCTTTTAAAGGGAGCTGTGCCTCACCCCTCACCTGTCAGCACCCACACCCACCTCACCCTCACTCTGTGGGAAAATGCTCTCTCCAACTACTGAGACAGCCTGTGTCCACTAGATCAATGGCCCTCATTGTAGGAATTTAGGTATTTTCTTTTTTTTAAAAAAAATTACAATAAAAGAAATATCATTGACACCAATTCTAATTTAAGTTATGTGCAGGATTTTACTTAAATCCACAAAAGCAATGAGAACCAGACCTGGGCCTGCGAAAAGGGCCAGACGCAATGGCTTGGATTAGGGCACAAGGATCTGCTTCAATTTGGAGGCTGAAGATTATTCTTTCTTTTGTGGCTCTGTGAGGCCCTTAACATCACTTAAGCATAATTGACTTGGGGGAACTGAATGTCATGAATGTGTACATTGGCTTCTGCTTCTCCAAAAGTTTGCTTTAAAGGAGCTCGAATTCCCTGAATCACTGAGCACGGAATCTCTCCCCAGAGCAAGCCTCAAGTGTTGATTCTGAGGTTGTTTACTGTGCTCCTCTCCCTGCTCCCATATGTGATCAGCTAATTAAGACCTGCTTGGGGCTTGTGTGAATCACCTTAGTGACCCCGTTGGTGGGGGGTGATCCACACACTTGCAGGTAGAGAAACATCAAACACCTGGGCTGGATCTGTGACTTTTACCACTCCATGACCTTGGGCCAGGTGTTTTACCCCTCTGGGTCCCGCTCAGCTTCTTTTTCTGTAAAATGTGGCAGATAATCCCTGCCATGAGGCCCTCATGGGACTGAACTGCTGATAGACCTCTTCTCCCCTCCCCAGTGTGCTCTATAACATCTGTGGGCAGCCTTGGCTTTGTCCAAGTCCACCTGGTTCTCTTGTGTCTTGGAGACTTGGCAATGGCTTTTCCTGCTTCTGACAACAACCCACCTCTTTTGCTTGGTGAACTTGTAGTTGTTCTTCCAGATTCAAATGAAGTGTTTTCTCCCCGGGTAGTTTTTCTTGACATTCCAGGCTTAGATACCCCTATTCTGTGCTCCTCTGACACCCTGTGTTTACATTTGTGACAGCACGACGCTCTCAGACTGTCCTGTCATGGTGTGTTTCCAGCACTCCATCCCCCATGTGGTGGCCAATGCTCTTCTAGGCATATTATAGTTGGCAAATGGAAGTGAAGACTATATCTTATTTCAGCACATCAGTGGTGAAAAGTTCCTGCCAGTGAGCTGAGTGGAGGAGGAGGAGAGAAAAAAAAAAAAACAAAACTTAGTGATGATCTACTGTAAGCCAGTATACTTTAGGTATTTTACCTCGTTTAACGTCTTCGGGTTCGAATGATGTATATGGTAGCAGTGTAATTTGAAAGAGGAAGAAATTGAATCTCAGAGATTGTAAGTGTCTTACTGCATCAGTTGGATCCTCCAGGAAGCAGACCCCAAGACAGCATTAGTAGTGCAAGTCTCCTGTGTTTTGTGTTTGTTGTGTGCGGGAGCGGGGTAGATGGGTGTGGGTGAGGGGGTGCTTTTGAAAGATAAAACAGGAAGGAAGCAGCATTAAGCAGGGAAATCCTTCAGACTGCACCGTGGGTCTGATGCATGTAAAAACAAAGAGGTAGGGACACAGAATTTGGCACAGACTCCAAGAGCACAGTGCAGATACAATAAAATATCAGATAATTCAGCAAGGGCCTCCAGAGCAAAGATTGACCACTAGAGGTGCTGAAATTGGGTAGAAATGGTCATGCTTTAGTATCCCCATCATGCTCAGAAGCTGGGGCAGGTACCGAAGGCATCGTAGCTGGAAGTTCTCAGCTAACCGTGTTCCTTGCCACATTCAATCTAGATGTTCCAACAAAGCCATGATTTGAAAGTGGGTCAGCTGACTTTAAAGTCCATTTTCTTCTACTACACTACACTTCTGAAACTTAAGAGGCCTCCTGTTACATATCCCGAAATAAAGCTTTAAAGGTTAAATGTGTGACCAAGATGTAGCATGATACCAACATAAATATGACATGGAAGTTCGAGGTCCTGTGTAAAATAAGATACAAGGTGACCTTCTAGTTCACAATCTTGCTTCCATTACTCTGTTTCCTCTCTCTTGAAATTGTCTTGGCAGGACCTACAGGGATAATATAATACACCGAATGATTAAAAGTCATTAAAACCCCCGATGATTGAATCCACTGATTAAGCAACTATATGGACCTCCAAATCACATAACAGGCTCTAATGGTTGCCAAGTGTTGTAACCCTGGGCTGGGAAGGCAAGGGATTTATACACGCTGGATTGCTTCTCATGCTTCCTTCACCAGGGCTTGATTTGAGCCAAGTCTTGATTAACCATGACCTCATCGTCATTGTAGACATCCTGGGACTGCAACCTTTCAACCTCCTCCATCGATAGCCGCTAGAGGGCTATCAGAGTGGAATGGCATGGGATCCATCACAGTATGAATTCTCTGTAGTAGTCAGAAAACTACAAATCAATACGAAAACCTCCTCTTTCAATCCAACTCTCTTTCAGATCTTTAAAAATAGCTGCCGATAAGACATCAAAGAGATCGAGATGAGTTCAGGTGATTCTGATGCTCAATTTTGTAAAGCCAGATCTAGGAATGGTGGTAAAGATAAAGTCTCCATCACTCTACTTCTTAGATCCCAACCTAGAGCTAATACATGTCTCTTGGGATGGAGCCCAGATGATACTCATCTCAAAAGAATGAGCAGACTGGTGGCAGGCACCAGAATCTTGAACCCCCCTCCTAGTCTATACTAATCTTAAAAGCTCTAGTCCCAAAGTCAAGTCACTTGTCTTGTTTAAAGACAAGTGGTCTGTTAGAATTATAGGAAGTCATATAGCTCTTCAAATCAACATGTTGGGGGCTGGCCAAACTGGTGCTGAGCTCCCCATCCCTGGAGGTACTCAACCAGAGGCAAGAAAGTCATCTCTCAGGTAGGCTGTGGATGAGAGTCCTGTAGAGAAGAGGAGGTTTGAATACATAAGTTGTCTTGTAGCTCTGAAAGTAAACCTCTAATAAACCTCTAATAAAGATGGGCAGAAACAATCCAGTAGGAAAAAATGACCCTAATTCATGCCTAATACCATATCTGCCAACATCTTTCTTCAGATCTTTAGGCATTTATCTTCTAACTTATAAATATGATTGCATCACTCAATTGTTACAATCAACAATAAACCCTTTGTATAGTTCTCTGTGATCCATCCCAACTATAAAACCTTTCCAATCTGATATTCTTTCTATCGCTCACATTCCTTGTCTGATCTCAGAGCATGACATAAACTTGGGTGCCACCTACGTTAGCTCTGTATTGCTTTGTAACCAATTAACCTAAAGCATAGTGGCTTACAACAATAAGCATTTATTATCTCACAGGAATTCAGAAATGGTTAGCTCTATGGTTCTGACCTGTCATGAGGTTGCAGGAAAGGTGTCAATCTGGGCCGCAGTTATCTGAGTGCGTGGCAGCGCTGGGGAATCTGCTTCAGGACGGCTTTCTCACACGGTCTTGTTGCCAGAAGGCCTCAGTTCCTTTTCATGGGGGCTTCTCCATGCACTGCTTGAGCACCCTCACAGCATGGCGACTGGCTTCCTGTGGAGTGCAAAATCCAGGAGGGACCAAGACCAAAGCCACAATGTTTTTTATGGCCTAGCCTTAGAAATCACACTCAGTCATTTCAGCAGTATTTTGTAGGTTACACAAGTGAGCCCTTCTCAATATGATAAGGGACTACACAAAAGCATGAATACCAGGAGGTAGAGATCAGTGGGGGGGGTTTGGAGGCCAGTTGCCATGCCTATAACTTGGAATGTGCTGTTCCTTTTGCCTCAATTGTTCTTGTGTCTTCTCTATCCCTCTCCTGTCCATCCTTATAGAATCATCTCAAATGCCACCAACTTTGTGGATTCTTCTCTCAATCTATAAACAGAAATAATCGTTTCCTCTGTTTCATTATTCTGCATGTGCCTATCCAATTTTCCCAGCAACATTTACTGAATGGGGCTTCCTTTCCCCGATGTATATTGTTGTCTGCTTTGTCACAGATCAGTTGGCTGTGTGTGGATGGTTTTATATCTGAGTTCTTTGTTCTATTCCATTGGTCTATGTCTCTTTATTTTCTTTTCTGTTTTTCCATAGCACTTTGGACATATCTCATAAAATGATACATTTTATTATAAAGTACAAAGTCTATATTTTTCTACCAAGAGGTATGTAAAAGAAAGTGCCATATCTTATTTAGTGTTTTTAATACTAAGTTAGGTTTTGGCAAATAATAGGTGCTTAGGGAATATTTTAGTGAATTAATCTCATTTTTTCTCATCTGATCATCCCTAATGTTGTTTCAGAGGCCAAAATTAATACTAATAAAAAAGTATGAAACAATACCTAAGATAGAGTAAAAGACACCAAATGTAAACCTAAGTATAGCTTTGAATAGGAAATAACTTTCTGCAGGGAAAACTTGGGATAAAATGGAACTTATCACTGTTCAAATAGGAAAAAGATCTAGAAGTCATGTTTCTCTAATCTGTCCTTTTGAAAATGGGAAAAATTAAGGCCTCGTCTATTTTTTTTTTTTTTTTTTTGAGACAGGGTCTTGCTCCATTGCCCAGGCTGGAAAGAGAAGAGTTCAGTGATCATAGTTCACTGTAGACTCAAACTCCTGGGTTCGATTATCCTCCCACCTCAGCCTCTAGAGTAGCTGGACTACAGCCACTTTTTTTTTCTTTTTTAAACAGATGGGGTCTCACTTTGTTACCAAGGCTGGTCTTGAACTCCTGGCCTCCAGCATCCTCCTAAAGTGCAGTTATTACAGGTCTGAGCCACTGTGTCTAGCCTAGCCTGAGGCCTCATTCTAATACATATATTTTCATGGCAGAAACTAGAAAAGGGGATTAATTAACCTTGACAAAAATAGGACAATTAAATAGCTTGAGTAGATTTAGCTTTTATTTTTTTATCACTTTGATAACCTCAAATCTCCAATCTCATTCCCCCCAAGTCTTCCTTGAAGAACTAGAAATAGAAGCATAACTGGAATGGGTCAGAAGTGACTAGGAAAGCAGATACTAACCTTAAAACATGAACAGAAGACTCAGGCATCTGGTACAAGGCATAGGTAGATAAGATCTCTTAAAAGAAAGAACTCTTGGATAAAACCTCATTCACTTCTTCAATCCCAGTGTTCTCTGTTCTCCATGCAGGATCCTAACTTCCAGAGGGGGGTATATATTCTCTAAAGATGGAAAAAATAAATGCAATGGCAAAGGCTTCGCTAAGTAATCAAGACCAAAATTTAGCAATAAAACTAGGAGTGGGGAATAGAGGAAATTGAAAAGGGGACAGAGAATACTAACTTTTTCAAATTCAATCTTGAATTTAAGCTGTGTTTTTTTTCTCTGCATAGATCGGGGCTCCTTTAAAACCCTTGTCTCATTTATCTGTGACCCTCACCATCTAAAATAGGTGTAAGTAGTTCTCATTGTCACTGGATTGTGTTAATATCAATGTGAGTTTTCAGATGTTCCTAGGTAAGAAGGAAGGTAAGATACCTGTGGATGAAGAGAACTCTACCGCAAATAGCCCCGTTGTACCAAACCTACTACGGAGGTGTTGGCAGGGCATTCGCTGTTGGCATAGCAACAGTGACATACATCTGTATCACTGTTTGATTTGAGTTTGCCAATAAGTTCCCTAAGGACCGCTTCCCCCATCCTCGTTGTGTCCCATGTCACTGCAGCAACTAATACTCAGCACAGATGTTTTCAATCGTTTCTTGTTGAACCCACCCAGGGAAGATAAGTAAATTGCTTCAGCATTTGCACTTTCAGGCTACTTACACAATAGACTGAAGTCATTCTTAGATTTTTTTCTGAGACTGGAAACCATCATAAAGTTATGGAATATTCAAGGGCTTGGAAGAGCCCTTAAATGACTCATATACAGTGTTGTTGGGACCAAACCAATGGTTCTCAGCCCTGCTGAATATTAGAGTAACCTGGGGAACTGACAGCTCTATCTCAAATCAAAGGAATCAGAATCCTTGGAGGTGGGGCATGGGCATATTTTCACATTCTCTTAAGGTTATTATAATATGCATTTGGGGTTGAGAATCACAAGATCTAATGATATCTAGGGCTCGAAGAGAGTATGAGAATAAACCAAGTTCACACAGGGAATTAGTGCAAAGTTCTAAACCCCAGGTTTTCTGGCTTCCAATGTGGTCTTCTTTCCAATACGCCATGGTTATGAATTTGGTAATTACTTAATTGTGTGTATTTTCTCAATTCATAGAGATGACACAATAAATTTTAAGACCTCTTTCTTTGAGTAACGACCCTTAGACATCCAAGATTCTCACTCACCAGAATATTCTCCATTATTTGCTGAGAATTGGGCTGAATTTATTAATTTTGAGAGACAACAGAACCCATAAAAAGTGCAGTGGACTGGAAGTCACGTAAAACCAGGTTCTAGTATCAGCATGGTGTTAGACCAGCCATGCAACTTAGGTTGAACAGTGTTGAGTCTGGGACTGTTGTTCTCCATCCTGGCTGTGTACCAGAATCGCCTTTGTTAGCTTAAAAGATCCAAAAGCTCTGACCCCACTCCAGATGTTTGCATTTAGGAAATCCATAGCATATTTTAGAAGATTCTCAAGTGATCCTGATGTCCACCCCCTAGTTGAAAATCTCTATATTAGTGATCCTCAGAGGCCTTTTTTAACCAGTTCTGATACTCTTTGTTCAAATGATTTTTATGGGTATGTTTTATACTCAGTTTTTTATTTTTTTTCTTAACAACAGATTTATTGAGATACACTTTGTATACCATCTGGTTGACCTATTTAAGGTGTGCAGTTCAATGATTTTCGTACATTCACACATGTACAACCATCACTGGAGTCTTTACTTACCCAGAAAGAAACTGCACACACTTCAGCTATCACCTCTCTGACTCCTAGGCTCCCCCCATCTTTAGGAAACCACTAATCTTTCTGAATCTGTAGGGGTCCCTATTCTGGATATTTCATATCAATGGAATGATACATTATATGGCTTCTTTCACTTTGCAGAATGTTTTCAAAATTCATACATGTTGCAGCATGTATCAGTAATTCAAGCCTTTTACATTTTTATTATAAAATAACAAGTAATAATTTATATTTATGATGGTACAAAGTAATGTTTTATATATATATATGCAATGTGTAATGATTAAATCAAGCTAACGTATCACCTCAAATACGTATCATTTTTTGTGGTGAGAACATTTGAAATTCTCAGCTATTTTGAAATATACAATACATTATTGTTAACTAGTCACCATGTGTTGCAATAGATCCTAAAAAACTTAACCCTCCTGTTCACTTGAAACTTTGTACCTTTTAACCAACATCTCCCCATCGCCCTCTCCCCAGCCTCTGGTAACCACCATTCTGTTCTCTTCTTCTCTGAGTTTTAGATTCCACATATAAGTAAGCTCATGCGGTATCTGTCTTTAAGTATCTGGCTTATTTGTCTTTGCATAACGTCTTCCAGGTTCATCCATATTGTCTCTAATGACAGAATTTCCTTCTTTTTGAAGGCCGAATAGTATTCCATTGTGTATAATACCACATTCTCCTTATCAATTCATCCATCGATGGTTGTTTAGGTTGATTCCAGGTCTTGGCTATTGAGAACGCTGTAATGAACATGGTAGTGCAGCTGTCTCTTTAGCATATTGATTTTAATTCCTTACGATATATACCCAGAAGTGGGATTGCCAAACCATGTAATAATTCTGTTTTTAGTTTTTGGAGGAATTTCTATATAGTTTTCCACAAGGGCTATACTAATTTACATTCTCACTAACAGTGTACAGGGTTCCTTTTTCTCCACATCCTCACCAACACTTATCTTTCTTCATCTTTTTGAAAATAACCATTCTGGCAGGTGTGAAGTGATATTGCATTGTACTTTTAATTTGTATTTCCCTAAAGATTAGTGATGAGCATTTTTTCATATATCTGTTGGCAATTTGCATGTCCTTGATTAAGTAATGTCTATTCAGAGCACAAGAGGTGGACTCCCTTTTACCACAACCCACTCCCACAATACTGACATTAACGCATTCACGAGGGCTCCACTCTAATGGACAAATCACTGCTTATTAGACCCTCCCTACATTTCAGTGCTGTTGCATTGGGAATTGAGTTTCTAACACAGGGATTTGGGGAACATATTCAAACCATAACAAACAGTTTTGCTAAATAAAGTATTCTTGGTTGACAGATTTTTAAAATTTTCTTCAGCACTTTGAATATATTCTCCCACTGTCTCCTGGCCTGAAGGATTTTTACTGATAAATCTGCTGATAGCCTTATGGAGACTCTATGATATATGCTTTTTATCTCTTTTTGCTTTCTGAATTGTCGTTGAGTTGTGATAGTGTATTGCATGTGTTGGTGAATTCCTCTTTGGCTTGAATTTTACTGGGCACCTCTGTACTCCCTGTACCTGGATATTGGCATCTTTCCCAGACTTGGAAAGTTGTCAGCCATTATTTCTTTAAATATGCTTTCTGTCTCTTTCTCTCATCTTCTTCCATGACTCCTATTATGTAAATCTTAGTTTTCTTGATGGTGTCCCATAATTCCCATACATTCTCTTAATTTTTCTTTTTGCTTCTCTGACTAGATAACTCCAAAGGTTCTGTTTTTGAGCTCACCGACTCTTTCTTCTACTTGATCAAGCTTGCTATTGAAGCTTTCTATTGAATTTTTCAGTGTAATCATTGTCTCCATCTCTAGGATTTCTACTTTCTTAGAAAAATATTTCTATTTTTTTTGTCAAACATCTCATTTTGTTCATGTGTTTTCCAAATTTTAATTTTCTATGTATATATTTTTCATAATTCTCTTAACTGCAAGAGGATTATTCTGAATTCTTTATTGTTTCATAGATCTCCATTTCTTTAGAGTCGATTACTGGAGCTTTGTTAGTTTCTTTTGGTGGTATCATGATTTCCTGTTCTTTATAATCCTTGTGTACTTTTGAGCAGATAGCTACCTCTATGTCTGTGCATTTGAGGAGTCAGCTACCTCTTCTGGCCTTTGTGGTGTTCTTTGGCAGGGATAGACCTTCATTATTTAGTGTAGCCTGTGATTCTGGAAGGGCTAGCTGGTAATGGCCTTGGGCAGGCAGAGCTCACTGTTGGGTTCTTTAGGTGACTGCGTTACTGCCTTATCTCTGAGGTTGGGGTCCACTGCTTGCTGGGTTCTGTTGTCCAGTGAGACCACTGGTTTGGCTTTACAATCAGGCAAAGCTGCTGGCTAGGCACTGCAATTGTCTCTGATCAGGCAAGGTTGCAGGGTGTCTTCCCCCACTGGGAGGTAACTATTTGATTTCTGCAGCTGGAAAAGGATGAAGACTGGGCTTTTAGGTTAGGCACAGTTGCTGCTAGGGATGAACAAGTCCAGAGGGTGTGCTCCACAGCATTCATAATTGAGATGTGTCTCCCTGCCTGGGTGAGGTCTTGGAGTGAGGTCTGAATCTGGGCTGAGCTACTGTTTGGATTCCTAGGCCAGGAAGCTCTAGCCCTTTCACTCTGTAGAAATCCTCAGTGATGAGTGTCTCCCTACCTTGGAGTGGCCTTTTAATAGACCTTAAGGCTGGGCCAAGCTGATGTTTGGACTCTCAGGTTGGGCAGATCTAGCCTCTGTGTTATGTCAAAATGTACAAAGTCCTCCCTGAATGGGTGAGGCTCTGAGGCCGATCATCTAGGGACTGAGGTCACACTGAACTTCCTACTGTGCTTCCAGGAGCAATCAGCTCAGTTTCACAAGTGAGCTGTGTTGTTGGCTGGTATCTCTGATCGGGTATCATCACTGGCAGTAACACAGCTACCACCAAGACCGACATACTCATCACTGTCAGCTCTGTTCCTTTCTTTGTTTCTACCTGACTGCAGGTAGTCTGGTCTTGCCATTACCTCCAGGGTTCCCCACGAGCTGAGACAGGAGTGGGCTTCCTGGGAAGCCTCTCAGAATGCTATGGAAGCTGGATGTCCACTTCTAGTTCTTTTTTCCCCACTGTAGATACTACCGGCCCAGAGGAATCCTTTCAGGTCTATGCCCTGCCCTCAAAGCCATGAATAAGAAAAGAAAAGAGGAGAAAAGGAAAGAAAGTAAGAAAGAAGCAAAGAAACTTACCCCTTTGCCATTGCTTCTCCACATTTGACTTCCCTCCACCACATACCCGCTTATGTTTATTTTCTAGAATCTTTAGGCAGTTGTTTTTCATATTTCATCTAAAATGTATCATTTAGGAGTTGGACTGCAGGAAGCTTATACCATCAAAACTGTAAGTAGAAGGCATAGGGAATTTTCTAAGCATACCTTATTACTGGCTTTTTTTTTTTTTTTTTTTTTTAAAAAAAAAGGCTCCCCTCCTTCCTGAGTAGAAAGACTTTGTTTCTGCCTGAAACAGACTAAATTCTAAACCCAGTAATATCATATTTTTTGCTGTGTGATTTTAAGTGAGTTATTTAATGTTATCGAATCTCAGTTTCCTCTTGCTTAAAAGGGAGGACTTGATGTGAGAATTAAAGAGTGAAGATAAAGTGCCCAGGACAATATCTGGCACATGATTGGGGCTTAGTAATATCAGCCTAGTTTTTTCTGTGAAAAGGAATTGAACTATTATAGCTGGTGATTATGTGGCTACTGCATTTGAAGGCAGTAAAACCAAAGTCTGAATTATCTGGGTTGATAAGATTATCTAGATAACTCCTAAATCTCCCTGACACTTTGTACCGGGGATACCGAGACACCTAACTCTCAAAGATAATCTTCCGAAAAGCAATCCTCTACAAAGTAACTCTGAAAGACTCTTTGTGCTAGCAAACAATACCCAAAGTGTGCCTTCCAGAGAGACAGCATGGTAAAGCAGCATGTTAATCTTGCCCCCAATCCTATTTCATGTCTTCCGGACCTTGCCGAGGGGAGAGAGGTAGAAACAATTGGTCCATTGAGAATCACAGGCTGACCTCCAACTGAGACCTCCACCTGGGTGACTACATTTGGATGGAGAACAAGTGCTTTGGCCCCAGCCAAAGGTGGTTTCCTGTTCCCTGAGCGAGGCTGGCTGTACTTCAGTTATGAACTCTTCTGGCAAAACTGTGACACTGAAAAAGACATTAAAAGTCCCCTCCCATTCAGGGTTTAATGAATGGTCGCACAGGAACAAACTTCTTCCCACTCTGGGGAAAAGAGGAGATTGGCAGCTGGCCACTCCCAGGCAGCCAGCTCTCAGTCCTTTGAGGACCTCAGCCGTGCACCTGTGCCAGCGAGCTGGCAGCTGGCGTTAGAGATCCAGGCCTCACAGCATCTCGGCCATAAATGAACCTGCTTATCAAGTTATTTCCTGAATCGCTTCAAAACCATAAAACTCTTCTTTACACATTTACTGAGGTATCATTGACACACAGGAATTATATATATTTAATATGTACAACTGGATGTTTTGATGTATGTATACATCGTGAAATGATCACCACAATCAAGCTAATTCACATACTCATCACCTCATACAATCTACCCCCCCGTCTTTCTCTCTCTCCTTTTGTATGGTGAAAATATTTCAGATCCACTCTTTTAGTAAGTTTCAAGTGTAGAGTATTATAAACTATAGTTATGATGCTGTACATTTGGTCTCCAGAATTTGTCTTATAACTGAAACTTTGTATGCTTTGACCAACATCTCCCCCTTTCCCCCTGTCCCCCCACCCCTGGAAAATATCATTCTACACTTTCCTTCTATGAGTTTTAGTATTTGGGATTCCACATGTGAGATCCCCTGTGCAGTATTTGTCTTTCTGCGTCAGGATTATTTCATTTAGCACCATGTCTTCTGTGTTCGTCCATGTTGTTGCAAACAGCAGGATTTCTTTCTGTTTTTTTTTAGGTCTGAATAATATTCCATAGTGTGTATGTCACATTTATCCATTCATCTGTCAATGGCCGCCAATGTTGATTCTGTAACTTTGCTATTGTGATTAAGGCCGATTTCGTTTCTTTTGGATACATACCCAGAAGTGGGATTGCTTGATCTTATGGTAGTTCTACTTTTAATTTTGTAAGTAACCTCCACACTTTTTCCCATAACGGCTGTACTAATTTACATCCCCATCAACAGTGTGCAAGGCTTTCCTTTTCTCCATATCCTTGCCAACACTTATGCTTTTAGTCTTTTTGGTAACATCCATTCTAACAGGTATGAAGTGACTTTCATTGTGGTTTCGATTTATTTCCCTTTTTATATACCCATCGGCCATTAGTATGCTGTCTTTGGAGAAATGTCTATTCAGGTCTTTTGCCCATCTTTTAATCAAATTATTTGTGTGGTATGGGGTTTTTGCTAATGAGTTACAAGTTCCTTATATATTTTGGATATTAACTCCTTATCAGATGTATATACAAATATACAAATATTTTCTTCCACTCTATAGGTTGCCTTTTCAAGCTGTTGGGTGTTTCCTTTGCTGTGCAGAAGTTTTTTAGGTTCACGGAACACACAACCTCTTGTCTATTTTTGCATTTGTTGCCTGTGTTTTGGGGCTTATATCCAACAAACTATTCTTACCAATGTTAAGAAGCCTTCTCCCTATGCATAAACTCTTCTTGTACCCTCAAAATATCCTTAGCTATTGCTAGAGCATCTGTT
>NW_012141080.1:3643724-3678729 GCF_000956105.1 Propithecus coquereli
CAAAAAAAAGCATTCTGGCTCTTAATACTATAGTTACTGCTGAGTAGGTCAATTACAAATAAACAAATGACACATTAGTTGAGAGTCTGCATAGGGTTGGGTAGGAGAGTAAATTTCCAGACATTTTTGGTTTTCTGCGCTCGCAGGCAAAGTGGGTCCTGGAAGTGTGAGCCTCCCCTTGAAAAAGAGATGCAGGTGCTGGCTTTGGGAGTAGAATCACACCACAGGTTGGTGTGCAAGGAAATGGCTAAGGGATGCAAACAGAGATATGGTTAAAGCACTATGTACCTTCTGCTATGATCACACACCTTTCCGCTTAGCCTTCCCAGGGTTGTAATTTTGTGTCTTTGGGGTCCCTTGATTAATGGTGGTCCACATCTGTGAATCATAAGCCTAGTGAGGGTGAAATTTCCATCTATTTCTCCTAAACCTTGTAAAATCCAGTACACATTGTGCTCACTTTCATTGAATAAATGCCTATTCCTAGATGAAGAAATTAAGGTTCAAAGAAATGAAGTGACATTGCCGTTGGTTGGATGGGTTCTTTGGGGGAACTCAGGATCTGAACTTGAGGTTTGTGTGGATGCAAATTCCTTGCTCTTAATCAACATACTAGCATCTTCATGAATCCATTGCCATTGTATGAATGTCTGTGAGCCTTAATTCATATGCATAATTAGAGTTAGTCATTTCACATGTTCTAAGATTCAGATAATTACACAAAATTCAGATTAATATATGGAAAATACAAAGTATATCTCTTGCACATAGCAGATGCACATCAATGCCAGTTGTGAACATTATCATCATATATCCTCCTTGCTTCTTCGTGTTCTGCCCATTCCTATTGCTGGTCTTTGGGAACTCTAGCATCTTGTTACATTATTATCTTGGTTTTCCAAGTACATTGTAGGAAAATTTTATGAAAAATGTGAAGCATAAAATTTCATCAGATGACTTCTAAAGCAGATTTAAAAAAAAAAAATCCGTTTCATAAAATCCACAAGATATTAAAGAACACTGTGTAAATTTCCTTTCCCTGGAATTGTCTCCTGTAATGAGTGGGATAGAAAGGAGGGAGCAATACCATATTGGGTTTTCCTACCCTCCACCCTCTCCAACCCCAGGCTTACTGCAGATTCTTTCCCCCTTAGGATGGAGGTAGCTATTAATACAAATGCAGATGTAGCTGCTTTTGCCAAACTCTTAAAAACTAGGTTGAATGAGTAAGGTGTAATGTCCAATGGTGGGCCCCTGTTGTCCCAAATGTTTTCTGCAAGCTGAGTCCAGAATTTTGATGGTCCTTCCACCCTACTTGCTCCTGAAAGGTCCCTACCCTTCAAGGACATCACAGCAACAACAGGTGTGAGCACAGGCAGTCCTCGTTTCCAGCACTGTTCTTTTAATTTAAATGGGTTTATTGAGATACGATTTACATACCATAAAATTCACCCATTCAGTGTTAAGGGCAATGATTTTAGTCCAACATTCGATATATATATATTTTTTTAATTCATGGTTCAGGGCAAAAGCAATACCTCAGACCCTGTAGGTAACAGACTTTTGGAGAGGAAATGGCTAAGATAGTTTCACTTTCATGATGTCACCTTTTCCCTACACAGAGGGAGGATGGACAACATTCTTACGTTTTTTTATGGTACCAGAGCATTTCTTTTGGAGGAGGGGAACTTAATATCATATGAACTCAGTAATTTTTCTTATTGGTTTCTATCTGAAACTACTCATTAAAATTATCCCCACACTCAATAAAAATGTTTGCCTATCAAGTAAAAAACAAAATCAATATTTCATAACAGAAAAGTATGCACACCTAAAAATTATTATAACTGACCTGGCCTCACCATTAACTTACTGGCTAATTTTAGGAAAGGCCTGAAAAAGCTTGGTTCTCAGTTTCCACATCTATGAAACGGGAGAGAGGAATGATCTTTAAATTATTTTGGTTCTCAATTTCTATAAATTAATTTGACAGTGGATAATTCTCTGCTCAGTGCTATCATTTTGTGATTTTATTAATTTAGAAGGGGGGGGTTAAAACACTTCTGCATGATCCCGATAAACTTATGTGATATTCACAATAACAGACACAAAACAAGCATTATCAGATGTTATCAAGCATGAATGTGAAAGTGAGGATTTAAAAAAAAAACAAAACCAAAAACCTTATGACTATACGAACTTGTACCATTGCCTAAGTGTTGTTTCGATAAGCATCCTGTGTTTTTCAAGTATAAGTTCCTTTGGATTTAGGAACAAGATGTTTTTCCACGCATGGATCTCACATTCGCAGTTGATGCTCAACAAATGTTTGCTGAAAGAATACATGTATTTTAGTGAGCAGAAATGCAGAAAAAAATGTTAGTTGAGGCAGACCAAACTATAAAAGGGGATTGAGCATGTCAGAGGGAATTTTAGCATGAAAACAAATACTAGTCTCTAAGAAAATGTGAAACATCTATTCCCTCAGCAGACCTAGCTGCAAGTAATAAAAGCCTGGACAATACGGACATCATGACAAAGGAAGAAGTTTTCTGAATACAATAACAATTATCCCTTTATTGGTTTCAGACTATGTGGATATAGAAATAGACAACATGTTAGTTTTTAAATATTTGGAACCAATCCTTTTTTAATAAAACAGTAAAACTGTGAGTTAATAAAAGTAGCCTTTAAACAGAGATCAGAGGCCCAGAAAAGCACAAACAATGAAATGGACTTGTTTACCTTGGCCAAAAACATCATTCTAATGTCTTCCCCGTATCAGTTTTTTTTTTTTTGGTCTTCTGTTTTGCAAATGCTGAAGTTACCATTTGGTTCAGTCAAGTCAGCCAATGCATTTATGGCAATGTATAAGGAAGGTGACAGTTGGTACCATTCATAAAAATGATTCATTCACCTCTTGGCACTAATGACAAAACAGGAAATAGAACAGCAGCCTTCATTCTGCCTCGATGCTGGAACTCAGGAGTACAACTGTTCTCATGTGCTGTGGGTTTCCCCGTAAACCCACACACACAAAGCCCTGGGAGTAATTCACCAAAGACATGTTCCGATGGGTATTTCTTTGGCTTCTCTATTGTACATACCTCCCTCCCCCTGCCGCCTTTTTTTTAAAGGAAATGCACAGTACTCTACCTCTTGCATGTGGGTGTTTGACTGAAAGAAATGACCAT
Source organism: Propithecus coquereli (assembly GCF_000956105.1). NCBI lineage: Eukaryota > Metazoa > Chordata > Mammalia > Primates > Indriidae > Propithecus > Propithecus coquereli. Next base: position 3,646,919 of record NW_012141080.1, read on the forward strand.
TGTTTTCAGTGTTTCTGCTCCCCATCCTCTAAACCCAGAGTGTGGACTACTGACATGCTTGGGAATAAGAAACAGAGAAAGATCACCAGGACACGGGGTCCCTGCCTGTGAATCCTTATCTTGAACAACCAAGAGTTTCCCAGGTGAAACGCACAGAAAATGAGACTAGGCAAAGGGCCACTTTATTATTAGCTTGAATGTAGCCCAGCCACTGCAAAGTTGCACTGGATGGCATGGTACCATGGGGACTCCTTGTGCAACTAAGACGACACACACAAGGCACTTCCTTTTTTTTTTTTTTTTGCTCTAGATCAATGGTTCTAAACCAGATGTTCTTCAGAGAAACCTGAATGCCTTTTAAAATTTAAATTCCCAGGCACTACCCCCAAGCTTAATGTATTCAATTCGTTGAAAGGGGTCTGGGAAGTTCATGTATGAAAGACGCTTATGTGATTGTGGTGCACTAGGTACAATTATTTAGAAACCATTGTCCTGGGTCGTCCTGTAGACCCAACTTGGCTTTCAACAGGCATGAGGGTAGGGAAAGAGGACCCTCTTTCCAAGAAAGAGGAGACAGCCCCTAGTATGTGGAATGAGAGTCTGCAGGAACTAAGGGGCACACTTAAGAACAGAGCTGGCTAGGCCTTCTGCCAAGGTGAGGCTGCCTGGTCCTTCCTGTACTCCAGCCACAAGAAAGGAGGGCGAGCCGAGATTCGGGGGGAGAAACATGCCTGGGCCTTGTCTGCAGCAGGAAGAGCCCCTGGCTCTGGTTCACCTCCAAAGACCATCTCCTCAAGGGCTCTGTTAACAGTGACAGTGCCACTCTTTGTACCGCACACCGCTTTTCAAAAGTCTGTCCGCCATGGGGATGGAGGGTTGCGGAGGACCAAGTGCTTGCATCTAGAAGAGCGTTTTGCAACATGCAGTGTGGGCATTGCAGTGCAACACCCGGTAGTGTCAGGGGATCTCCTAACCTGTATGGGCCAGAGGCAGCCTAGATGGGGAGGCAAAGGCTGTGTGAGGAAGAAGAAAAAACGGGTAGAAAGGAAGAGGGGTGGAGGGAAATGGCCTACAGGATCTCCGTTTCCTAGACATTGGTGCCTCTTTCTCATCCCAGTGAGGATGCTGGGAACAATTTCTGAACCTCATTTGTCTGTTAAACCAACCACCAATGATATAAATTGCTTTTTGGTATTGAGTGACCTGATTATGAACTCAACTGCTTCTCTCACTAAATAGTTTAGGGACACACTCAGGGACGCCTCACAGGTATTTCTTTATGATGTTCAAACAAGACGGTGGTGCGCGGATGGATAAGGCAACTGGCCATCACTTTGCAGAAATGAAAAACTGGTCACATTCAGGGAAACATCTTGGTTATCACTCTTGAAGCTTTCTCTGCACAAAACTTTGTTGGACAAAAGTCACTCACGTCATGATTCTTGATATCCAGCTCTATCAGCAAAAATACAATTAAATGGATACAATTTACCCTTTCTCTGCAAATGTGGATTGGGATTCAAGATAATCTTATTGACAGAAAATCCCATCTTTCCCCTATGCTTAGTGATGCTAAACTGAATATTCTTTAGAAACTATGAACAATTTACTTATTCTCATTGAGGAATTCTTTTTTCAGATGAGTTTTGTGAATCCATTCTAGTGACTTTTTAAAATTAACAATTTAAATGTTAATATTTGTCAGACTTATTTTTATGGCTACCTTCTATTTATGCCATGTAATGTAGATTCTCCATTTGAAGGAATTATAAACAATTTAGTTCTTAAACATTTTCTTTAGAGCAATTCATATTTTTACTTAAATAGATAAATTTAAATTAAAGCTTAGTAGAGGTGATATGTGTTTATGGAGAAACATATGATAGTAAATGAGGGACAGCAGTTTGACAATCACCTCTCATGAGCCTGTGGTCCCCTCTGGAGGAGGAAAGTGACAATCACCCAGCACTAGGGGTGATTAATGGAAACTACCTGCAGGTATTAAAACCACAGGGTATTTAAGGAATTAATATCTTAGGGGAAGGATCAGATCAGGCAAAGCAAGCATGGGATCCTTGTGTATAAGCCGAAAAATGACCTTTTCCTCATCATATTTAGCAACGATGGGTTCCATTCCTTGCATGATACACACTGTTGTGGGTGGGATCATCTTCCCTCATAGTTAAGCATATAGACCCTATGCCAAGAGAATGCTCCCTTGTGTTCTCTCTCCACCCTAATGGACTTGGTATTGCAGGCTCCAGACACCCTTGTGCTATTGCCCAAGAAATACTATCATCCCAGAGAGAAGCAGTGAATAGGGAATAAAGACTTAGATCTGCAACAGTTCTTTAAGTGTCGTTGTTGAAAAGACTGGCTAAGTGGGAATTTATTACCTCCCAACCCAATTCCCCATCTTAAATTCCCAGCTCTGCCCATAATTCATCATTGTTAAATCCTTTACTGTCAAACTTGATCCACAGGCATCTCAGGGGTCATAAGAGTAGCATTCTAAGGCTTAGAGGTCCTTCTCTTTATCTCTCCCAGGGTAATACAGCACAGTGACAGGAGAACCCCAGTGGACCTGGGTTTGAGTCCTGGCTCCATCAATTGATAACTGTGTACCTTTGAGCCAAATATGTAACCCCACTGAATCTCGGGCTCCTCATCTGTCAACAAAGAATAATAGTATCTTCCTAATTGGGCTGTTTTGAGGGTTTGCATTTTATAAAGGGTTTGGCACAGTACCTATACCATTAAACACTAATCTATGGTTGCTTCTAATAATAATATCTAATAGTATCTATAATATATCTAATAATATCTCAGTAGGTACTGAGATACCTTCTTTTTTTTTCTTGTCAATTCCATTTTTTTTAAATTTTAAAATATTGAGGGGATACAAGTGTTTTTGTTACATGAATATCTTGTATACTGCTTAAGTCAGGGCTTTTTGGTGTGCCCATCACCAGAAGTGTTCATTGTACCCAATAGGTAAGGTTTTATCCCACACCCACCTTCTCACTCTCCCCCTCCCCCTTTCTTGGGTTCTCATGTCCTTTATATGGCTTTGTTCCCATTTGCACTCATCTGTTAACTCCCACTTAATAGTGAGAACATACAGTGTTTGGTTTTCTATTCCTGAAATACTTAGGATCGTGGTCTCCAGTTCCATCCAAGTTGCTGCAAAAGTCATTATCTCATTCCTTTTCATGGCTGAGTAGTACTGCATAGTTTCTATATACACATGCCACATTTTCTTTATCCACTCATGAATTGAAGGGGGAGTGCCCTGGGAGTGCACTGCAGCTGGGACCCACATTGTACTCTCCTTTCAGTTCTGCCCATGCGGGCTCTCTCGCCTCCCAAGATTAGTTCACAAATCTCGTTTCTATGCCCTTGAGCAACATGATCAAATCCTGGGGGTATAGGTTCCAGCCTTCGGGCCTGTCCCTTGGTCCCCGAATTTCAATCCCTGACAGTGCCAGGAAGAAGCGTGCTGGTCCCGAGTTGCCCATGGAGCGTTCAAGCACGCTTAATGTCCCTCCACTTTGGGGTGTGCCCTGCTGTACTGGACCAGCCAGGTGAGCAGCACCAAGGAGGGCCAGTGGGCAGGGAGCTCAGAGTCTGAGCGTCCCTTGGTCTGCTCTAGGTTTTCAAGAAGAAAGGCTGAGCCCCTCTGCGTGGTAGTCTCAGTGTAGCGGACATGCCAACAGAGGGGAAGCAGCCACTTTTGAGAGTCCCTGCTCAATTGTCCCTTGGGGCATGTGTGCCACTTGGCAGCAGCAGGGAGGGGAGAGAAGGGGGAGGAAAAGAGTCTGAATGGAGGAGAGCAACACTCTGGTCATCTTTGTCCCTCTCCCCGGAAGGTAGCCTGCCTGGAATGGCCAAGCTCTGGGATGACACACATCCCCCAGGACCCAGCAGCCCCCTGTGGCATCACGGTCTGGTCAGGAGTTGGGAAATGTTTGTGTGAGGATCATTGGCACGAAAACTGAAGGGCTGAAGGTCCCTGGGGAAGACAAAGGCAGACAATGGGCGGAGAAACTGCATGGTGCCTGCCAGCTTGGCTCCTGTCTGTGGCGCAGGGGGGAGTGACCCCGAGGAGCTGCCAGCCGGGTGCTTTGTCTTTAAGAAGCTCCCAGTTCACTGGTGGCAGCAGCTTTTCCACTCTGAGGGTAGAGAAGCTCCCCAGCAGCTTGGGAGCCGCTGACTGTCCCAGGTGTGAGGGGAGGAGAAACGAAACCCATCTACCTTTTCCACAGGACTCCACATTTCTCAGGGGTTGATCTCTACTAAAATCTTGCTCCTTGGTCTGCTCTGCACTTTCTTCCCATGAAATCGCTGGTAGGTGTAATTCTGAGGAAAAGTGCCGGAACCCGAGTTAGGTTTTGTTCCATCTAAAACTTTTCCCTCCTTTCTGAGACAATCCGGTGACCAATGTCTCTAGTCAGCCATCTTGCCCCACCCCTCTCCCATTCTTAACCATAATTTTTTTGTTAAAAAGCAATAATTCATATAAAAATCCTCTTAAATATATTTTAAAGATAGGCATATGAATATGTAGACACACATACGTAATCATAGATGCAGGGGAAAATATTATTTAGATCCATTGGCCTTCCTTTGCTCCGATAGTTCTTATTCTCCATTGATCTAATGCTTCAAAATTTGGAAAACTTGAGAACAGTTGCTTCCTGTTTTGTCTCATCTCTCTATGCTTCCCGTCCCTTTTCTTTTTGCAAAAATATTTCACTAGAATACCTTTCAAGTAGAGGTAGCTTTATCTTAGATGATTTCCACAACGACGTGTTTACATGTCCATTACAGTAGAACAAAATAATTCAGTGTCTCCTCAAGAAGGTAAATATGTTCATCCCAGCATTTGATGCTTTCTGGTTTCCAAATAAGATTTAACAATTCATGGTTTTTTCTTGTTTGTCTTTCCTTCTCAATGAAGTGACTGAGATTCTTTTTTAAAAATATAATCCTGTTTGTTTATGCAATCAGTAGAGTCTTTGACCAGCTTTCAAAATGAGGGCATTTTCATTATACTGGCATACCTGGCAAACCAGGCCAGCATAGAAACCTTTTTCAAGATTTTCTAAATGGGGCCACACTGGTCAGCGTTTGGTACATGAAAATAATACACCTATTGAAAATCTTCTCAAACATCATTAAAACTTGGAGGTAAATTTGTTTAGGTTGAAATGTCTTTGTGCATAGAATATTATGCACAAAAAGGCCTTACCAGAGGAGGGGCTTTTAATATTCAGCCTACACTTTCCAACACAACTGGCTTTTGATGTTACATTATTTTCAGATTTGGTGTAATCATCCATGAAAAAGTAGTTTCCACTCTTCTGTTCTAAATCCTTAATTGAATGGAGTATATCTTAGATTCTTGCTCAACATTTACACATTTAAATTACCTTGGAAATAACTGACTTCTCACTGACTCATGCAAAAACTAAACAAGTTTCAAAGATAAACAGAATACTTTATTATAAAACTTATAAAATAATTAAATATTACACATATATTTTGACTTTTCTCTATAATCCATGGTTTTATTCAACATTTTTCCTCAAAATTAATATCACTTAGGCAAGTGAGAACACATAATAGGCTATTAATAAATTAATTTTTCATAAAATAAAAAGAAATGAAGAACTTGCTATTTTTCAGAGGGCATGGTGGTGTGAAAACTTTTTTTTTTTTTCCTGATGATAAAATGGTTACAATTGTTGGCCAAGCCCAGTAGATTGAGAGAAGTTCCTAATTATTGAGTTATGTACAACTCATGATTTTAATTAGAATGGGAACAACGGATGCTGCCAAATTTAACAAACCACTGTCTAGTTGGTTATGCTGAGCTGGTTAATCCAGCTAGAATTGAGACTTTTTAAAGAAGTAAAACTGGGTTACATTCAGCAAAAAAAGTTGAGTAGAATCATATAAATATGCCCTTTATAACCACTTCACTAAAAATTACAGGAGGGCACAGTCTCACATATTACTTTGGTTTTGGCAAAATACTGTGGTGTTTTTTTCAATTGAGAACTATCTTAACCTCATTAATGCTTACCAACTGCTGGCTTCTGATGACTGAAAATATTCTCTGAAAAATGATGATAAAATACTTATTCACTGAAGAGTCTTGGTATAGGATGATTTATTAATATTAACGTAGCAAAAAGACAGATGGATTTTTCTATTGCCACTGTTTCTTTCTTGTTACCTAAATCCCAGGGCAAATTTAAACATGTCAGTTGGTAGGAAAAAGCCACAAGTAGCCTTTAATTTTCCAAGCAGCTCTGATAATATGTATGGAGCATTTTTATAAATGACGACCTCCTAGATTTTTTTAACCAGAAATAAACATTGTCAATTCTGATTCAGCAAGCACCAAAAGTTATGAGGTTGCTATTGTGTGGAGGGCGTCAATATTTGTCTTGTACATGAGTTGTTTTGTCCTGAACATGAATGTCAGTCATGTGGAGATAAGAGTCCATGGTGCCCTGTTTTCATCATGTTCCTTGGAATACTTTTCAAGTTGTTAGTCTTGGAGACTCTCTACAAGCAGAATAAACAAAATAATAGACACACACACACACTAAATAAACATAACATGAAGCTTGCTAGTCCAGCAGCAAGCATAATCGTGAGCACCATTTGGCTTCTCCTGGTTTGGGTGTTCACAGTGTTTATGAAACTATGAACAAATTCCACGCCACAGTTAGGCAAGGTGTTCCATCCACCTTTGACTGCTCCAGGTCTGTCTTGGACCCAAAGTCTTAAAGGACCTTTATAAATCAGATGTCTTTGCCATCAAACCCTTTGAAGTTCAAAACCAAGGTTGACATATCTCAGTGTGATTCACCAACTTCTTTCGTATAACAGTGCAAACCAAAGATTTTTTTTTTTTAAAGTCTGATTTGTCATCGCTTCCTATTTTCAAGTGCTTCAGAGTACCATGTGCTTCAGGGAATTGAAATAGGAGCCTGGTGACAACCTGTGTGTTCCTCAGAGCTGGCTCCTCAAACACTGCTCATAAATGGTTTGCGGTGCTCAGCTTCTGATCTCAAAGGTACTTGGTCTCTCTGGAGGCTGAAAGGTAAAACCGTGGCCCTAGGGTGCTGAGGGGGACACTGAGCTCAGCTCTTCCTTGTGCATGACTTGCAGCACTGTTTACCATAAAACTTGTGGTTGCAGACACCATGCTGAGGAACCAGGTGACACCAGGCGAAGAAATCTACACAGGATGGATCCTCTAAAACAAGAAAACACAGTCAGCATGTTAGTGACAGCTGCCAGCCTTTTCTTAAGGTAAGAACAAAAACTTTGGGCCCACCTACCGTGTGGTTCTTCCCATTGCACATTAGGACTTTGGTAGGGGCTTGAGACAGGGGCAGGATTAAGGTCCCAAAAGGGACTGCAACTATTAGCAAAATTTAAAGTCCTAGCTAGTCCAAGATCAATGTCTGATTCTCCCCACAGAGCTGGGGAGCTACCACTGGTTCTGAATCACAAGGGGTGGGGACTGATACTGTATATTTCTAGCAAGTACCCAGGGGATGTTGATGTGGCTGATCTGTGAACTATACTTTGGGGATCCAGGAGCCTAATACATTGGAAGTTAAAACACCTGGATTTGAGGCCTACTCCCAACATTCTGTATAGGCTTAAATAAATCTCACAGCCTGTTTGCTAATGAGTGAATTTAAGACAATACTAATTTCTGTAGTTGGTCAAGTAAGATGACAAATGTGATTATTTATTGGAAGCAGGACATAGTATATCAGGAATTCTTATTCAGATGGGCCTAAGGAGATACGGAATGCACATGAAATTATATGTAAAATTGTCTTTGGTGCACATTTTAGGAGCTAGGGCCCAGGCATCTTAAAGTACATTTTTGTGTTCAAAATATTTAGGGTCTGTAGGATATATGAGTAAAATATTCTCACTCATAGCTAGAATGTCTTATCTCCTTCTTCTTATGCAAGCCTGAAGCTTTGACTCAACCCGCCCCCTTATCCCTAGGGGTACCCAAATGGCATCCTTCAGTGACTCTCCATTGTGCCTTTGGACATGGCACACAAGACTCTGAGATCTCCTACTTCTTTTCCTGTTACTCTGAGTTTGTATCCTGTTGTTCTAAGATTCTTCTCCCATCTCACAGTAGCCCTGTGATCCTTTCAGAACATAAGCTAGTTCATGCCATGCCTCTGCCAATGTCCCACTGAAGTCAGAGATATGGTCACCTCCAGGGTGTGGTTCATCCTGCCTCATCAGCAGAAGTGAGTTGTATCCCTATGCTAAGTACTCTTTTTGATGACAGTTATGATGATTACTAGTAGCTGGTTATTTGGGCTTCTACCATGAGTTAAGTATTTGATTTACGCTTTTAAAAATGACTTTGGAAAGCCAGGAGTCCTTTCTTTGCCTCACATCCTGCATGCAAATAATCAAGAGATATTATCGGCTCACCTTCCTCACTTCCTTGAGGTCTCTGTTCAAATACTGTATCATTAAGAGGGCTGGCCATTCTATCTAAACTGCTTTTCCTACCTCCTCCTCCTCACCTCCAATCACTCTTTCTGTATACCCTGCTTCAGTTTTACTTTCTGCTACTTTATCATCATCCGACATTGTATATTATTGGTTTGTTGTCTGTTTCTATCTAAAAACAAGAAGTTTGTCTGAAGATGGTACATTTTGTTCCTTGCTCTACCTCCAATCAGACCCCAGAGCAATTCCTGGTTCATAGTAAGTACTAAATAAGTAAACATTATTTTCCTACCTTATAAAAAGCTGCCCAATGTTGGAGTCCTTGCTCCTCCCACCCTACAAAGGTGCCGATCTGAAGATGGGGGATTCCATGAGGAGTTTATCAGGCTTGAGGGCCTGGTCATCTCACCAGTTTGCAGCCCAGGCATCTTCCAGACAATGTAACGTGAGGACAATTATCAGGGTAGTATCACTGCATGGTTCAAAGTCATAAGGATATTTGAGGGGAAGGCTGTACCTCAGAAACCCTGGTGGTGCCTAGCAGAGGGCCTTAACCCACAGTGGTAGTTGGAGAAAAGTCAAGGAATTGAATCCTCTTCCTTGTGTCACCATGAGCATGCTCACTGCCAAAAAGTACACTCAAATGGCTTGCCACTGTCCCTATACCTGGAATGGGAGAACTAGGAGAAAAATCCCAAATTCAGCAAACTTTAAGCCACGTTTTTTGGCCACAAAGAGTTTGTGCCCTCTACCCCTCCAAAAGGAGAGAAGTCCCTCTTTCAATAACCTTTTCCCCTGTGACTCCCCCTCATTCCTGCAACACAGGTAGAAGTGACCACCTGCATGACACATTATCCCTCCTACTCTGAGCTCCTTGTAGCTTAACAACAGGATGCTGTTTTTTTCCTTTTATCCCTGGAAGAATGTCACGTGCTTTGAATGAAGTAGAGGACCTCATGGCACTTTGCAGCCAGCTGACTAAAGGGTGGAAATGAGAAATCACTAAAGAAAGGAGGACAGGAGCTACAGGAACAGGACCCCCTTACTCAAAAATGTCCATTTCTTCCCCAGGTAGAATTCCAGCATGGATCTGGCTCTGAGCCATTTTGTGCAAGCCCCATCCTGGAACTAAGACTATAGTAAGTAAACAACAACTTAGAGATGCAAAGTGATGGGGAGAACCAGTGCATAGCAGTCCTGGAAAAGCTGTGGCTGCATAAAAAAGAAAACCCAGCAGTTACATGCTAGAAATTGATTTTTGAGCACAAGGAAATTGGATTAGGCTGAAAAATATTTCCTGGTATTTGTCAGATGATTTGAAAATAAGTTGGACTAGTAAGAATGGTACAGTTCACTCAGATAATTGAATTTCCATCCCCATCAGTACTCGTTGCACTTCACTGGAACTGACTTTAACTGTCAGTGACTCTAGGTTGTCTCCTCAGTTAAAATATGAGCTGCTTGAGGGTAATTCTTAGTCACTCTCATCTTCCCACTGATTAGCATGATCTCTGGGAATATAACTGTACACATGATGGTTACTTTTTCACTTGTTTAATTTAAAAAGGCCTGAAAGTTGACTATTTCCTACTTTCAAAGTAAGAATGAATGGCTAAAACTGTATTGCATCATGGAAGGCAATGATCCTTTGGACCAGGCACAGAAGATCGTTTTGACATAAACTGTCCCGGCATTGTGCCTTGTGCAAGCTGTACAACTAAAGTGGGCTTTACCTCTCTTTTCGGGAGCTGGACAGAAGTTTGTATTACAGGCTCGCAGCAGCGGAGGTTTCTGCCGGAGCAGGCAACTCGAGGAAGGCCGGCCTTGCTGAACACAGTGGACCGCTCGCATCTGCACGCCTCCCCCACAGGTGACTGTGCACTGCAGGAAAGAGGAAAGAGTGAGATCCACGCAGCTGGAAAACGTCCTTTCTGAGGTGAGTGACAGCAATGGAAGGAAGCTCTGTGCTTCATGACATTGCCAAGGTGCCTGCTGATGACACGAAGATTGTCTGGAGCCAGGCACATGTGCTTACTGTCAGTAGAGTCTATCCTAACAAGTGTGAACCCTTTCATCTGATGAGAAGGGTTTTAGGCAAATGCTGTCTATCTATGTGTCTCCCTGTTAAGTGACTCATAAAGAAGAGAGGTTCCAGAAATACAGAAGCTGCTGTAAGAATGCAGAAACAGACACATTTAAGGAATTAATCCTAGTATTTAAGGCATTCCAGACAATCTCTGCAAATGCAAGAGTAGGAGAGATATTCCAAAGCTGCCTCAGATGATCATTTCTCTTTTTTGGACTTACAGCCTCAGTGCCCAAGCTGAGTTGGCATGGTGGATTTACTGCCCAATCAAAATTTTAAAAAAATAAGCAACTGACAAGGACTGTCAGTTTTATTTTATCCAGATATATATATGAAAAGCAAATATATTTTGTAACAAGAGGGAAAATGCAGCACTTTAAATTCACTGTTTGTTGTTGCTGTTTTGGTTTAAAAATTTATCCTTTTTTTCCCCTAATTTTTTTGCAGAAGGCTTCATCTCACCCTGATATGGTATTTGGGAAGAAAAAAAATACGTTTGGGTGGAATATATAGCTGTAGGGTTGTCATCAAATCACCTAAACCACTTTTTCTGTAAGTAGGAGATAGTAAATATTGTAGGTTGTATAAGCCATATGGTCTCTTTTGCGACTGCTCAATTCTGCTGTTATAGCACACAAGGAGCTGTGGTCAATATATATGCAAATGAGCCTGGCTATGTTCCACTAAAACTATTTACAAAGAGTCTGGGCCTACTGGCAATTTTTTGCTGATCTAAATAATCCTGTAAGAATCAATCACAAAAAATTTAAAAAAAAAATCCATAATAATATACATAGCCCCTAGTGGTTAGAAAGCCATAAGGCCCATGACACAGCTTGGGATTCCTGACGACAATTTTTTCTCTGCAATCTAGCATCATACTCCAAGCCAACAGGATGTGATCAAAGCTTCATCCAAGTCCTCATGGCATAGAAGGGTGCCTATCACCTCCGATAAGCTTAAAATCTGCCATCTTTGGCTGAATTGCTGAACACTCCAAGCATTACCTGTGTCATCCCCACAAGGTAAGGACAATACTGTCCATTAGTAGGGTTGTTTTAAGTGAAGTACTCAGTAATATAATAATAGCTAGCATTTGTTAAACCCTTGCTATGTGCTTTACTAAGAAGCAAATGAGTAAAGTCTGTGAGCAGCATTTCTAAACAGATAATGGTTTCACTAGTAGCAGCAACCACCACCATTAGCATTCTAGGACAGGCCTAGTGCTAAGTGTCTTATATTCATTATCATTTTTCCTAGCTGTGAAAGCTGGGGTTTATGTAACCTGCCCAGGGTCATATAAGCAGTGGAACTGATTGAAGACCCCAGGGCACTCTATCTTCAGACTTTGAGGCCTTGGTTCTTCATGTTTGGACAACTATTGGTAGACTAAAAGCAACCACTCAAAGAATGCCTCCTTTCCCACATCTCACTTAAATATAAACCTCTGGACTCCGACTGCACCTACCTGTTGCCATGGTGATGAATACCATCCAGCTGCCGTGTTGTGCACCGGACTGGCTGGACAAGGCCTTCGGTTGCAGGTTTCTTCCAGGTCCAGGTTTGGTTTCTTAATGTTGCGGCATCTTCGCTCAGGGAAGGTTATCAGCTTTCCCTGGAAGGCCTTCTCACTGCATTTCATTTCCCTCTTCCTCACACCCAAGCCACAGGTTGCAGAACACTAGAGCCAAGAAAGGACACATTTAGAGGGATTAGGGGAGGTCAACCCATACACCTTAAAGATACAGCAGCCAAGTCCCTCATGCTATAGGTAAAGAAGCCCAGAGGCAGAGAATTAGAATGACTTTCCCAAAATCACAGCTCATTAGCACCATAAAAGAAAAAGAAGCCACTAGTAAGGGACCTTGAGATGCCATGTGATTGTGAGACAGACTCCAAAATTTGGCAGAAGGATGAGATCAGGGGACTATTTGGATACACAGGTATGCAAACACCTGTGGGTCCAGGTCTACCTGAGGCTTCTCCAGAGTCTAGGCCAAAGATGGTAGGGCCCACAGAAAAGGGTTAAGAGACATCTATCTGAGTGGAAGAACCACTGTACAACAAATTGTCTCTTATGTTTCCCCTTGGCTGAGATTTAACTTAATGTTGTGTTATGGCAGGGGGGGAAAGGAGAAATAAGTATAAGAAAATGTTGTGAAAAGAATTGTAAACAGTATTAATGTATGGGGTCTTGGAGAAGTGAATAAATCAGTAAAATTGGCATGAGTGTAAATATTGCGTACAACACAGAGTAGTAAGTGTGGAGCTCAATGTCATCCTATGAGGGAGGTGGAGGTGTTAGCTCCATTGCAAAGATGAGGAAACCGAGGTTTAGCCGTGCCCAACTGAAAGCCACTCCCATGCTGAAGGCTCCTTTCAAACAGGGTAAGACTGATTCAAGCCCAGGTGTTTAGCCATTTGGGTATAATCTCTCTTAATACAGGTATGGAGAAGAGATGGACATGCATAAATCATATGTTTATCACTTAGAGGGGGCTCCTATCCCCTCAGCGCCCTTTTAGTCTATTAGTGGTTTTTTTCTTCTTCTTCTCAAACTTGGCATTGGACTATAAATGCCTTAAGAGCACAGACCTCATTTGTCACCTTTGTATCCTCTGGGCTTAGCTGCTTTTCTATGTCTGTGAATTCAACCTAGTTTCCTAAGCCAGGAATCTAGGAACCATCTTTCTTTTTTCCCCTACCCTTACATATGGGCCTTCCCTGCTTCTAAGCTTGCCTATTTGCAGCTATTCCCCCACATCTAAAATGAAAACATGATTGTTCTACTTCTTTATATTTCTAAATTATCACCCCAGGCCCTCATGAAGTTTCCCACCACCCCCTGTGTCCCATCCTTACTATGCATAGGATTCTCTGGAACAACTTCTCCCCAACTCTACCTTTGCTAGATTCCTGCTCATCCTTCAAGCTCCCTGGAAAGTCTCCTCTGCCAAGAAGTCTTCCTTGGGTGCACCTCAAGGTTTCCTACAGAAATCTTCTAGTGCAGCACTTTGCATTCCTTATCATGTTTTTCTACATGTGCTTTATCAATGTTTGGTGAAGAAATCAGGAGGGAAGAACTGACCAATAGCAGGCACCTGGTATAGATGTGCACTACAGAAAGGAGCTTTGTGAACCTGAATGCTGGTAGGTGAGCTAAGCATTTCAAAAAAGAAAACCAACAATGCATCCAGACTCAAACCTCACTCCACGATGAGGTGACCCACTGCAGCCGGTTGTTTTTGGGGCATCGTCCTAGCACGCATCCCTCCTGCACCTCGGGTCTGGGGAGGCTGGTACACAGGGTCTCGGGGAGCGTCTCTGCAGCAGAGCTTCTGCACGATACTTCACGCTTCCTCACTCCTCGTCCACAGGTCTTAGAGCACTGGAGAAGCAAAAAGTAAAATGTCATTTGCATGCATGCTTCAGCTCATTTTCTTCTGGGTAAATTCTGGGAACATACTAACATAAGAAAATGTTTGCAACTCTATTTTTAAGCATTGGAACAAAATTCCCAGTAAAATCCATTGCAGGAGGAGAAATCCACCCAGGAAAGACTATAACTTGTCCATGATCTTCCTTCACTTTCCAAACGTCCAGTGGCTACTGTGTCAAGCTCATTATGAAGCACAGGTTCTTTTTCAAACTGTTACCATGTATACATTTCTCTCTGGCACAAGGCACAGTTGACCTGAGCAGCTAAACTGGATTCCTAGTATCTCCAACAAGAATAATAGCAGAAATTCATGTGTAGAATATGTATATGCACAATAGCAGCCCCAACAACTGTTCTTTCTGGGCATTACACTCACTACTGGAGACAGTACATAAGTTTGCATAATACACATCTTCAGGCTGGGCAACTTACTCTCACACTTACTTTTTTGACCCTCACAAAAACTCTGAAATAGATAAGGCAGAAAGCAATCTCCTTGCTTTCAGAGAAGTAGTTAAAAGTTTGCCAAGGTCACTTAAAACACTTTGGCTCCAGGCTCGTTATGTCCTCAAGAGCTGTGTCACCATTCCTACCCTAGAATCTTATTTTTCCCTCAGAAGGACTTCAGGAGAGGTGGCTCCTCAGTAATATGCAGTCAGCTGGGGCACCATGCTAAGCCTGTTGGGAGGACTCTTGTCAATTCTCATGCTTGAGAGGGGAAGGGAAATGGCAATGATATTATAATTAGCAAACCACGGTGGCAGAGAATAGGAATGCCTTCCATGTGATGCTGCATTTTAGCATGGGTACCCGAGCCTGTATCACACAACTCTGTAACAAACATGCGATAATTGCTATTATCCTTTTTACAAAAAACACAGCTGAACATCAGAGAGCTTGGGCATCTTGACCAAGATCAGTCGCATAGCTGCTACGTAGCAGAGATGAGCCCACATGTTCACCTGATGCCAGTCCACAGAAATGAACCACTAAACATGATTCACATGCAAAATTCCCAATTGGCTAATTCCTTAATACAATTTCCATTTTATGCTTGCAGTTCTTTTTCAGAATGGCAAAATTTTACACTTGACTCCCAGACATGTGGTCTACTAAAGGCAGAATAGGTCACAATAGCAAATTCGGAAGGACTCTCTCATGTTAGTCATGAATCAATTCTCCAAAGGACATGTTTGGTTTTAGTAGTCAAAAAAATACTCAAATATTTTCAGGTGAAATTTGGGATAGACTCCATGAACTAAAGCCTTTTTCACAAGGTCCGTTTGCCTTTACCCACCACATCTATTTGGCCAATTCTTTAAATCTCTAAGTGCAAAGAAAGAGACCAGACTCACTACCACAGACTAGTTAGATTTACGCCCTGCTATAAATGCATATATATATCCTCTCATTTGAAAGTCGCCCTAAATGAGCTCAAAGATATTCTTTTTTCCTCCTAGTCTCTTATTCCCCTAATAGACATAGTACTAATAAAGCTGCATTTTCACCACCTGCGTCTTGCATGGGGAATAAGACCAGTGATTTTAAGCCTCTCCCACTTACCTGCGACCAGGGCCCGAGGCTCCATTCTGGAGGGCAGGCGTGGCTGTTGCAGGCTTGAAGCTGAGTGGGTGTGCTCACGGGGCAGAGAGAATGCAACACCGCTTCCTCCTTCTGGAAGGGCCTCTTCTGCACACACTGGATCTTGCGGCTCTGCTGGCCCCCAGCGCAGGACCTGCTGCACACGCTCCATTCCCCCGGCATCCAACTTTCAGGGAAAAAGAAAATTATTTCCGATGAAGCTGAGACTTTGTATCGTCACTTCCAGAGCAGTTACCACGAAAGATTAAGCACTTGATGAAAGCCTTAGATCAATTTTAGAACCAATAAAGGCAATTTATACTAGTTCTTTGACAGATGTTGAGGCCTACACACACGTTACCCAGATATAAAGAATCGCATTTAATTACCACATGGTTCTAGGGAAAAATATATTCCTGCCTCTGCGTGGGAGGAGACTCATGCCATTTTAATATCTGCACAGTTCATTCAGCCACATTGATTGGGATTGTCCTAGGCATCGGGATTAGAAAAATGAAAGAGGCAGGCTTCTTTCCGTTAAGGAACGCACAACACTGTGAACAGGTGGGTGTGCGAACACAGACAATACTCTCTGACAAGTGCTGCAGCGTAAGTCAACACAAAGTACACTAACAAGGCTAATGGAACAGTGACCAAGGAGAGAGGCGTGTGCGTAGGAGAGAAGGTCACACAGAAGGTATTTCTAAGCAGGCGGGTCCCCAAACTACATTTCCACTTAGTCCTAAATTTCCTGATGGGTTAGAGATCTGCCCTCATGCTCTTTATTCAAAAATTACCAGGCCCATTTTTTTTTTTTTTTTACACCTGTCTGAGACTTGGTATATATCTGAATGATGATCCGTTGAAATTACTAATCCTTTTCAGCTACTTCTTTTGATTAAATTCAATGATTTGAAGGCTCAGCACAAAGACGACGCACCGGATATAACTGTCACACATTTGAGCCACAGCAGCGATGTCGGAACATGAGCTTGGGTTGGAAATATTCTAAATATCTTTTTAGGAAATAAAATATTAATAACATTCAAATATGTTTTTCCTATACCTTTGATTTTCCGTCACCTTGCCTACTCTTAGAATTTTCCCCTCTGGTTTCCCCTACAAGCAGACGTGTGACATTAAAGACCTTTACTTTGGAGAATTTAGCACATGAGTTCTAGGATTACATGTTTTCCAAAATGCTGTATAATCTTTATCTTAAAGATGATATCAAATAGAATAATCCCTCATGTGTACAATTATTTATACCTTATAATCAACTGTATAGGGAACACATTACAAAATTATTAGTTTCAACATTTGCCTATAAAAATGCCATTTTTATCTACCAAATTCCAGTTTCTTCCCTTTACGAGTCTGTAACAGAACCAGAAAGAGTAAAACCCAAATAGACTTTTGGCGTGACATGCACATTCTTCCACCTGTGAGCCCCAGGCCAACGCTCCGCCCAACCTTAACCCTCACCCACCTGCCCTCAGACCCCCACACTGTCCATTTTATCTGCCAGTTTTTTAATACGTAACATTTTTATAGCACACAGCGCACTGCATCTCAATTATTTCTTCACGTATGCATCTATTCCATTTGATTGCGGGTTCATTGATGGCAGGAACTACCTGTTACTCATTTCCATTCCCCAGTTCTCGGCTCCGGGCCTGGTATACAGTAAGTGCTTATGATGTGGTTGTTACACGAGAAAGTAATGGAGTTAAGTGCAGATAAATTCCTTTATCCTTATATCTCTAAGAGTCTACACCTTTCTTTCTAGTATTTCCCTCGGGAAGAATAATTTTTGAAAGGCCCCATCATTCCAGCAGAAAATACTGAGAAATAATAATGGAAGGGGGCAGAAGATCTTGCCCATGTCACCATTCCTGCTCTGCAGGGCCATTGTAAGGGGCTGTCCTGCTCTTACATAGCCAGTAAATTTGTTACTGCATCGAATGGCATTTCTACGTGTACTCATCAGGGAAGTCCGTGATCTGGGCTCTCTCCCTTTTCCTGGATGTACACGTGAATGGGCTCCCTTTCTTTGGTCGGCTGGAATAATCAATGATGGGAAGGAGGCTCAAAATATCAGCTTGCTATTCAAGTGTATTGAATATCTACAGGTATGTAAACACACCTCACCACCTAAAGAGATTACTCCACAAGTGTCAGTAACACTGTTTGATAATCATAGCTTAGAGTGACTGGCATATTTCTTAGAACGAGGTATTTTCTTAGCAAAAGAGCAAAATCCATGGAAACCACCCCCCCCCAAATTTCTTTCTCCTCTTTGTGTCCATGATACATCCGGTTCCAGAGCCTAAGAGAAAAACTGGGTTGACAAATGGGCATAGGAGATTGGTAGAGAGCTGAAACCCCAAATGAGTATGCCAAATGCACTGCTATTTACAAAGAAAAAAATACACATACATCTAAAAAGATTGTGTAATATGACTGTATCACCACAAACCAAACAGTACTTATTAAGATAATCTAGAACATTGGTGAATACTACATTGCTTTAGAAGAAACTCTGTCCATTCTGTATAAATATATTTGGCAGAAGATAAATCACCTAAAAAGAAACTCCATTTGGCTGGGAAGATTACTTAAAATTAGTGCTCAAACAATAGTGTGGCTAAAATAAATTCAGGAACAAACTCACTGAGTACCACAGAGGGTACCATCAGCAAATGGACTCACCACTTGGCCTATACCTCTTTCTTTTTGTGTCTTGCTACTGTGTAATTTGCATTTGGGGTTTCATGGTCCGCATAGCATTATGATTTGTAAATTCTTGGATGACTTATATAAAAGTTAAACCTACAACCACATGCAAATTTAACTAATATAGGATTCTATGTTATTTAAATATCTGTTTGATTCAGTTCAGAGAAGAGGAATCTTTATGCAAACCTTTTTTTCAAAAAAGACATCTTCATATCCCAAGGTTAGGTTTGTATAGCCAAAGTCAAGTGAGTGTTTAAAGCAAATTTGTGTTTTTCAAGTCATATTTCTACCTCAACCATCTTGTTCTTCTATTATCTTTTTAGGCATTGTATCTACCTTTGCATCTCTTTCAATCAGAAGTTACTAAAAGTAGGCTTTCATCATCTCGTAACAATAAAGGCATACCAGTACACACGTAAACAGAAAGACATTTCCAGATGACTTACTAGGCCGGGCAGGAGAAAGCATTGCATATTTTGGGCTCAGTTGCTGGCTTGGTTCTTGCATTGCAGAATGAGGAATTGACTTGAGTATTTTGATCTCGCAAGCAAATGGCCTTTACACTTATGTAACCTAATAAGACATCAGAAGTTACAAAGTGAAAACTGCAGATAACTATTTCAACTCGGTTTCCAAGTTTAGCTTCTGATTTATCAGCACTGTGATATCTTATTTAAGAAACGGAATCCAAAGATTTTGTGAAAACATCTTTTTGATAAAATCTTAAACTAATTTGAATTCCATTTCCCCCCCAAGATACTAGAGTTCATATTTTAATAATTTTAACATGTATTAATAGATTCTTAGTTTGCAAAACTGATGTGGATTCTAGAACCATAAAATGATAAATACAACCTTTTGGAAACAGAGTGACTATGATGGAAAATATCCCAGCAAGCTTTGAATCCTTTGCACA
Source organism: Propithecus coquereli (assembly GCF_000956105.1). Classification (NCBI taxonomy): domain Eukaryota; kingdom Metazoa; phylum Chordata; class Mammalia; order Primates; family Indriidae; genus Propithecus; species Propithecus coquereli. The sequence continues at coordinate 3,666,194 of NW_012141080.1, forward strand.
CATCAAATGGATAACGTTCTTCAAAGAAAAACCACTGGTGAATTACATATGGGAACCCTACGATTCTGTTTTGCCATGAAGCATCTTATACTTGCATAAGAGTATGATGCTCATATAAGCAAAATGTTGAACTCACTGAGTATGTATTCATACCTATCTGCCAGGACTCTCTTTTGTTTGATTTGAAAATTCATTTCAGGACTTCCTGACAGAGGCATAAATTCTTCTGGAAATAATTGTATTTTCAGCTCCCCAAACAGGAATGCTGCCTCTCCCTTGAATTGTGTTTGCTTTTATTTACATGGTACTTTTCCTTAAAATGAAATCTGAGAAATGATAAAAAGTTACTCTCCTGCTATAACTATTAGCAGTCAGTCCAGCTCCTGGGGTTGAAGCAGATTTGCTTTCAGGAGGCACTTAGCAAAACCACATTGAAATTCCCATAATTTAATAGTTAACTTCAATAGAACTTATTCATTTATACTCTTCTTCTCTTATGCTTAGGACATACACATGGTCTGTGAGTCATGTGAAGGGGTTGCTAAGTCAAGGCAAGGTGGGGAATTGTATAATACGCTTCTCCCGCAGCCTCCTCTTGGCTGGATTTATTCCTTGTACATGGGAAACAAATTGAATATCTCTCCTTCTCAAGGCACTGCACTCTCCTTGGAATACCAGGAATCTATTGGAAATATTCTCAAAGAACGTTTGCTATATGAAAACGTGCTCACAATCTAAGAGGAAGTGAAACAGGGCGGAGTGCAAAGATATGTCTATATTATTATTTCCGTTCAGTAAAGACAAAGTGAAAAGTGACACTGTGGTTTGTGTCTCAGTCTCTCAAACACATGTTTATGTATGCACAGGGAGGAAAACAAAGTGACACAGACCAAAGTATTAACATTGGCTATTGTTGATTTAAAAATTGTGGGAAATTCTTCTTCTTTATAGCATAGTGCCTTTAAAATATTTATTAGCAAAAGTGTATTACCTTTTAATTATTTTACATATATACTTAAAAAGTATTTCTTCATATTTTGTTAGTTAGCATGAACACCTGAAGACAGGCCTTACAGGCATAAGGATTTCTCCATTTTCCATATCTTTGCTCCATCCCTGATTCCAAGAGGCCTTATTTTGCTGAGTGGGATGGACCCAGTAGGAAGAGCCACTGTCACGAGGTGCTTGGAATAATAGGGAATGAGTCACCAACCTTCATGCTTTGGTTTCAGGGACCTATTTATAGGCTGTTATTCTTCCTCCCAAAGGGGTGAGTGTGAGAACAACTGACTTAGCACAAAATGTGCGACATTTTTGACATCTAAATAAAATGCTGTTCTTCTACTTGCTGAGTGGATGGCTGCTGGTATTCCTTCCTTGCCACAGCTATTTCTCAGATGTAATCTATTTCTCTGAGACTGCCTTTGCTGACCTTACACCTAAGGGGATATTCACATTTCAAACAGCTGTCTTCAGCTGGCCCTGGATGTCTTCTCGCTTGTTTTGACCTTACCTTCTGTAAGTCCCAGGGGGAGGTTTGTCACAACAGCAAAGTCAGAATTGGGGGAAACTAAGTTATAAGCTGAATATTTAAAAATATATATGCTTATATTTATAAATACATAAACATTTTATATGTTTTTCCCATAAGTTTCAGAGGTATAACTTTTGGGCCTTGGTTGATTTGAGCTTTGTGAAAATTGGTTCCTTTCTACATAGAAAAATCCTGAAATGGTGCAATAATATTTGGATTTGACAGTGACAGTTCTCAGAAAAGACAGTTCTTGGTGGCCTGTTTAAACCATACAATGTTAAGGAGGCCTGAAGTGAAAGAACCTGCTTTAGGAAGAGACAGATTTGGAAAACTTAGAATCAGGAAATCAAGTACCTCCACCGCAAGAGACGGAGCAATCTGACTGCACTGTACTCCAGGCATGGGCGTGTCTTTTCGTGGCTGGTTGAGTTCCATTCATGACCTTAGGAAGTGCATACTTCCAAGCTATTCCCGGATTTTTGCCTTGCATCAGAATCTGGACAGTACGAGATAAAAATCAAGAGATCAGGATACAGGTCAGACCCTGGAATTCCAGAAATCTTGCTAAACATTTTAAAGATATTTGCATGACATTTGGACCTTCAAGTTGGTATACTTCATTGTTTCCAAATATATTTTATGTTGATTTAAAGTTTTCCCATGACACTTTAAAATATGTACCTTTATATTATCAAAACTGTGATTTGCTAAAGAGCAAAACATAATTTGACATTTGCCATAAGACTACAACATGCACACACATACACATGCATGCACATGTGTGTAATAATGAAGGGAGAAAGGTTATATTGTTAGATCTCAACCCTGACTTAAACTTGAAAAACTAGCACGGTACATACACAGTGGTGCCCCACAGATAACAGTTGACAATAAATCTACATATATACATTTTTATGATCTATCTTGGCTCACAACTCACAAGCTCCCTCCTGGGTGCCAGTAGAAACAGGGAACGTGAGAAGCACTACAGAAACCACAGAATACCCCGCTTAGAGTTGCCTATTGTCAACTTTAGAATCCAAATGGGTTTCCAATAGAAGTTTCAAAGAGGATTTGCCCAAAGAGAATGTGTCTGTTAATTGTGTCCTAGAATGAGCAGGTAAATGAGATATGATCCGAATCAGGGATGGGTAATACATGTACTGGAATGGATTTAACCTCAAGAAAGGCAAGGACTCAGGCTAAATCTGATCCTATAAAGCCTGACTACTAAAAGAAGAGCAATCGTTTATTAGGCACTCCCCAGGTGCCAGGCACTCTGCTGGGCATTTTTAATGCATTGATTGTCTCAAAACATTCTTCTAATAATCTATAAATGTAGCTGTCTATTTTTTTTCATTTAAAAAAAGCTGAGGAGAGAGTACTTGTGCAAAATCACATAAGTGACTAGGGATTAAATAAGGCTTCTAACAAAAATGTGCCTGAGCAGTGCAATATATCACCTTGTTTTTGATGCAAGAAGCATACTATTTGCCTCGTTTCTTAATGCCTTCTTTACTTTGCTTTTTTTTTTTTCTTTTCTTTTAAGCTCAAAGCATGAATATAAATAGCTGGTTCTCTCCCACCCCATGAGTCTTGTGGAAAATTCTTTACCACCAGAACTGGGCATTCATGCCTAAGAGGCAAAGCCGACTGCCAGTTAAAAATAGGAACCCCTGGCACTATCTCTGTCTGGTGGGATCCCACCTCAATTAGAGTTGGGTGAGTGGAAGCTGTTCAAGGACCTCCGTTATACCAGACCACTCTTTGGGATGCTACGGCATGGTTTCGACTTTGCTATTAGCTTAAATGTCTCCAAGAATATTATGGCTAACTCTTAAGATTCCATAGTATGGACATCACTTCGCAGTGCAACAAAACAAATCTCGGTGCCTCCCAGAAACAATCAAAATGTTAAAGCTGGTTTTGTGTTCCAGCCACCTCCATCCAAAACATAACCAATACAAAACACAACAGGTATTACCACTTAAAGGGAAATATGCCAAATTCTCATTAGTTGCCAATAAATAATATCTTTTCAAAATCAAATTCCTAGGAGTCTTTCAGTTTTGAGGATCTTTCTAGTCTTTGCTTTTCCTATGTTTTTCAGCTTAGTCATACATCTATTCTTGGGATCATGCACTCGAGTTAACATTTCATACATTTTGAATAAATGTTGTGCTTATTTGGCATTTCTGCAATGTTTCTGTCAATGTTTTTAGGTGACATTAAGTAACTACAGAAGCAGAGTTTTATTCAGGGTCAAACTAGAATTGTGAGAGGAGTTTTACATTCAGAAGATGATCGTGATATTGGTTGACAGTTCAACTCAACTTCTTCAATGAAAGCACTATCTCGAATGTAACACTTTTAGGTTGCTATTTTTTTATGCAACGAAAATACAGAGACCTTATATGGAAGATAATAACGAATGTACCATATTTACATGTGTGGCAACACAATATGGGTGCAATGCATAGGTGTTATGGTGAGCCGAGGCCCACAAGGATGGTATGACAATACAGAAGGGTCGCGCCACACATATATGTAACGGAGGCAAATTTCAGTGTAAGTGCTATAGAGAAAGGACTTCACTTAGTCATCTCCACTTCCCAGCACCACCCCATTCAAACTAGCTCTTAATTTCTCCTGCCATAGGGGAACAGATCCCCAGTGAAAATGCAAAGAACACATAACAGAATGTTAATTCTTGCCTTTTGAGCTTCCAGGACTTAAGTTCTGGTGATTGAAGAGTGGTTTAACAAATTTTCAACAGGGATTTGAAATATTTCTGCTTTCACCTTTTAGACAGATTCTAGAGCCTAAGCCATACATGGCGTGTGGTTTCACCGCAAAACATTTTTGCAAATGTTGCCGTGAACAGCAGGATGCATTTAAGAAACAAAAAATGTGTTTAAGGAAAAGACTACGGTGATAAAAGCGTCATCACTGTTAAACAAAAACAACCAAGATGTCAAGTTTCCCCAGACCTCCACTCAAGCCAAGCATAAAAAATTATCAGTGCTACCAACAAGAAGAGAACTTACACATTCTCCCATTGTCAAACCTGTTTCTGCATCTGTATACATATGCTCCCCTCCTCCTCCTCTGTCACTCAAGATGCCCTGTCCCAGCTCCCAAGCCTGTGTCCTTCACTATGCACAGAATCCCTCTCCCCTCGCCTCCTTCACTGTCTCACTGCCACAGTGGCCCCGCATGTGGCTACTGAGCACTTAAACACACTAATGTGACTGAAGAACAACACTTTTAATTTACACTTAACCACGTGTGCCCAACGCTACCATACTGGATGCACCCAGCCTCTGACCTCCACATTCACACATCCGACCACCTACTCAGCATCTCTTCTGGAATGTTTAAAAGGCAGATCAACCTCCAACATCGAACTTGTCATTTTCCTCCCTGTCCCCGAAAGCCTGCTCCTTCCCTCAGCCTTCCCCATCTCAGGGCCACCAATCCTTCCAATTGTTCAGGTCAAAATAAAAAGTTGGAGTCATGCTGGACGACTCTCTTTCTCTCACACTCACATGTAATCAATCAGGAAATGGCGATATCTTTACTCTCAGTATCTCTCATCCCTTACAACCTTTATTGTTACTGCTGTTCCCCTGATCTAAGCCACCATCATCTCTCTTGTGAGGTCCATCAACAAGGCACTAAGTAAAGCACTCTAGGGAACAGGAGAAGTGAAATCCTCCAGGGGAGAAGATGAGACACATCCACATATAGAAATAATACAGTGACAGTTACTTAGGTTAAAAGCAAGTGCTATAGAACCCGTAAAGAGAAATCAAATACTTCTGTGATACTGGGGGTGGGGAGAGAATTACATGACCACCTAAAGAAGTTTTCTAGCTATCATTTAATTAATAACATATCTTGGTGATGCTCTCAGCCACAAAGCAACAAAAAAGCACTTGAGTTCCCTTTCAGGATTTCTATTCCCCTCTCTGCCCCTCGCCTCCAGAAAGGGACAAACCATTGTGTTTTCCACTTGCCTTTCCCTATAATTGAAATAAAAATATGAAAAGATCCTCAGCAAAGTAAAATTCCTGAGCTAAAAGTAAGAATAGCACTGATCAGAATATGTAATGGCAGTAAGGGAACTAATCCATTTCATATTATCAAAGTCGTAAGAAATTTATGTATCTGGCCAAAGCAACAAGAGAAATAACTTGTACAATTTACTGCAAACGTTCACAGAAACATGCAGCTTTAAATGACTAACTCGTAAAATACACAGTAGCTGGCGGTGCGTGTGTTTGTTACTCTTGCAGTTTTACAGCCAGTAGCATATAGAGCACATTGTTTATATTTTATTTGTTGAACATATTAATGAATTGAGTGAACGTATAAGCGAGTAAAAGCCTCTCAACTTTACAAAATACATGACTCAAGGCTTGTCTTTAATGTCAACATAGCTATAAATTTGCATGCAGAGTCGTATGTGTAATCACGTAGGCTGAAAGACAACATTTGTATAAACCAGCAGAAAGCTGACGTAAGAATTTATTTTAACATCAGCTCATAAAGACCTCTTAAAGGAAGTACAGACTTAAACAAATAGGCACCAAGACTAAATATATAAAAGATGAGTATGTGCCAATTACAATATATTATTTGCTTTTCGATGATGACTAAGATGTTCTCTGCCCTGTACTTTATCCTGTATTCAGAAGAACAGTGGCCACAGAGAACACACAGCATCTTCTCTCTTACTGTCTGATGCCTGCAAATAGTTAATCCTCTGGAGATAGACTGTCCACCTGGGTAATAGAATCTCTGTAGGCTTCTCTTTCACCTCTGTTCTCAAAAAGACTGAATTTTATTAAATCAATTCCACTCTCAACAACTGTTGCATAATTTGCAAAGCTCAGTACAAAATGAAAATTCAAGGCCCCTTCTTTAAAAAAAAATTAAGAATTTCAAGATGCTGACAGCAGAACATTAAATCAGACACAGGGCCCTTCGGAGCACAAGATCTGCCACTACTTTGCAGGTCCATGGCCAGGAAGCCAGCCCTGCCCAAAGTAAGGTCCAGATTTTCCCACCTGGGTCAGTGTTAAGACACAATTTAAGAACTTTCAAATTCTAGATGACCTTGTGGTCTAACAATGACTCTCTTCGTGGATGAAGACTATAGCCTTCAATTTGGTGGCCTTGTTTATATTACGATCTAAGTTCCTATCTGCATCTCAACCACAGACAGCCTCTCCCAGTGAAGAGGGGAAACAGGAAACCCTGGAGAGATGCATGTAGAGCTGCATAGCTAAGATTCTAACTTCCTTTAGGAATGTTCTTTCTCCATGAATGCCAGAGAACGCGTCTCGGACACTGCGAAATTTGAAAATGGTAATTCCCATCATTCAGATTTATCTTAAAACATTTTCAGTGACCTTGTCAAGAGTAGTCAGTTGCTTTTCTCAGTGCTAGTGGAGAATACAAACACCCTCCGGTCACAGGAGTGCCACATCCCTCCCGTGATGGCACAACATCACAATAATGCCCTTACCGAAGCACCCTATGCTGCATGTCAGAGTGTATAGCCAAGCTGTTAAATGCACAAATTTGGAAAGAGCACCAGTGATTCAGTCTACTCAACTGGACTTAATCCAGAGAAATTTCCAGCCAACTGGCATCGAGTCTCTAATTTACAGCTGGCAAGCAAACTCCTTAAACGCTTCCAGGTCCTCGGTAGAACCGTTTAATGTCTACCTTTAACACACGAACCACCTGACTTCAGACACAACACTCAGCAGCTTTGACCACAGGGTGCAGAGTTATAAAATTTACAGCTTCTTAAGTTGGGAAACCACAGACGGGAGCTGGAACCTACCAACCGCCCCCTGACCAAGGGGGAGCCAGTTTCTGCTCAGGGCACACAAAGCTGAAACAAAAGACACATTGAGCAATCTTGGGCAGCTTTCTTCCTTTTGCTCCCACTTTTAACTTTTACTGTTAAAACTATTTTTAAAAATCCTTCAACCAGCTTTGTATTTGTTTCATTATTTAAGGCCTTTTTAAAAACTTTTTTCAAGACATTGTCCTACTTTTTCCATGAAGAGTTACGGATAGATTTTAGAGATTGGCTTTCTGTTTAACGCGTGCTAAGAAACTTGATTCTTGTCCTCAATAATGTATTTGATTACTTTAAAAATAATAATAGCAATGTCTATCAAATGCTTATTGTGTGCCAGGCCAAGCATTGTACAACATGCATTATCTCACTTAAAACTGATAACAATATTATGCAGATGGCACTATTAATATTTCAATAGTGTGGATAAACTAATACATAAGGTCACATAGCTCCTAAGTGGCAGCACGGGGACTCAAGTCACTGGTATTGTCTAACTCTAAAATCTGACATCTTAACTCTTATGACGTTGCCTCTCAAGTTCTGAAATACCATGTCCAAAATTCTAGTTTAAACTTTTAAAAGCTGCATGAACTATTAGAAACATTTTATCACCGGAATTCACTAGCATGCTGTAACATTTACTTCGTAACACTGGACTCGGACCCAAGAATTTTGCTTCTTGAACATGCTAATATCTGATTTAAGCATACGTCATTCTTAATCTCCTCTCTCCATTTTACCTCTGCATGTAAATGTTTTATTTAATCCCTGTTTTAACAAATGACTTTAACAACAGACTTTACTGATTGGCCCTTTCTTACTAAATCTCCAATCACACCATACATTCTACAACTTACGGAAGAAAGAGTTTTGTGGTACAGATTCATGTTTTCGTAAGTTCGTGCGGCTTTTGGAAACCCTTGTGGTATTTAAAATTCAGCCACTTTTTATTTTTCTGCCTTCTCGTTTGCTTCAAAGCCTGAAGAACGCGACCAGGTATCATGATCGCTATTATGTGCGAGTGAGCGGGATTTGACAAAAGACAGTGATACAAAGAGCCCGATCGGGGATTTGGAAACGCATCTGTTAGGCAGCTTCAAAGGTGTGGGCTGACACCTTGAACCTCCACGACGGTTCTAATTCAACTCTTCGACATTCCTCAGCGTTTAGTGAAGAGAAATAAATAGTGTTCTCTAACCCGTCACAAAAGTATTTGCCATGAATTAACCGGAGGCCCCCTACTTCAAATAGCGAACGGCAATCTCTAGACAAACGACGTGCCGTCGCAAAAGTACCTCTGAATCATCCTCTCGGGTCTGCCTTTTCTATCATCTGCTCTGAATTAACTCTCCATTACCTCTTTGCCTCCTTTGTGTTTTGCGTCTTCGCTCGGTCCATGCTACTTGGCCAAGGTCCTTTCCCTTATACTGACTTTATCTCGAGGCACATCTTTACTCATTTCGGCCCCTTTACCTCGGGGAGAATTCAGCAGGCAGGGTCGTGAGGAAGGAGCAGGACGAGAAGGTGATCCTTCATCAGCGGTGCTCACACTGTCATCTCATTGATCAATGGGCCCGTCCACCTGGTCCCCCTCCAGCCTATCATCTCCTTTTGTCAAAGAGTAGAGGAAGCTGTTTATTATAGTAATTTTCTTTAGATGTCTTTTCCTGCCTTGAAACTAGCCTGTGGTTAACCTATTTCTCACTCACTGTCAGTACAAAGGCTGCTGTACTTTGCAGGCTTGGGATTCTCCCTGGGACCACTCAGAAAAAGCAATTGGTGTTCAAAGAGTTAAACACCCCCTTCTGCTGCTTAATGTAAGGGAAAAAAAATCCTAAAATAAAGGAAAGCTTGCTTTTTATTTTTTTAAAGACTTTTTTTTTTAAATAAAAGAATGCTGTTAAAAACACAGGTGATCATATTTCAGTCATAGACTAGCAACTTGTATTATCATGTCATCCTGAATCACTCTGTCTATCAGACAGGGATGAAGTTACTTTATAATGAAACACTCATGATGAATTTCCTCACCTCCAGTCCAACTGCATGACAGTTTGATAGAGAACATTTACTTGGGTGTGTGTGTGTGTGAGTGAGACAGAGAGAGAGAAAGAGAGAGAGAAAATGAACTAGCAAGAAAGCTCATCTCTAATCACTTCTAGAGAATGTGTCATCTCTAATTGGACACCTTAGCTAATCATGAAAAAAAATTGTATATGTCTTTTAATCTTCATTGACAAGGCCTCCTAAAATTGTATATTAAACAGGCCTTTTTCACATTGTTTAAACAAAGAACAAAGTGAGTAATCTTAAGTTACCTACATTCAAATCTCAAAATGGAAAAACATTAAGTTGTCAGCCATGCTCAAAAGGTCCAGCATACGTATTTACTTCAGATGAAATGACTGTTTTCCAACAATGTCAGGTGTAAATTTTAAGTTTGATCCTCAGTTTTCACAGTTCTATCACTTCAGAATGTAATTCCTTAGAAAACACGCGCATACGCGCACACACACATAAAATTTCGCTATTTGAGGGTGGAGAATTAACATAGATTTCGTTTTTCTTGGTGTTCTCAGCCCCAATAAAATAAACATAATTCAGTGACTGATAAACAATATCCTAAACACTTAAAATATATGCTAACCTTTAAATCTTTCGGAAGACTAACAAGTACACTAGTTCAATGAGAGGTTCCTTAGTCTTTATGTGAGACTTACGGGGAATAAGTTGAAATACGTGGAAATCATCTAGTTTTATATTAACTGTATCTGTAGTGATCTCAGAAAGCATATGATTGCCAAACCAATATTTATTTCTTTTTGTGCTGTAGTGTGTATGTACATGACTATGTTTTTCCCCTGGGAAATGCAGAAATATAATACTTGGTCATAAAAATTAGCTCCTTTCCTCCAACTCATTTATATGTATATGTGTGCATGTACGTCTTTCAAGATAAAAACTTGATTGATGGACTTAAATAATGCCTAAAAAATTTAAGACCTTAGACAATCATACAAATCCTTGATTACCCTTAGGTATTTCCCTTGGCCACCGAGGAAATCAGAGGGGCCAGCACTGTTTAAACTGACATGCACCTGTTACAAATGCTGAAACCATCTAGAGCCAAGGATCCAAGGAGAATGGATGTCTGTAATAGAGAATGCATTTTAAAACTAGACAGGCACGTGATTTAGTGATATAAGTGAAGGTCTGTTTTCCATTTAAACTTTGAGCTTCCCATGAAGACATTCTATAAAGTTCCGACATATAAAAATAACCAGAAGCAGAAAGTACTTTGATTTGGTGTCAGGCCATGCACTTATTTCTTGGGGTTAACTGACAGCAGTCAATTATTCTCAGGATTGCATTACCCTGCCTTGCACTAGAAAACACCGAGAAATAAGTGGAAAGGTCTATTAAACCCACCGCCCTGAAAGGACAAATTGTTACTCTCCCAGATTGAGGTACGTCTCCTTTGAACTAACTGGTCAGCAACTTCCTATGTGTAAATTATTCCCTTTGGGAAAGCAAGTATTTTAGGAAGCATATTGATTCCTCAAATGCATTTTAGGAGATTAAATTTCATTATTTTAAATGCCATTCGCTCTACCTAACTTTAAACTGTACGGTTCTAAGACCAGTCTTAAGAAATGATAAAATACAGTGGTTTCTAAGTGTGTGCTGCAGAGGCCTAGGGATCTTCAGAAGTCTTTAAGGCAGAAACGGGGTAAGGAGAGGCTGGCCTCTGCTCCCTTCACTTCCGACTTCGGTGAGAGCAGCTCTCCTTTCATTTGCTTTATTTTTTCACCTCCCTGTACGATTTTTCAATTTGAAAACAGATTGCACTTTTTAAATGAATCAATGAATTTTATCATTGGATGTCATGCATTCAATACATTTTTTGTGTGTGTGCGTGCCTTCTATGATATTCCAGATACTATGCCAGTTGTGGAAGCTACAAGATGAATAATTCATCGTCTGATAACACAGGGTTTTAGGTGCAACAGGAGTACTTCAGGACAGTGCTATAGTATATAGCAGAAGGCATTAGTTCAGACTGGGGAAATCCTTTCTGAAATGAGGAAATTCGGACCCAAATCATTTAAGCAATTCATCCGAAGTCATATAGTTAGTAGCTGAGCAACCCACATCACTGACTATTAATGTGGATGCTCCTTGTCTAACCCATGTTGCTTCTAGAAGAATGAAATCCGTGTTACCAAAACTTGTTCTTTACACTCTTTAAATACCTGAGACTATAAATATTTGGTGACATGATTTATGTCTTAGCTATTTGTGCATCTCCAATGTCTAGCACAGGGCTGGGCATTGAATGGGTACCCAATGGATATTTACCTTTTTTAATCAAACATTGAGAGGAAGTAAACAGAAGAAAATTGTTTTGATGATAATTACCTATACAAATACATACCAAGGTGGTTGAAAATTGGAATTAGCCAGGATACTGGCAGGTTATAATGTAATATATATGAAAGAGAAAAAAAACAGAGATGTTATTCTCATAGTATCATCCTTATGTGTTTTGGCAAACATATGCTTCTTCTGAATTTCATACTCTAATGAGAACTTAGTAAACATGCAGTAATTTTAAGTGGCTATAAGAGAAAGCACTTTCCTGCATATACTTTATGTGGATGAAACATCATTTTTCATCTTGGTAGGTTCCCACACTCTGATTTTAGCATCCCACAGGATTGTAAAACATATTCAACATTTTTATATTGGAGTGAACATATTTTTGGCTCCCAAACTATTCATTTTGGTTCAATTCATAGTTATTGTATGGAAAGCCATATGAACTTTATTTAACTTCCTTTAAAGAATACAGCCATGGATCACTTGGATATCGATATACAGTCTAGTTTTGGAAAAATGTAATTTATTACTGATTGCAATTTTAGATTTTTAAAATAACTGTGTTCCATCAATTTTGGAGAGATATAATAAGCATGTGTTAAAAACTGACCAGCAATTTGATGATGGTCTCCAGAGAACAATAAAGTATAATTTAAATATTAAAGACATTAACCCAAATTCTTTTAAAAGATAAAATAGAGGTAATGCTAGTTTACTGAGTTTGGATTTTTTTTTTTTTTT
>NW_012141080.1:3680004-3684071 GCF_000956105.1 Propithecus coquereli
CCTCTCCCTCAAATAAGTGTTGTGAGATCTTCAAGGAATCTTCCATCATACAGATAGAAGTAATGGGGCCTAGTATCTTGAGTTTGGGAGATGATAGGAGGTTAATTCACGGTCGATAAATAGCAGAAATGGGTCTCTGGACATAGTTGCAAACTCAACAATCTACTGGGCCCAGAAGTTCCTTTTTCTTAAGAAATAAAAAGGAAAATCCATATTTGTACAAGAAATCACCTGATATGAAAGCATTGATTTGTCTGTTTAACTATTACACATAATCTGGGTGATGGATTTGGCCAGCAGTCACTAGTTTGCTAACTATGGACTCAGGTTTCATTTTATGCTCAGAAACTAAAATAATGATGATGGTAACAAACATTATGTGCTAAGTATTTTGTAGGCACTGAACTTATCTTCAATTATCTTTATAATAGCCCCAGTAGTTAGCTAGTATTGTTTGCCCATTTTACAAATGTGGACATTAAGTGACACGGAGATTAAGAAACTTGCCCAAGTTTCATGGTTTGTGAAGAGTCTGTACTCTTAGCTATTCTATGTGTAGAACAAAATCTTAGACTTAGAATCTAAAGTTACGTGTGGTTAGTTTTTTTGTCTTCTTATCTTCTTTAGTACATGCTTAAGGCTAGTGCTACTCAGTAACTACTCTGCGGAGAGTGACCCTTCATTTTGTATTACTATGGCCTAAAAAAAAAGAAAAAGAAAAAGCATCTCTCTATCATCTACAAATAGTCCTTTGACGTCAAAGAAAATGTTGTGCTTTTGAAATCTGAAGAATGGACTGCATGGTTTTGAAACTGTGAAACTGACATATACCAGGTTTCTCTGGTTGCCACCACAGAGGGTCTTAAATTTCATCAGGGGAATAGTTGCAACGCATACTCGAAACTGCATTTGCATAGTCCTTGAGGATGGGATTCAGACACAGATTTTAAATACCTTAAAATCTGGAAGGAAACATACGGCTGGAACAACAGCAGGAAGAACAGATAGGATGCCATCCCTATTGCCACGAACAACGGCATATCCACTCTCACATAGTGGGTTGTGCAGGTTCAGGGCAAAAGCACATGACAAAATGCCAGGGTGACAAGAGATGTGCATCTGCATACAAAAATCCCATGACACCCGCAAGGTTCCCATGTCCAAGCATAGGCGTGCCTCTCCACACCAGATACGTGCTCCCCTTTATCAGTGGTGTCAACCAGGGCACAGCAATTTCTCCACAAGGCATATTTTTGATATGGCAATTATTTGGCTACTCCCAAGAGGCAGCTTCTCAAAGAAAATTTGGACCCAAGTGCTCTGCTCAATTAACAAACGCTATATTACCATGCTACATTAGGTGTTTTTAGGAACTGATTTATATATTCATTCCAAGACTTTTTGATGCATTTTACACACATGCCCAACTACCTACTTGATAGCTACTCTTGAATATCTAAGATACATCTCAAATATCAGGTGGCTAACATGGCATTATTCCCCATCTCTAAACCTGTTTCCAGTCATCCCCAAGGTAATTACAGTAGTAAGATCATCCACCAAATGCCCAAGGAAGAAACCTAAGACTCTTACCCATGCATCCTTCTCCCTCAGGGTCCACACATCATATACCTCTAGTAACTTTTCTAACTTCTCATTCTCAATACATAATATATTACCAACAGATCCTCTTCCTTCCGCCTTCATAGTCACTGTCTGTTTCAGCTTCTGTCACTCCTTACTCGGAGTCCTAGAATAATTATTTTCCTATACTTCCAATTCACTATTTGCCCCTCACTTATCTGCATAGCAGTCAGAGAGGATTTCTAAAATATTCCCGTTCTTAAAATTCTGATGTTCTTCGCATGAAATCCAAACTCCTTACCACTGTTCATAGTGATTTTTGGGGGCCTCTTCTATACCACAGTCATCTCACACTCCACACCCCAATACTTTCTTTTCTGCACAACAATTAGACTGAACTTTTTTGTTTGTTTCATTCTTCTAGAACATTAAGATCATTCTCAACAGGAGGTTTTAAATTGCTGTTTCCACTACCTGAATTTCCTCTGCTCCTCACCTGGCTGGTTCTCCTCATCCTTCAAATTTTACCTTACATGGAAATTCTCAGAGAATTCTTCATCCTTTGCCTAATCCAGAAAGAGTGTCCCCTCTGTTTTTTTTCCCTTACACTTATTTTCTTCCAAAGAACTTACCACAGTCTAAATCTCCGTCCATTTATGTATTCATTTGTGCAATGCCATAATGTACTTTCCAATGGGAAGTTCATATAGCAGGGGGATTTTTTTTTCTATTTTATCCACAACCATATACCCAGTTTACCATCAACGTGGGACACAAGGGGACCTCAGGGTGTGTGACACAGAAGAACTCTATGACAACAGAATACATGGATACTTTCACTTTTCTGCTTTCTAAAGTTCTAGCAAATCTAAGACTCCACCTAACTTCAAGATGTCATCTACATTCACCCAACATAACTCAACACACATGGAATCAAACTCCCACACGTGGCGTAAGGGAAATTCATTTCTGCTGCCTTTGCCATGAGCTCTTGTGAGCTGCAAAAGGTCACTATCAATATCACAGTAGCCTGGTATTTGTTCAAAGAATTATTCAGTCCCACCATGCATGGGACTGAGGAAGATGATACACTGAGTGCTTCAGTTTAGACAGAAAAAGTAGCTGCCTCTGAAAATTGCTGTATTAATTACATATCTGACCAAAAATACCCTGTGATGATTGAGGACACAGCGTGACATAATCCCTGTAAGACCAAGCACTATGTCCCTTTCCTCGGCACCAAGAACACAGTAAGTGCAAATAGTCTTCAATGAACTAATACATTAATACATAAGATAGAAAGGGAAATAAACTAAATTAAGTAAAATTCATCGGAAAAGCTTTGTCTGTGTTGGGCAAGACACACAGACATGTTCTGTTTTATGAACTCAAATCTGGATGGCAGATGTTTGCCAACAGCACACTATCTACTCTGCACACCCTCCTGCATGCTCATGTACCTCCTACAGAGACGACCACAGCCAGTTGACGTTGAGAAAGACTTTATCGTGACAAGTGGCTGAGCCTTTCCAGTATTGGTGGTATAAGATACTGTTGTGGGCACGTGAGTCAGAAAGACTTCAGTTCAAACCTCAGTCCTGCCACTTACATGTAACACAGTCTCTTTTGGGCTCAGTTTTCTCATCTGTAAAATGGGGATTCGATAACAGTATCTACTTCAAAGGTTGTTGTGGGCACTCAAGAAACTAATGCATGAAATTGATCATAGAATGCCTCAACATAAGAAAACTCAGTATATTATAGTCTTAGTAATAAGGATGATAATAATAGTTGTATTAATCTTATGTTTCCTTTAGTTGAGAAGACCAGGTTGACAGGACTTAGTATAAATATCATATTCCTGGATGGAAAATATCTGGACTCCAGTTCAGCTCCGTTTTTTCCTAGCTGTATGAGTCAGGCAAGTCTTCTAACCTTTCTTCACTATGGATTCCTTATTTTCCTGGCAATTCTGTGATGTCATTTTTCTACCCCAATTTTGCTGGTAAGAAATTGAAGCTCAGAAGGACTAACATGCCTGGTCATGTAAATGTTTAGTGAGTGGTAGCCAGTGTCGTTTCTATACAAACTGAAGCAAATCCCTTGCTTGTGCAAACAATCAGCCCCATCTTACACATGGGAAAAAACAAACTCAGAGATACGGAAGAATTAAAGAAAACGTGTCTATGATAATAGTCTTGCAGAGTCATTTGCAGATATGTTGGTTGTTTTAATTATTATCACCCATTAATTTTTTTTTCTTATCTCTGGGGAAGCTACACGCTACAGAGTCATGGTGGTTTAGTGTGGTCACAATCTGCGGGCACCCAAGCAGGCCTTTTCTCTACTATGTAATTCTGCCTCCTTGGCTGGTTAACCTATGTCACAAATAGCTACAACAGAGCATTCAAATGGCAGACACAGACAAGCTGCCATAATCTAAAAACTACTCCTGCTGTATTCCTTGGAATTCCTGAAAGCCA
>NW_012141080.1:3685976-3724694 GCF_000956105.1 Propithecus coquereli
GACTTGGGGGGGAAGAGGGGGCAAGGGCAACATACGTAACCTAAACATCTATACCCCCATAATATGCTGAAATTAAAAAAAAAATGGAATTGCTGTCTTCTCCCCTTTGCACATCGAAATTTAGCCTATTAGGACACACATTTGAACCAGAAGGATTGGACTTCTTTAAGCTAGGTCAAATCGAAGTCATCATTGCAAATATAGCAAGAAGCACTGAGAACCAAATAAATGAAGCAGCTTACTTCAAAGACCAGCGTCTCATTTGTGGGCCCTGGTGCATACAGACGTTCTGGGCGGTTGAAGGAGCGCTGATATTCGAACGTGGTCCCAGCGAAGGGGAACTCCCCGGGCCAGTCGATGCTCCAGCCCGCCGTGAGGTAATACTTTTGACTGAGGCTCCGAACTGCGAGGTAACTGGAGGAGATCTGCAGCTCCTGGATTTCAATGCTCCGGGCCCCAGCAGGAATGATGACCACCGGATAATACTCTAAATGGAAAGAATAGAACATTTTTGTATTCCACACGGTGCACTGGAGAAAGGCGACTAGCAATGCCCAGGAATATGTACTGTCTGTTTTTATACGTGAGGCTTTTGAATTATTAACTGATATTCATTCTTGCTCCATGACATAAACATGATCAATTATTTCATTTTCCAATGGGTAAGAACACCAGAGAGAGAAAAGGTATGTGGCTTTTCCAAGTCTTACCAAGCACGTTTCTGTGGACAGGACACACACTGTTCTTCTCAGACTAACAAAGTCCACAATATTCGAAAACTCATTTTTTTTTTAAGTCTTCCTAGAACTTTAGGCCTTTTTATCTGCAATGGTGACATTCAGAAAATAGGACTCAAAAGTTTAATTTTACTCAAGATGTTTAGATAATTGGCTTAAATATTTATCTGATGCTGTGTATATAGATCATGTAAGTTTCACAATACATTTCTTTGCTTCATAAATGCATGTGAGGCATACACGGAGCCTGGTTGGAAAATTAAAACTACAAACTAGGAAGACGTTTATTTAACACATTTCTGAGATGTGATATATTGATGCAATTCCTTGCATCTCTTGCACAAGTGACCAAAGCCATCATCACCTGTGTGTCAGGTGAACTAGTAAAAGGCTCAACCACATTGAGTGTGACTCAAACTTGTTCAGTATCAACAGTTGTGTCTTACTAGCAAGAACAACAAAACAGCAGCATCTCTTACCATTTGCTTTATTCTGGTTGAGGTATAGGCCTTTATAAAACTTGCAAGTTGAATTATCACCTTTGCAAACACCACACGCATCTGAAACAGCTTTAGAGCCAAGTTCACGATCACAACCTACTGGCTGTGACAAAAAAAAAAAAAAAAAGTGAGAAAATCAAAGACTAGAGAAGTCAATGGCTAAGAATAACTAAGTGGTACATGGTTTTCTGTATTTATAGAACATCAGAGAGGCAGTACAAGCTAATAAGTGCAGTCTCAAGTTTGACTTGGGATTCAAATCCCTCCTCTGCCTTTGTCAGACTGGGCAAATTGCATAACCTATGTAAGGCTTAGACTCTTCCTCTGTGATAGCAGAGCAAGAAGCCAGCATTGCTTCTAATGCCAAGTGAGCTTATTCAGGCCAGCTCTGTGATTGAAACATAAAAAGGCTGGACAATACACACACACACACACACACACACACCCTTAAAGGATCAAAGAACTCAAGTAAAATTAAAATGGAAGAGAAAGTGAATACCCGAAGAGAAAGAAAAAATAACTGGAAATAAATAGTAATATTATTTCCAAATTCATTGGTGAGGTTCTAATCATGCAGTGAATGTGCTTAGTAAGCATGCAATAAACATTGTTATTTACGTTCTTATTTAATTTTTACAACTACTATGTAAAGTAGGATATATCATCATTTCCATTCTATTGGACAGGGGTCATGCAAAAATTAGGTTGGGGAATTGAGACACGTTGCCTACATCCAAATGGAACATTTTACCCTTTGTCCCAACCCACCTGCCGTCCTTCAGACACAGAATATCTCACAACACTCCCCACAGTATGCATTTGATATGAAACACAAGCATGCTCATACACCCTCCAAAGCAGAAATGTTCTCTTACTTCACAAATCCCATCAATACAAACGTCATTTTTGTTCGGGGAGCAAGGGGTTCCGTCTTTCACTTTGCCAGACATTGCAAAAAAAAATTCAAAGTTCTCAGCCTTGCAGTACAGTTTACATCGATCTTCCTCTAGAAGCAAAGAGATGAAGGTAGCACATGGTCAAGAGGAAACTGTCAGGAAAATGATATGTACGCCAAAAGGATGAATTAAATTTACTTAGAAAGCTATCATCATCAAAATAGAAAATGTTATGTAGTTTTATATGCATATGTGCATGTATGTGTGTACATAGAGGTGTGTACTATGTGGCTTTTAAAAGTATGAATCCCATTTAACAATCCATATAAAACTGATTTAACACATATGAATTTTATTTTTCTAATCCTTAGTGATAATAAGCATACACAATTGATAGGTTATATACCGAGCCTCCCTCAATAATATTTTAGGCTTTGTAAGCCCTATATACATGAAGGGGTGTTGCCATTCCAATAAAACTTTATTTAAGATAAAAAAAAAATTAGATTTGGCCCAGAAGCCATAGATTGATGACCCTGATTTAGGACATGGATTACTTTAGATATTTACTGAGTCTGTTAAGAGGAAAGGCGTTAGACACTTTGAAAAAAAGGCATGTGGTCAGTAACGTTTATAAAACATATAGAGAGGAATCGTACCATAAAAATGAAGAGGAAGTGAATAAACTAATCCTGAAGACTAAAAAATGTAAGTTTTATTTACCCTTAAGTCCCTAAGTAGTTTCTGGTATCAGAGGCAAAAAGAAAAAAAATAAGGGCTCTTGTTATCAGAAAGAAGTTACTATGCCAATATCTCAAATAGAAAGAGCTCTTCTTGGCCAGGACTTCCAGATGATGCTTCTCACATGAGACCTTACGTGGGCGACACTGAGCGATATCCCTAACAACAGTTTTACAACAAATGTGTAAACGGTTTGCAAATAGCTGTGCTTCATAACCTCCCCCCAATAAAAGGCAAAGTCAAACTTAAATGTGAAAAAATTAAATTATTACGGTCCAAATATGCACATGTGTGAATAGATTAAAAATTTCTCCCTCACCTATGAGTTCTTTGTAAACAGCAGCTTAATTTAATGATGCCTAATTTTTGCATATGAGATTAAGGAGCTGGATTTCCTTTGTCTATCATTTCTAGGGATTAACAAATTCTAGAAACCTGTTTTTCCAGCACAGATTTTTGGATGAGAAACACAGAAGGAGAGAAGAATGAAAAAAGCTCACTATTGTAGGATAAAGACTATTTACATTTATGAATAAAGTCTTCCCTTGTTCCTCCTAAACTGCAGGAAAGTCACAAGACCTTCAAATCATGGTCAGTCTCTTCTGATGTAAATGTCAAAAGGAGACGAGGAGGGACCAGAAGGCTTTAACTTTCCTGTCTCCCTCCACTAGGATGTGAGATCCTAAGGCTGGGGTCTATGTTTTCTTCAATGTATGCTCCTATGCACTGCGCATAGCGTCTCCTACCCAAAAGAGCTCAGTAAACACCTATGGTGTCAATGACTGAAATTGCATGTTCTCTACTTAGTGAAAACTGCAACAAAATTAGTGAAAGAACTCTGAAACAAGAAAGCACTTTCCAAATGACAAAATTGATTTAACTTTCTTCTTATGCATTCAATGCA
Source organism: Propithecus coquereli (assembly GCF_000956105.1). NCBI lineage: Eukaryota > Metazoa > Chordata > Mammalia > Primates > Indriidae > Propithecus > Propithecus coquereli. The sequence goes on from NW_012141080.1 coordinate 3,689,755, forward strand.
GAACCTATTTAAAGGAGTCATGATCCAAAACCAGATTGATGCTTCTGAAATAGCTGGGCTGCTGCAGAACAAAGTTGCACTATCCTCTCAGTGGGAGGCTCCACTTATTATAATGTTGTCTCTAACGACATTAACTTCCTTTACAGTGATTGATAATGTAGGTTCATTTTGAGCTTTTGCATAGGAACAGTCCATGAATTATCATTAAATTTAGTCTCTTCCCATTCTGCATTTGTGTAGTTGGGATTCACATGTATCCTTTTTCACAGGAGCATGGGTAAGTTTGGATAAATCAAGTGGATGGGAATAATGGAAACAACTAGAATAGTGACAGCTCATTCTACACATGTAACAAACTACATTAAATTCTTCTGCTGTAACTAAATGAGTATTTAGTCAAAATAAAAACAAATTAATTTAAAAAGTAAAGTACAAGCCATAACTAAGTTATGATAAGTACTTAGAACCTAGTATCGAGATAATTTTCATTCACGTGTGTCTGTGTTCATGCACACACCCTACAAACAGGCCTCCCCATGCTTGTAATCATCTGACATGTCAGTTACTGAGTATGGTGTCTCTATGGGGCATATATGATTTCATGAGTTTGGGGTCTGGACAATTCATACCAATTTCAATTAACATCCCTGGGAGACTTAATTGCCAAAATGTCAAAGGGAAGTGGAGAAACCTAAGTACATTCCAAACACATGAACCCTTTGGCTTACAGATGTGGGAGACAAGGAATATCTTATGAAAAAAAAAGTGTCAAAAAATAAACAAAACCCATGGGATGAAAAAACCAGGCCAGGACGGGTCTGGGAAATGAAAGGTAAACACTGAAACTCTTTGATAGAAGCAGCAATTTCTCCTGTGCTGTTCCTTCACATTATCATCCACACAGAGACATATTTATTTGAGTGTCACGGAGACCAAATTACCTTCCACTTTCGTATAGGGTTTCCACTGGTAGAACCATCCACGGAAGGGTTTGCTGTTGTATTCGGCACACTGCTGGGCTCGAAAATCCAAGCTGTTTTCACTACAAGGGTTAACGTTGCACAGCTGATAAATCCGGCTAGAACCTGGACAGAACCTGCCACCATACTGAGGCCTAGAAACACAATTAAAGAACCTTGCTAGCAATCAAACGGCTATTAGTCACATGCAGCGATACAAGGTGGCACAATAGAGACAAGTATTGTCACAGTGTGTGCAGCTGTGTACATCGATTACAGAAACGGACACATGGAGCCTACAAACAATTGTCTACATCTCTTCCTGCGTCTATGGTAGACATAACCAATCAGGGAATTTTTTTTTCCTTTTCTTTCTTTACCACTGCTCCTTAATTGGAATTAGTATGCTAGATCAAATGGATTTACCATCCTTGATCCAATTTTTATATTCTGGTGATGTCCTTGAAGACTGATGAAAGGTTATTGTTGAAACTCTTTGTTAGGAAAATCTGTAAATACACCTGAATGTTCTTCTTAATGTTATATTTGTGCTTGTGTGGTACATACACCCCCACCCCCTTATTCTGGCACACCTGCTACTACGTGACAAGTGAGGACACTGGGGAGATGGAACAGAAAGCAACACTTGCCATGTCCTCCCATCCAGATTTGTCAGTCACTGAGATGAAATTCTGGTTATTATCTGACTCTGCTGTGTTTTATTCTAATTGATTCTAAACTCTGAGGGAAAACATTCTCTTGGTTTTCATCAGCACCGTGGCTTTTCAACTTTGCAGGTGGCCTTATCCCTTCCTGCCAAGTACAATGGGAAATGGATTTTTAGAGCAGGGAATTCCACGAGAACAGAAATAATTACGCTCTAATGGCAAGCGCTTTAAGATCTCGGTAGGCAGATTCCAATCTGCAAAAACCGGAAAGCAAAATCCAGGGAAAAAGAGGACAACCACACTGAAAATTACCAATAACATCTACTCTAGCTTCCTCCATGCAAAAAGCAATTGCTTTTCATTCCTCCCGTTTTGGAGTTCTCTCTAAAGGCTAAAACTCAATGATGGATCATCTTGGATAAAAATTTGATGCCAACATGTAACATGAAAGGAAGCTCCGGGTTAATAGATTTCTGTGAATAAAATTCCTTGCCTCTTTAGGAAGCACAAGTATGCTATAAAACACCTCTGGATTGGCTTCGGCATATGCTATCCAGTCCTCCCATAACTGCGCGCTAAAATGGATTCAGCAAAAATGGCAAGTGCGACGCTGCCAGAATGAGACTTTTATGCTATTTCTAAACATTCCGGAGCAACTACTTAAACATGCAGCAGCCACTGCCATAAATCAAATCCCCGAAGACTTCTTAAATTATCAGCTAAAAAGCGTCTATTAATAGAAAAATCTTAAAGTATCCTATCATAGCCTGGTCATCTTTACAAGGCATAGTAAAAGCTCATTTCTCAGTTTAAGACTTTCTGTCTGAGATTTAACAAATAACCCTCATTTGGACTATACCTAGTTAATGAAGTGAAAGTAACCACAGTGTGTTACTTTTTCAACTCGTAGAACTTGCAACACAGAAAAGACCTCCAGGCTCCTACAGCCGTGGCCTCATTTTATAGATGGAGTGAAAAACGGCTGGCAGAGATCACAAAACTTGGTGAATGAAGGTCACGCGTCTAGAGAGCGCGCAGAACTCAAGCTCAGTCTTCTGGACTCCGTCCAGGATTCTTTTCCTGCTCTGCTACGCCTGCACTGAACTCAGCGAGGCCGTCGGGGCAGGCACGGGAAGAAAGAGGAAGAGACCGTATGACATGACAGAGAGCTGCCTTTCACCAGCAGGCAGACCCTGCTTTAAATACACGGTTCTTGCCTCTTCCTGGCTTGACTTTAGGCGATTTTTTATTTAACCTCCTCACCTGTAAATTAGGGACAGTGGTGACAATTAACTGCGAAGGATTTAGGGCAGTATCTAGGGCAGAGTTAGCGCACATAAACTATTCTTAAGTGCCTCATACTTTTGTAGAAGTGCCAACACTGGGCTGAGTATTACATGATCTGATTCTTATATATGAATACATTTCATTTTTACTTATGGGATAAGGGTAAAGTGATCAAAAGTCATGACTAGAAAGAATCTGGGCTTTTTCGTCAAGTCTTCCAACACAAGTACGTTTTTCTGCAGCTTTGAGGATTAGGATAAATGAACAGAAAACGCTACCATGACATCCTTTGGTGTAAGAAGTTCTTTAAGGCCAGGCGCGGTGGCTCATGCCTGTAATCCTAGCACTCTGGGAGGCCGAGGCAGGTGGATTGTTTGAGCTCAGGAGTTCGAGACCAGCTTGAGCAAGAGCGAGACCCCGCCTCTACTAAAATTAGAAAGAAATCAATCGGCCAACTAAAAATATGTAGAAAAAATTAGCCGGGCACGGTGGCGCGTGCCTGTAGTCCCAGCTACTCGGGAGGCTGAGGCAGGAGGATTGCTTGAGCCCAGCAGTGTGAGGTTGCTGTGAGCTAGGCTGATGCCATGGCACTCACTCTAGCCAGGGCAAAAGAGTGAGACTCTGCCCCCCCCCCCAAAAAAAGTTAAGATTAAAAACAAATATAGAAGACAAAAATCTAGGCACCTAATTTTGTCTTTATATTAGACAACCTATATTTGCTTCTGTATCATTTATCAAGTCCTGACTACAAATAGTCATGTTGGTTGGTTGGATGGGCTACTTGAGTAGCTCTGTTAAATTTACACAGATTTATACAGATTCCTGGATCCTTCCACACACTTTCCCTGGAAGAATATATCATATGCAAGACCTAGAAATCAGTGTTTTATAAAGTACACCTGGTGATTCCAGTGACCAGCTGAGCCTTGAAGTTGCTGGTTGGAACACAGGCCACAGATTTCACTCAATTATTATTCTAGAGCCATGACTTTCCGCCTAACTCCATTTGCTAAACTGCATTAGAGTAAGTGGCATATTCTATTTTCTCAAACAGATTCATGTGTTAGGAAAGTTTTAGAACACCTTGGCACATCACTAATAATTTTCGTGAACAAAGTTCATAGGAATTTCACTAGGCTTTCTTACAGTGTGATAGGGACCAGAAAAAATGTCAAAGGATTAAAACCACAGGATCTTGATCTACCTCTGCCATTACCAGCATGGGGACCCGAGCAAAGGCTGCTGCTATGAATGGGACCCTCTTCCTTCCCTGGTCACGCAACTGTAAAATAACTGAATTAGTCAGCAGGTTCCAACTCATGTGTCAGTTCTAACTGGATCAGGAGCAAATATCTGGAGAGGTGTTTTGAGATGGTTCCTGAGGCAGAGCAGGGCTCAGTAGAAAACAGGGCTTCGATTAATTAAAATTATCTACCGCACACGTGGGAAAAAAGGAGGGTTCCGTGGGCCTGGCATTGGCTATTCCAAAACCAGATAACCTTTAATTTTTTTAAAACTCAAAAAATTGGATAGATCATAAATCAGCCAGGATTTTTTTATGAAACAAAATACGTTCTGGAAAAAACAATCATTATATGAAATAGAAACCTCACACTGCTTCACAGATTAGAAAATGAAAATGGTTAAGCTGAGTGATATGAACAGAACCAAATGCTTAACCTAAAGTGAGACAGAAATCTGTAACTTGAAATAGGGAGGGAAAAAAACAGCGTTACTACAACAAAGTGAAATAAGAACAGAGAGAGAACGATTAATTCAATTGTCTTGGGACGGCCTATCATCTACTTGTTTTATTTGCGACTTCATGCATAAAGTAAACAGTGTCCTGATTATCTTTAATCTTGTTTAAAACGATAACACTGCACATCAAGTGGAAATACTTTAGCGATTACTTCTTTTATTAGGCATCCCTAAAATTAAAATATGATATTTCCATGAACAATGCCTTATTATAATGTGAGTTCTCAATCCTACAGATAGGAGAGAGGTTTTAATTTAAATCTCAGGAGTGTCATTCATGCGCTTTACTAGCAGAGCTATTAAATTAGGTAATCTATTTCTTTCTTGGGAAAATACTGAGATTTTAAAATGTTGTGATGTATGAAAACCAGATCCATGATCTATGCTTCAAAAATGTAAAGTAATATAATGATTTTAACAATTCTGTTTAAGACACGGGCTGCATTCAAAGTATTAGGAGGGTGGTTTTAATAACCTGGTATAGGTTGCAAGTGCATCACAAGCATCGCTACCATTATACCCAGTGACTGGGTCTGATTAGACCAGTAAGTCTCAATCAGAGATGTTTTTCCCCGCCATAGGACATGCGGCAATGTCCAGAGACATTTGTGGGGTGGGGGGATGGAGAATGATCCTACTGACATCTAGTGAGTCGAGGCCAGGGATACTGCTAAGCATCCTGCAACGGACACAACACACCCCCCACAACCAAGAATTTTCCTTCCAGCCCATGTCAATAGTGCTAAAGTTCAAAAGCCCTCTTCTGGCGTCAGATATCCCAAGTAGCACCTAACGCATCATGGCCAAAGTACCTCCAAACCCTTCCTTATATTTTGTGGAAAAAAAAAAAAGTAGCCTTTTTATCCAGTTCAGATTGCTGACTCAGACGAAGTATCATTTGTCTCTTTTAAATTTCCTTTTGCTCTAGTGTCATGATTTGATTCTCAATTTATACATTTATGCAATGCTTACAATGTGCCAAACCCTGTTTAAAGGCATTTTATGAATATTAACTCAGGTGATGTAGGTGCTATCATCATCATCCCATATTTATACATGGGGATCTGGAGCAGAAGACTCAGTTGTGGGTTTGGCCACACAGCTAGGAAGTGGCACACAGCCAGGATGCCAACCAGGTTGTTGAGCTTCAGCATCTATGTTCTTAACCTCTGTACTGTGCTACCATGTGAATTGTGTTGTGAGAGTAAATCCCGTCTTCCAAGATCCCCAAACAGTCTTCTCACTCCATCGCATTCTCCAAAGTCCAGTTTCATCAGTGAGACCTCTGTCTCTCACCCCTGCTTCCGTGGGCTGACCTTCTAATGCCCCTGTCTTCCTGGTGAGGTTGGGATGAGGACGATGAAAACCACACAGATCCCAGACCCTTTTGTTGAATGCCCACTGGTTGCTCCCAATCTGCCAGGCATCTTACGGATGCAACTAATAATCCTCCCCTGGCCTTTTGACGTTATCACCTCTATTTTATATATAAACCCAAGTGGCTTTCCCAAAGCCACACGGTTAAGAAGTGGCAGATGCAGGATTTGGAGTCTATCTCCAAAACCTGAGTTCTTTCTATATCGCCCCGCCAATCAGAAAATAGACATCTCCCATGTGTTTCGTGGGGGAGTCAGAGCACATAATAGTTAACATAAAACCACCTTCGTGTTCACAGAGCAGAGAGTGCAGTTCAGACTCCAGGACAACCAGACCAAAGGGCACCTGCAGGTGACCACAGGCCAGTTTCACCCCACAGATGATTTGCATTAGTCGTCAGTGGTTTTTTTTTGTTTTGTTTTTAAAGAAAATTGAATTTGTTGTCAATATTTTAACAATTGGGAAGCTTCACATGCAGCATTTTTTCATGTTTCTAGTTTCTCCCGAAAAGTCAGGCAGATCTGTCAACACGTGCTGATGTACATTCCTGCAAGGCAAAAATCAGCATACTTCCTCCACTTCAGCAGCCTGAGACACACACATAAGCTACGCCAGCCAAGCTTCTCTGTTCCATAATATCACAAGTATCTGATTGTATGACTGTACAACCCCAGTTTAGATTAAGAAAGTAGTTCAAACTATTACTGGAGTTCGATCATCATATTCACACATAGAATCACTCCTTTGCTGTCTTGTGGTTTCTGCCCACCATACCTTCCCCCGGTGCACACAGCCCTTACATGCAAACAGTAAAACCCTGGTTGATTGCTATTAACTGGAGGGAAGAAAACCCCACTTACAAACAGCGTGTTACAGGCTGAAGGTTAAAGCCTTACAAAGACTGACTTTCTGTTGGAGCCTTACTTGGGGTTGTTGCACTGTCTCTCCTGATACTTCACTCCTCCACCACACGTCCGGGAACATTCTGACCACTTCGACCAGGCAGACCACTGGCCGTGGATGGGTCTGGGCCCCAGCTCCCCAAACTTTACGCATTGGCCTTGCCGACACCACTGTGAAAAGAAAACGTTGCGTGGTTCCTGTTAGAGACCACCTGGAAAAGCACAGGGAGATGCAAACACCCACACAGTAACAGGAGAAAACGAGTTTGTTGGAAAAAAAGGAAAATGCATGATTTGATAGAGTCCTTTCTTTGCTGGGCATTGTATACACACAGTTACTCTGCATTTTCTGCATGCATTTTGAAAGACTGACATCTAGACAGAAGAAGTATCTCTTACCAACAGGTGAGTATTACATGCTTTGTGAGCTGTGGAGGTGAAACGTTCAGGTAAGATTCCACCTAACAGCCAATGGAGTCAGCACAGACAAAATTACAAAGGAGCCTTCCTTGCCACTTAGAAACAATGCTACTTAAAGAACAATTTGGATCATTCCCTCAAGGAGAAACAATTTTTAAGATAGTAACACAACTTATTGTTTTCAATGATTATCTCATCATAAAAACAGGTACAATTATACATGTATTATTATATTTTAGCTTATACCAAACCATCCCTATAGGGCATTTCCTGGGAAACTGAATAACTTTCAGTCTGCACAAATTGTACTCTTCAGATAACGTCCTTTGTTCTTTTGTGTATATTAAAGGTCCCTTCTTCAGACCCTCTGATGGCTTTGTGTTCCTTCACTGTCTTTGATGAATTAGCTGTGGGTCTTTCACTTGCCCGTGGTCTGTACAATCTAGGGCGAGAGCTGTTTTCTGTAATAACCTTTCCATTTTAGTTCACCTTTGTAATAAATCCCAGGCTTTGCTGGTCATCTCCCTCTTGGGGGTTGCATTAGCCTCTGGTAGTGTTTTTTTTTTTCTTTTTTCCTGTGTGCTTTTATTATGAGCAAGTTATGCATGACTTAGCAGAACTGCACTCTTTCCTAAAAGCTTCTGCAATTAGATGCAAAGGGTTGGAGTTTGGATCATGCCAGGTTTTGACAAGGAGTGGGGGTGTTTGGTTACAGAATTATGGGAAGGTTGTTTGACTTTCAAATCTTCAATTTTCCCCTGTGATACATTTGGCTTTGTGGCTGTTTATTGTGTGGCTTCGTTGCTAGTGCACTTTGTCTAGGTTAAGATATTGCTTCCTTTCTTTTAATTATTGCCATGTGCTGATTAATTCTTCTGTTTTTAATTTTTGTTTTCCTTGGATTAAGCGCCATTTCAGAGTTTACACGAAATCACATAACATTGTTAAGCACATTTTGGGGGAAGCAATCGGTCATTTGAGGATTTTGTCCACCATAAGCACGTATCTTCCCTACACAGGGTCTACTACTGGACTAAGCTCAGTGGCTGAGAGAAAATAATAATAATAATAGCAGCCAACAACAATAGGAGTAAAAACAGCAGCAACTATAGTTTATTAAGTTGCTTCTATATGCCAAAAACGGTGCAGAGAACTTCACATGCAGTATCTCATATAATCCTTGCAAAGCATTTAGGAGTTAAAAGCTATTTTCTAGATGAGAGGAATTTAGCAAAGAAACACTAACTAATTTGCTCAGAGTCACACAAACTACCCAAATAGCTCCAGAAGTGGGAGAGACTGGATTTAACTCAGTTTCCAAAGCTCCTAAGTAGGACACATTCAACTTCTCATCTCGGAGGCAAATTATTGACCAATGTATCTTAATTCTAATTTCTTTTTTGGAAATGTGTTTTTAAGATCTCTTGTAATCCTTCAATTAATTTGACTTTCTATGATTTCAGTATTCATCCTAGAATTAGGTTAGGCTGCTGACTGATGGTTTCCTTCTGGCGTTTCAATCAGTGTAGAAAGCAGGAATATATATAGAAATATACACAGACATGCATTCACCTGTATGTACAAAATTCTACAAATGTAAATATGAAATATGTATGCATATAATTTTATCCATCTATCCATACATATATATTTATAGTGCTACTTCTAATTTCAAATAGAATGGCCATGGCCCGGCCAATACCTCTTAACAGACAGCATGTCATGCGCAAACCTTCCTTTCCTTGCACACATATCTCTAGATAAAAGTAGGTGGCTTTGACATCCCTGCATGTTTGCTGAGTATTCACAGTGTAAATATGGCTGAAGGATAAGGCATGAGAGAAGGAAGGGGAAGGATACAATTGGGTTCCAGTTACAGAAGAACAAACAAAACATGGAGCAGCTGCTACTTTGTGCCAGACACTCCAAATAAAACATGAGGAAAGTCAGGGTCCTGGTCTTCATGTAGTTTATAGTCTAATAGATAGCCAGTTGCACACACTGGTGAAGGAAGAGGGGAGGACCACGTTTAGGAATGCAATAGTAATTATAGTGCGGTGACGATGGAGGGATTGTATCAGGATGCTTGCTGCTGAGGGTGATCTCATGGGTGAGGGCTTTCCACCAGTACATAACTATAGCCTGGTGTTTTAACAATGGGTGGGGCATGTAGTGGTATTAGGATATTTGCTTTCTAACTTCTGGCTTGATTTATCTCATGTTCTGTTTACTGAAGCCTAATACAGGTGCATTTTAATCTCCATGGAACTTAGATCCCTGGTGTATTATATAATGTACGTAATTATGTATTTATGTAATTTATGTAACAACCTATGTTACATATCACTTCTTTTCCTCCTTATATCAATCTTCTTATATAGCCCTTCTTGTGTTTAATGCTTTTGCTTTTTTAATGAAAAAAATGCCCATTCATCCGCTAGTTAAAAGTTCTAAATTTTCAAAAGCAAAAATGAGTTTATATTTTCAATTATTCAATTAATTCATTGTTTTGTACCATCACAGGTACAGCACTTCTAGTCATATTTTCAATGAGAGTCCTTACTGCAATTTCCCAAGACAGTACATCTGATTAAAAATTGCACATAACTCCCCAATTTTTAAAATGTTTGTTTTTTTTAAAAAAAAAAAGTTAAAATTACAAATCTTTTAAGAGATATTAAATAAATGTTCTTGCGAAGATCAGAAAGCATTTGCTGAAAACCCATTTATTTTTGTGCAACTGTGTCTTTGCCTCTACTGTTGGCCTCTCTCCGAAGTGTCTCTCCTTCCTCTCATCCAACTGAAGAGCTTCAAACCACAACAACTATCCTGGTGCACCCACTTCTTTAGTTCATTCTAAGCTCTCACCTAATCCCGAGCAAGACTCATCTCTCATTGCATCTGGACCTTGACAGCAACTATTGCTTAAAGAGGGTGTGTTTAAAAAGAGAATTACAGTTATTGGTTTTTCCATTGGTTTCTCCAACTGGATTGTAAATTCTTGAAGGTACAGGACTGAGTTTTATTCATGTCTATATCCCCAGAGTTTCCTGTCCCCAATATCTAGTAGTCAATAAATTATTGTGGAATTGAGATTACTTTAAATGACCGATTCTTCTACACAGGCTTGCAGTGCCTTGAGAAAGAGCTAATAACTGAGACCAGCAAACCTGTGACATGTCATTCTCTCTCAACATTCATAGCTCCTCTATCCCCAGAGCTCAATCATTTGCTAATAATACTCCAAGTGCACTTCTTTCTCCAGACTCTACTGGGAAACAAAAAAAAAGAGAAACTAATAACACAAGAGTTCTTCATTCAAAACATAGTGATCTCCTATAATTTTCCAGAAGGGAGAAGGTTCTTAGGGCTGAAGATGTTCCCTAGCAAAAAGCCCTCATGGTATAGCTAGATGGAACTATCTCTTATCCCTCAATAGGAAAGTCACTACAAGTGATGGGAATCTTTCGGGCATGTCAGAGGCTCAGTGGCAGGTCCTATGAGGTGAGGTGAGTAGCAGAGGTCTTGGTCTGGAAGGACAGTCATTTCTTTACTACTAATGGCGACATCTCAGCAAGTTTAAAAGGCAAATAGCAAGCAATGAAACCTATTAGCTTGTTGAAGTAGAGCTATTGTGACACAAGCCTTCTCTAAAAAAGGGAAAACAAAGAAAAAAATCTTCTTAAATAATTGAGCTAGCTGGGTTACATTAGCATTACATTTTTATAACCTCTGCTAAATAAACCCGGTTATTTTAATGAGAAGTCAGAAAATACACGCAGCCAAGGCTCTCCAATTTAAGGTCACAATACAAATAGTTTGGTTTCTAAGCCTTATCAAGTTTCCAGGGCTAAAAACTAACAAGTATGCAGTTTACCATACTCAAGCCACAAACGGTCCCTTCCGCCGCAGGCATAAACTTGGTCTCACATCTATGGCCCACTCGATGACACCAGAGTGATTTGCAGATGTCCTGAAAGGAAAGAAGAGGCTGGTAAGAGTCAACATACAATGAAATTAAAAACATTCAAAGACGTTGTACACAATATCATATTTTGGGGTGGCTAAAATCAGACAAATTATTCAGAAATTAGAGGCAAGTGAAGCTGGTAGTACCAAGGTAACATGATATGTTCTAGCAACCGTATAAGCAGAAAGTTTCTAAAGTACCCAGATATTCATGCATAATGTGAAATGGCCAGGAGGGAGCAACAGTTAATTTAGCAAACACTTGGCTTGGAACTCAGAGATCTGGTTTCTAATGATGATAATAACAACCCATGTGAGAGACTAGACCAGGACTGGAATAAATCAAGTCCAATTCAAATTCTCATCCTGAATGCCAGGATGCACACCCTATGGACATGTCATAGAATCCCTTTACACTGCAGTTTCCTCACCTACAAAATAGGGATAAAATTAGCACTTGGTGCTATAGAGTTGTTCTCAAGGATAAATGAGGAAATACACACAAAGTGATGATTTTGCCTGGCACATGCAGTTCCCCAAATATTGGCTATCATGATCATCGTCATCATCGTTACCTTCTTCATCTTTCTTGCAATTCTCAAGCATTTAGACAATCTGATTCTCACGCTAGACCCATGAACTAATTTAATTTTCATTGTAGACTGTGACAGGCAGAATAATGGCCCCCAAAGGTGTCCGCAGCTTAGTCCCGGGAACCTGTGAATGCGTGAGGTTACATAGCAAAGGAGAATTAAAGTTGCAGATGTAATTCAGGCCACTAATCAATTGATCTTGAGGTGGAGAGACTATCCTAAGTTTTCCAGGTGGGTCTAGAGTAGTTGCAAGGGTCCTTAAATGGGAAAGAAGAAGATAGAAGAGAACCAGAGAGATGACAACTTGAGGAAGATCCAGGATGATGCTGCTGGCTTTGAAGGTGGAGGAAGGGGCTGTGGGCCAAGGAGTGCAGGCAGCTTCTGCAAGCTAGAAATGGCAAGGAAATGCCTCCTCCATAAAACCTGCCAAAGGAATGCAACTCTGCTGACACCTTCATTTTAGCCATTTCAGATGTCTATCTCCAGAGCTCTAAGATGATAAATTATGCTGTTTTAAGTCACACTAAGTTTGTGGAAATTTATTATAATACTGATAGGAAACTAATATTGTTACTATCATTTTTGTGGCAGAAACTAATTGTTCCTTTCAACTCATTTAGCAGAGGAAACTGAGAAAGCTGCTGACACTTGCAAACTCATCAAGTCACACAGCTGGCCAGTGACAAAAGCGGGACTCGAACTGGCTTTATTTCAGAGCCCAGTAACTTAACCACCGCCCTGGATCTGGATTTGCCATCGATTGGCAAAGCTCTCCAGTTTAAGGTCATAATACAAATAGTTTGGTTTCTAAGCCTTATCAAATTTCTAGGGCTAAAAACTAACAAGTATGCCGTTTACCATACTCAAGCCACAAACGGTCCCTTCTGCCACAGGCATAAACTTGCTCTCACATCTATGGCCTACACCATAGCACCAAAGTGATCTGCAAAGGTCCTGAAGGCTGTCCACCTCTCCAGGCCTCAGCTTCCTGTGTATGAAGTAATGGGACTGAACCGTGAAACAGATTACTTCCAGCTCAGTTATAGGTGCTGTTCAGAATTAAGTCACTAATGGAATGTCATGAAACACCATGAAAGATCAAAGTGATTCCATTTTGTCTGTCACATTCTATTTACTAAGGTTGAAATGTGAACACATACATTTTGTGGGAAAATATTAACAACCAGGGAGGGAAAAAAAGTGATTTTTGTGGTTACTTGTTGTAACCCTGAAAATCAATTAACCAGGCACCCAATTCACCAAGCATTGCACTTAATATAGATTTTATAGTTAGAAAACATAGCAAGAACATGCTGAGAAATATCTCACACACACACAGCCTTCTAAAGGACTGAGAAAAGAAAACAGAGAAACTAGAGATATATACAGTAATTCTGGTCTTGTAGACCTGTGGTCCCCAATCCCTGGGCCACAGACCAGTACTGGTCCATGGCCTATTAGGAACCAGGCTGCACAGCAGGTAGTGAGTGGTGGGCAAGTGAGTGAAGTTTCATCTGTATTTACAGCCACTCCCCATCGCTCACCATCCTCTACCACCCCCCAAGTCTGTAGAAAAATTGTCTTCCATGAAACCAGTCCCTGGTGCCAAAAAGGTTGCAGACCGCTGTTATAGACCATAAAATTCTTCCCCCAAAAGAGAATAGAAGGATATTGAGGACACTACTTATAAACCCTACCAGCATCAGCAGTCCCAGACATGGGCATACATGCCATTTCCAAATCTCAAAATAGTTCATGAGACGGAATAGATCCATCTTTCTCCATGAACCTGCTATTGACGTTGGTAGAAGGCACAAGGGAGCCTTCGGACAAACTGAATCAGGATTATTCTTTCTGCATGTTACCAGCGGTCCAAGGGGAGCCAATTCATACAGCAAGAAGAGCAGTCTGTTTCAAACTAGAGGAATGAGAGGTAGCCATTGAAGCAATTCAAACTCACTTAGAATGGCTTTCAAAATTAAATTGTTTCTCTTCTTACAGCCAAGAGAAAGCCATAACCCACACCCACTACCTATGTGGCAGCTACCAAAATGGCCCTAGGGTAGAGCAAAGAAAAGGAGGCTGAGATGCCTTAGCCAACCCCAGTCATGGGGCCAGAGAAGGGGCAGCAGGAGAGGACCAGGAAAACAAAGCAGAACAAAAAACACAGAGATTCCAGAGTGAAACAAGACAGGCTGTATGAACATGTTATTTCTTCTGTGGTGAAGTGCAGAAGTCAAAAGTAATTATAGCCAACTACATGCTTTGATGACCATGAAAGCCCTCTGAGAAAGCTCTCTTTCAAAGTAAACAGAAATGGGAATTTGCACTTTTTTGCTTCCACCTCTCTTCTCTTTTGTTCTAGCATATTCAACTAATTTTTCCTTATCTATAATTCCCTGGACTTAACTCATAATTTAACGGAAAAAGAAATAACCACAGAGACCACAAGGTTTCATGTTGCCTGACTTTTCAGGCAACTTTGTGACTTTTCAGAACTGGACAACACTTTTAAGGAAAGAATCTCAACATTATCCATAATTCTGGTCCTGTCCCCCGCTGGCCAGGTTCTCCAGTTGTATTCCACAGGGCATGAGCCCCTTCAAGTAAAGCATAACATGCTGAAAAGGTTAATGGCTTCTGAAAATCAAATTTTATAAAGCAACTGAAACTTAAAATTCCTCATCTGACCCCAAAACCTGTCCCAAATTCTGCCTTCCCAATCACACTATATGACACCTCCATATTTCCAGTGGCTCCAGCCAAAAGTCCTGGAGTCATCTTTAATTCCTTTCCCTCTCTCACACTCCACATTTTACCACCAGACCTTCCTTCACAAACCTCAAACCTTCACTGTCCTCCATTCCTACCCAGCTTATTCTCAACACAGTAACTAAAGCTGTGCTGTCCAAGAGGGTAGCTACTTGCTACATGTGGCTTGCTAGGTTTAAACTTAAATTACTTAAAATCAAATTAAAATTTCACTTCCTCCATCACACTGATCACATTTCAGGTTCACGTGTGGTTAGCGGCTACCATATTGGATGACAGAGAACATTTCCATTGTTACAGACAGTGCCTAACCATTTTCCAAAATGACTGTACCCTTTTATGCACACATTAGCAATATACAAGCATTCCAGTTGCTTCCTGTCTTTGACATCATTTGGTGTTGCCTGTCTTTTGTGTCCAGTGGTGCCTCACTGTAATTTATTTTGTACATGCCTGATAGTAACTGGTATTGAGCACCATTTTACATGTTGATTGACTATTTGTGTATCTTCTTTTGTGACATGTTATTTAAATCTTTTGCTCTTCTCCACCTTTAATAAGAGGATTGGTACTGGTACCATCTTATGTATTGTCCAGGTAGATAATATGAGAGGCAGCATAGTACAATGGTTAAGGGTATATACTACTCAGATCCAATTTTAGTTCTTCCATTTACTTGTTGTATAAAATGGAGCAAAATATTTACTTCCATGTTCTCCTAAGCACTATGCAAACCTGCCTTTCTAGGAGGCATAGAGGGAAAACAAAGTAGGTAGAATGAAGAGAAAAGGGAGAAAAGGTTAGAACGAGAAAGTAGTAACAGGACAATGAAGGCTCTGAATACAAACTTCATCTCTTTCCTTTGTTGCCAGAGCTGGTCTAAACTATTCCCACTAGGAGAGGAAGAACAGGAGATTTTGTTGTTTTGGCCACCCCTTCTCATTAGGGCCTGACACTATACATCATCCTCAGAGGTGTGGCTATGGGTTCAAGTCATAAACAGGTTTAGAAATAATACCAAAAGCTAGAATGTGGCAGGGAAAAACACACATTCAAAAATCCATCAACCACCCTACCTTCTCCAATTTAGCTCATCATCACATTAAACCATCTCTCTCCAAAGCAAGCCTTTCCAGCCCTCCAGATGGTCCTGTCTCTGTGCCTTTCCTCAGTTGATTTAATCTTCTAGTTTGGAATTTTCATTTCTCTTTTCTCTGTTTCCCAAGGAAGACCATCGGACTGAAATGCTGTCTTTTAAAAATATGGTGTGGTTCCAGAAAACAATTTATAACTTAAGAATGGTTGTTGAATCCTGCACACTGCCTGACACAGTACAGGTACCCCACAAATGTTTGTTGAATGCATGATCCTGAAGGAATGGTAGTAATTTTAGGAACTCCCTTTGTGTTTCTTAAGAAAACCTTATATACTTATAACTTGGTTATATACTTATAACCAATTGTGCATTTGCTGCATAGTAAGTGCACAATAAATATTTGATTAACGAGTAAGATAATGAATCCTTTAGAATGCAGTGAACAAGAGGCAAAGTTAGGAGATGCACTTTAGCAACAAAGCAAATGGCTACTTACTTCTGCCCAAAGCATCAACTTAATAGGCAAACAGAAGCCGTTATAAATATGTTAGTTTTTACATATGATACATCAGCATTTGCCAAAGCAAGGCCCATGTTCCATGGAGGATATACCAAAATAAAAACAAAATTATACGTGGTATCTGGATAAATTTTTCTAATAGTTATGTGTTTAAATTGCATTAGAAAAAAAAGGTAATCCCATAACAAATCTATGATTTGATGGATATTATTTCTTGTGACTGGACTTACATTTTGAAATTGAGTTGATTTATAGAAAAGCAAGAAGTGAATAATAATACAGAGATACAGTGTAACTCATGATAGTAGTCTTTGGTGACCAAATGTTAATGTTAATAACTGAAAGTTAGGAAACACTGATATTCACCAGTGGAGAAGAGAAAATTTAGCATCAATGTGAGTGATGTGTTTCATCTAGATTCCACCATTTAAAAGTTTTCTGGCTTTGGGCAAGTTGAATACATTCCCTGAGCTCCAGGTAAAATTGGTGATAATTTTTACCGGAAAGGTTTTTGTGACAATTGAGGTGAAGCAAAATAAATCTCTAAGCAGAACGCTTTACATGGAGTGGAGGCTCACCGAGCAACTGCTGGAGATGACAGCGAGTGGGGAAGGGTGGTGGAGGAGGAGAGCGAGGAATAGTGAGAAGGAAGAGAAAAAGAAAAATAGGAGTCGGGCAGGGGGAAGAGGAGCTACAACTCTCCATAATTTCCATGTATCCAGGTACCTAGAACTTCTATACTCCTCTTTAGGTATTGGGCACAAACCAACTTAAAAATAATTCTACTTTCTACTGTTGTTGGTATCGTAATACTGTCAGTGATGCAATTCTTGACCAAGTGGAACAAGGTTTCTCTCATTCCTACAACCTCGGCTTTCACATTTTCCCATTTATCTTTTTCACAATTTTGAATGACAGACTTCACACAATAATCTTATTCATATTACTCAAGATGTAACTTGAATTTTCATATATAATATCAAAAAAGTTGGCTAATAAGAGTTTTCCTATACTATGAAAGGCAGATAATGCATTTTTGGTTGGTGATAATTTCAAATGTACTAAATTCAGAGGAAAAAGAGAACAAAAACAGCACTTAGCAGTAGGTAAAAGCTATTGTTCCCAGATTTAGTACAATGGATAAAGTCTTCATCTAAAGAGGAAGAATTTTCTATTGAGGATACAGTCGAGTGTTATTGTAAACCAGGCATGGTCTATAGCCTGGATAATTCATTGACAGTAAAATTACCACTTAATTATCAAGCCAAACAACTGACATTTTAGAGATAACCCAGACTCTAACCCTTGGCCTTCACAAACCAAATGTTTATAATTCTGTTAGGTACACAGACACATTGTAGAACCTTAATGTAAGTTTGAAATCATAAGCAAACATACCTTCACAAAACCAAGGCTGCATAACTTGGCTTTTGCTCCAAATTGCCACTTGCACTGTGTGTCGGCATCATAAATCTGTCCTGGCAGTTTGTCTGGGTATTTATACTGTCCTGTTTGCTTGGGCTCGTCCACTAGACACCCGGCTTGAGGTGTGCTGTAGTGATAACACATCCTTATTAATTACTGTGTAGATCTGTGATCTTTCCACTTAAGACAATACACCCTGAATGCATCATGCAAATAAAAATAAAGCAATGTTACAGAAAGAAGTATATGTTTAAAGCTGAAATCTATGTTTACTGCAAAGAATGCATCCTATCTAAGAAGATGGAACGTGGATAGCCATGAAGAGTTTTTACAGGGTGCTGGAACTTCTAGTCATCCAAGTGATTTGGGCTGGGATTTGATATGAAGTGGGTAAAGTCTATATATTTGAAAACTTCCCTCAATAGCCTCAATCAGCAATATGCAACAAATTAGACCGGGTACCTACTCTGTGGCAAACATGAGGCTACGCACTAAAGGTACAAAATAAACCAGACAGACACAGTTCCTGCCTTCATAGAGTTTTAAATCATACACTTTTTTTTTTTTTTAACAGATAATGGGGCAGAAGTCAAAGATGTACTTTATGTCAAATAAGTTTCACAAACAAAAATAAATAAATAAGGTTATTGAAAGCAGCAACAGGAAGAATACACTGGGGCAGGAGGCAGAAAGATGTCCCTAAGGTATGTTCGACTGTGACCTGCTGAGGACGAAAATCCGTCTTGGTGTCACGGAGGTTCTTAGAAAATACCTCGTCTCCATTTACTTACACTATGGTATCACTGAGAGGTTAGTTAGCATGGAGAATAAGTGCAGTTTTGTAGTTAGACAAAAGCCATCCTAGTCAACCATGAGACCAAGACCAGGTTAGATAACTCATACACCTCATTAGTGACAATGACTTTGGAAAGGATCGTTATACAGATCAAACAAGAAAACGTAATATGCTTAATACAGCACAGTAAGCATTTGAAGTTAGCTGCCACTGCTGTTATCACTATCACCCCAAAGCACTTAGCTATAGAATGTTAATGATGGAAATTCAATCTATATCAAGTTGATCTTGATTTATGGTATTTATTAATTCCATTCTTACATGAGTTGAACAAGGTCATTTCAGGCCCCAAATCATGAATTTAAAACTAACAAAATCTTGGTGGCAAAGCTTATTATTAGCAAAAGCTTTGTTGAGTTTATACTACCCTTTGAGCATCAGTTGGTCAGATATCCTTATATTTAATCTTCCTTTCCTACATATCTTGCTAATTCTGTAAGTATTTGCAAATAATATACAGTGGTACAGGTAAAAAAGTATCAAGAATATCAATTATCAAAGAAACTTCACTAACGTCTCGTCAGAAGGAGATGGGATTAGCATCTAAGTGTTCTGGTTGGTCAATGTATTAATAGATTAAAAAGATGTATCTACATACATATAATTCAACTCTGGGTTTATTGTTTAGTACGAACCAAATAGTGCTACCTTCCTAAACTCCCACCTTCATTAATGCAATCTAGGGGTTCTGAGTTATTAAAAGGATTTTACTTAGCCGTCAGCCCCTTTGGAATGTCTTTTGGACACAGAGTTAGCTCACGCCCATTTCACACAAAATAGCCAATCAAGAAAATGCACCACGCATTAAAACACACTCACCCATTTTGAGCATCTTAAAATATCTTATGACAAATTGATTGATCAGATTAGAATATTCAGTCACAGAAAAAAGACTATATATCCAGAAGCCTCTGGAAGTCATAGAAGAGAGATGGTTATGAATATAGATCTCAGAGTCAGAACAGACCTAGGTATGAATCGGACCTAAGTATAAGTCTCCTGTCTGTAACTGAAGTACCTTAAGCAACACAATTAACCTCTCTAAGACTCAATTTCTCAGCTCTAAAATGAGGATAATAATAGTTTTATACTGAATGAGGCCACGCGTGGAGAGTATTTAGCACAGTATTCGGCCTTCAATCTATTCTTTCAACCACAATAATATCATCAGAATTTGTCAATTTTCCTGTCCACTGAGAGATCAAAAGATACATCCACTGAGTATTTGTTTTCATGTTTATTGAGCACAATTCCATCACCACTCCAAATCTAGGAACACCCCTGTCTTGAATGTATCATACCTGAGGAATTTCTTGAGATACTGTCGGCTGCAGGAAGACCAAGAGAACACACCGTTGTTTCCGGTTAGCGTGGGAGACATGATGTTGCCTTCGGCCTTCCTGCAGGGATTGCCTTCTCCGTCATGAATCATGCCAAAGCTGAAACGATGAAGGCAAAAAAACCCATCTGTGAACTTATTTTCCAAATGACAACCAGAGGAACAAAAAGGATGCGTTGAGAATCAATAAACCCATGAGAGACAGTTTTTGAAACTGTGAGAAAGACAGAAATTCATTACTATAAATTGTGAAATTCATGCAGAATATTTAAAGAATGCTAAGGGGGTTGTTATTTCTTGGCTACAAAAATCAAGAAATGATGTAGACCTGCTACATATTTTAAGGGCTAGAAAATCTTGGTCATGATTTCTAAGTTAAACTATAGTGACAGGACAGTCAAATTCCTTTATTTCAAAAAGCAAAATTATTTTCTTCCCACCAGTTAAGGAACTAGGGTAAGGAAGTTCAGAGGGAGTAGGAGGAAGATACAGAGAAAAGCTAATTGTAAGTTGTTTATGGACTTTTCATACGTAAGGCTAGTGTAATATAAAACCTCTCTCATCTAAATAGACATTTCTCAAAACAAGACATACAAATAGCTCACAGGTATATGAAAAAAGGCTCAACATCATTAGTCATCCAAGAAATGCAAATCAAAACTATAATGAGATATCATCTTATTTGCTCACATGCTATAACCTGTGTGGCTATTAAATGCTGTTGTTTAAAAGGAGTGACGTCCACAATAACTGGCCTTTACTGAGCTCTTCATACGGTCAGGCACTACTCTAAACTTTACAACAAGACTTACCCTATTGATTCTACCTAGAGCAGTAAGGAATGCCCATGAATTGTCCAACCAGTTTTCATATACAGTGGGGCATCGAGGAGCCACTTACTTGTGCCCTGACTCATGAGCAATGGTGAAGGCAAGGCCAAGCCCCGTGTCCTCGTTGATGGTGCAACTTCGGTACTTACTGCACATCCCACTGATGGGGGCAAAGCCTGTTGAAAGATCAGTTTCACATGTGAATCCAAAGGGGGCACACACAGATACATGATCATTTCTTCTGTCCTCGAAATGTTCTACACAGTTTTAGTTTCATAGATTAATGCATTTCATTTCTTTTGCAAGAAAATTCTACAGATAAATAGTTCTCTGTCCTGTGTAATGATAAGATATAAATGCAGCATTTCATATTTTTGTGCTTTTTGTTAGATATTGTCATCCTCCTAACAATCCTGTGAGGTCGGTATGAGTATTGCAACTCCCATTTTACATTTAGGATAGTAAGTCACAGAAAATTTGTATACCTTGTGTGAGTTTATTATTTGGGTCAGAACAACTGATAACTAAACCAACGCAAAATGTTCACTTAACAGCGGCATTAGAGTCAAAGCACAAGGTGTATTTTCCAAGGGAAAACACACATCCTGTTCCTTTTCTAAAGGAGTGAACATGGAAATGCCTAAACAATGTATGCAGACTAAATGTATTTTTCTCCTGTGCACTATAAGGTGATAAATGTTCCTGTTTCCAAAAGCTACCTCCTTCCAACAGCAGTTATGAAATCATTCCAGCCAGCCCTTGATTCTGTCTTGAAATACATTACACAGTGTGTGTGAATGTCCTTCTTTACAGTTTGGGGTTCTAATAATCAGTAGAACAGGTTGCATATCCATTTAGTATTAAACCACATACTTGAGAATTGATTGTACTCACTTCACTGCCAAGATGGAAGTGAGGTTATCTGGGAAATTGTATACAAGGGCACATATCATGGCTGGCAACATAACCACCACCACCACCATCTCCACTAAACACACAATTGCCAAATACCACACACCGTGCTATTCATCTAATATATGTCCGTGTGTATATTTAATTATACATTAGAAAACTGAGGATCAGAAAGGTGAATTAACTTGCTCAAGATCTCACAGTCATAAGTCCTAGACTCAGGAATCAAGCCCAGATGTATCTGTAGTCAAAGCTCATGTTCTTTGCATTAGGACATGCTGCTTAAAGTAAGTGACCTACAGAACGGTTGGTGGGATTCCTGGTGTTGTATTTGTTTTTCCAGGCCTTTTGTTATAGTTTGGTCTCTGGCTGACTGATAAAATGGCCTCCTTCTCAAAATCTCTCTTCAAGACACCAACAACGCACTGGGTTATCAGATATCACTTTGCACATTCCAAACTCAGACCATGAATGAGTATTTACCATCCCCCATTGTAAAAACCTTTCCTATGAAACAACTCCCTGAATAGTTGTGTTTTCTGAAGACTATGAATAATGACAAATTATTAAAATAAACTTAATGGATAGGACACAATGGAGACATTGTAGAGAATTTGAAAACACAAAATTCTGTGAAGTCCAGTCTACCTTTATCTGTATCATAAGAGATTATAAGGCAGTTTGAGAAAGAAAATGAGGAAGTAAATCATGTAAGTTTTTCTCAGATGCCCCAAATCTGACCATCAATTGTGCCAGCAAACAATGGTTCCCACGTTCTGTTTTTGTAAATGAAGTTTTATGGAAACACGGCCATAGCCACACTTATTTGTTTATATATCATCTGTGGCTGCTTTTGCACAAACATAGCTAAATTGAGTAGTTGTGACGGAGACCTGTAACCTGTGAAGCCTAACATACTTACTGTCTGGCCCTTTACACAGAAAGTTTGCTGACCCCTAATAAAGAAAATCATCAATTAATCAGAAAAATTATTGAATTCCTACTATGTGCAATGGAATATACTAGAAAACATGGGATAGTTGTAAAGGACACAGTCCTTACTCTCACTGCCTTGTATAAATATGGAAGAAATTGAGTGCTCCAAAGTCAAGAAACTTTCTAAGGAGGCACTGCTACCTAGTGGAGCAGTTAGGTAACCAACCGGTCAAATTCTCCTCAGCCACCCAGTTCTGTGGTCAGGAGGCCTCGAGAATAATCTACAACATGTCTGTTTCGTCAAACGACACATCTCGTGCCTCAATTATCATCAGTGGGATCAATAAATAAAAATACAAAAGAAACAAAGTAAATAGGCTCCCATTCCCCATGGAGTTTGGTTACATAGAACAATATTCACCGCAGGGTACAACGAGGATGCTCCACAATTTGATTAGCAGGTCTCTTTATTAAGCATCCTAAAAGGCCACTCATCCAATAGAAAGTTTTCATACCACGTTTTCAGGTAACAGGTATGCGTGAAGGATGTGTTCGTACCGTACCTAGAGTGTCACACGGTTCATTCTTCCAGGAGCAAATATCAAATCCCGTGAGCAGGATGGCGTGGTCATGCCTCTTGCCGCTCTTTCCAACGAGAGCAGACTGCCACTGACAAAAACTATTCAGAGACTGGTCTGCGTGATGGTTGATCAGTAATCCTCCCTACGGGGAAACCCACACAGATCAGAGTGTGAATTTGTCACAGAGATCAGAACGTTGAATCACTCCATTTGTATAGGAAAACACTAAAACACCATATTTCTAGGGAAAAAGGCCAGTAGTGGAAAACACTTGAGCTAAGGTTGGCCACAATTGGGAAAGAAATCAATTTTAGGGGAATGCTCACAACATTTAAAGCAACTACAAATTTTCAGTAGTGTAGTTTATGACCAATTATATTTTTTAAAGCAAATAACCCGGCATCAGTTAGGAATGCCTATGTTCATCTCACCTGGTACCACGTTTATAAAACAGTTTTAACTTTTAGAACATAATAATAAATGAATGGTGATGAAGTGCAATGCTTTTTTTAATAAAGCATAAAGAAGACAGCTTATTTATTTATTAATCTCTATGCTTATTTATCTCTATGTCAACATTTCCAGCAAAGGGTTTGGCACATCATAGCTTACTATCAATCAATATGATGAAAATTCACTAAATGGATAAATACACAGTTATAAAATTCTAAGGGGTAAGATAGGACATACCCTTGAAATGACCATTTGTCAAAATGTTCGCTCTGTTAAAACTATGGACTTGGGTCAATTTGAGGGTGTTTCGACGAGATCTTTAATTATCAGTGAATTAGAATGCCGCTGGCTTCAACATCCTTGAGCAATGCATAAGTAGTGGGCAAAAGTATCTCCCAACCAACACACACACTTTCTATCTTCCTAAAATTCCAAAAATAATTTGACAAGTCGTTCACCTCTGTATCTCTACGCACCTGGGCTATGAGATCAATTTTTGTCTTGTGTCTGTCTCGCGGTTTTTTACATTCTGTACTGGGGTTACAGATGAAGAGGAAAAGCCTCAGGGGACTTAAAAAAAATGGTCTGTTTGAATGGTAATCCCTACCTCAGAAAAACACAGTTTAAACATCAAAACACCACAAAGCAGTGAGTACCATACAATTTAACAGTTTATTACATGTTCGCGTTTAATAGTTTGCCCCATGTCTGTGTCTTGCACCTCACTGTAATCAATTCAAGGGCAGTTAAATATCCCCTGTTTATTGTCCATAGTACCTAAGATGGTACTACAGAGACAGTAGGTTTACTGTAATGATTTTCTGATATCTTATTTTCAGTATATCGTCAAAATCTCCTTTTGCATCTTACCTACAATTACTCAGCACATCCAACTTGCAAAATCCAACTAATCCTTAAATCTACGACTAAATTCACCTTCCTTGTGAAGCCTAGATAATATTTATATTTTCTTTACGTAATATATTTATATTTTAAGTATAAATATTTACTTTCAAAACAATTCATATTTTATGTGTATATATGCATGTATGTTATATATAAACAATTACATTGTGGTGTTTTAGTTTAATTATTTGATTACACGACTCTATTAGATTGTACTTTTCTCAAGGATACGGTCAGCCTATTTTCAAATTTGAATTTCTGATGACCAGTACATGGATTGGCATACAGTGGGTGTTCAATAAATGCACCCCGAATGGTAGACTGAATGGAGAAATAAATGAAGTTTGCCACTTACAGGTTCTTGTTCTAGAAGAATAAGGCTCACCACCACAATGTTTATGTCACTTCCGATAGTGCCATCTTTAAAGAGGCTGGAAACCTGTTGGAACAATCAGAATCAAACAAAATCTCAAAATTTCAAAAACCATCTGGGGAAATCAATCAGACCTATTAACAAGTACGTAGGCTTCAATTTTACCAAATACATGTACCTATGAAGACAATTTCTTCCAAACTCAATTTTTTTCCCCCAATATTCATATACGCAGGTACATCTGCTATTTAACTGACGCAAGGGAATGCTGTGATTTTTAACTTCTTTGGAGAGCCGGGTGGTTGGTGAAAACCTCCCTCACCATGTTCATTACTGTGAGAATGTACGTGGTGACGTTGCCTTTGCCGTGCTTTTCCACCATCCTCTTGTCGGCTACCACGAGGGTCTCCACGTTCAGGCCCTTGTGTGATTTTCCAGCTGATCTTCTGGGTCGCCCCGAGCTCCCATATTCATCAAATCTTAGATAGGTGTCCTCTGTGGGAGGCTTGGGGGCATCTGTAGTAAACATAAGAGCAATTGGAATGGATGTCAGTAGACAATACCTGGTGAGAGAGATTGAGAGAGAAATGGAAACAAGGGGAGGAGAGAAAGTACGTAACAAACACTTCACTAATCCACTAATAAGTGATGCCATCAGTGTGGGTATGGGCGCTTTACATCCAGTATGTGGTCAAAGAGATCCATTCAATAGATGTTTGGATGCAGGGATGGGTAGACAAAGATGGATGGATGGATGGGCAGGTGGACTGAGGGATAGATGGGTCCATAGGTGGATGGATAGGTGGATTAGGGGATGGATGGGTGGATTGGGGGATGGATGGGTGGGTGGATAGATCCAGTAACTCAAAAACGCTCTAAACAGTAAAAGAAACAAAAAGCTACAATTCTAGTATGTAGAGCAGGTCAACAAAAATCAATTTTTTCTAGGGGGGGGGAGATCTTTAAAAGTAGAAAATGTTCATTTTATTACTCAAAAACTGCAGAAACAGGCATTATCCTTTGGATCTGAATTCATTGGAACACTTTATATATTATTTTCTAAATAAAATGTAAACTGCTATGAAACACTGCCCCTGCCTTACACTCTCATTTCATCAACATAAACTTTAACATAGCACATAATAAGTGGTCAATAAGGACTCTTTGACCTGATTTTGACTTAGTTATTGTGGAAACAGCATAGTCTAGGGTGATATTAAAAACTATGTTAAATACATTTTATAACTGGTGAGGTGTGGGCACCAACTTAATGGATGCTGGCCATAGCCTTTGAGCAGAGACCTGGAAGTGCCTACTGGGCCAGGCATGACACCCTTGGTTAATGAATATCAACAAGTCCAAGAGGTCTGGGGAAGAAAAAGGGCAGTAACTATGTCCTAACTAGTACAGAACTATTTTAATACTGTAACACTAGTACAGCCATAGTAGTGAAGTCAGCTTTCCACAGACTGAAATTAAAAGATCAAATCGTTTAGAATTAATTGCCAGGTTGGCCATCAGCCTTGGGACCCTGAGTCTCAGTTTCCTTATCCATAAAGAGAGCATGACACCCATTCATAAGATTGCTCTGAAGATTAGCTTTGATACTCATATCAAATATGTATCATTTCCACTATAAATATTATTGCTATTAATACCACTGTCATTATAGATACATGTGACATGGATGTTCCTTAATGAGAATATTTCAACAACATCCAAAACCCCAAAGCCGATTAAATTGGTAGAAACACTGTCTTTGTTATTGTTTTGATTAACAGCTTAGTGATACCAACTCTTCTGTTCATGAGAATTCTCATTTGGCTTTGCTGTCCAACTTAGTCCTCACTTGCCATTTATGCCTACTGAGCCACTGAAATGTGGCTGATGCAACAGAGAAATTGAATATTTCATTTTATTTAATTTGAATTTAAAAAGCAATACTTGGTTCATTGATTCAGTTATTTAAACACTTCTGAGTATGTGTGAAACAACTTGAATATGTAAATCTACTCTTTCAACCTTCAATTTTATGAAATCTAAATACAGATTAACTATGTATGAGAAACATTTATCACCTGAATTGAAATTGTGCTGTAATTATGCAATAAACACTGGATTTTCTAAATTCAATATGACAAAAGAATGTAAAATCCCTCATTAATAAATTGTTATACTATTTACATGTTGGGATAATATTTTGCATATATTGGGTTAAATAACATGTCATTAAAATTAATTCACCCTTTTTTGAAACTTTTTTTTAATGTGGCTGCTAGAAAATTTAAAATTATATTTGAGACTTGCACTGTATTTCTGTCATACATCACTGGCCTAGAAAAAGCAGAAGGTTGAACCTGGGTCACAACTATGCCCAAGAGCACCTGTGTTTCACTCCTGCATGTTCTTGTGTCCTGGGAAGTCTGTCTTTCATATTCTCAAAAAAACACCTAACCACACCTAGGCATTTACCTCCGATTTCTTTCATCGTTGGAAATCTGGGTTACTGAGCACAGTAACCAAGGTAAGATTAGAACCTGTGGCTAAAAAGTAGGAGATACTAAACAAGAAAAAGAGAAACCCTATCTAAATCTCTCCTCGTTTAAGCTAGAAGCATTGACCATCCAGCTTTTGCCTAAGAGGGATGATCACTGGCCCTTCCCCAGGACCACAGTGCGATGGGTGCTCAGCGCGCCCCGTTCTAACCTGCAAAGTCAGCACACACCCAGCAAGACTCAAGGAAACCCGCCGAGGCCCACATAAGAACAGAAAGAGAAAAAGTTTCCTTACATACATTTCTTGCGTCGTCCACAAAAATGCTGCTTTTGCAACCTTCGATGGTGATACTGTGTCTCTGCACTCTGAGATGCGTGGGGAGTGTGACTTGGGGAGTGACCGGGAAAATCCCGGCCGGAGCCAGGGTGGCCACGGTACCGCCGGACCTTCTCCTCCGCCGTCCTTTTGTACAGTACGTGAGGGTGGTGCCCCGCAGGGGCGCTGTAGTTGTGTTCCTGGGCCAGCAGCTGAGGTAACGGCGAGATGAGGAATTCACTTTTTCGTGTTCTTATTAAACCTGACTAAAAAGCCAAACACAAAGAAAACATCCGTGATTCCACGCATCCCTTTGTCATGGCAGCAGCTGTTTACTGACTTCTTGCGGTGTGCGGGCGCCATGCCGAGTGCTTCACATGTATCAGCTCACTGTTATCTGCAGCATTACAAGTTGCTATTGTTATCACGTCCATTTTACAGAGGAGAAAACTGAGGCTAAGATTGTAAGTGGGAAGGCTGGTATTCGCACCCAGACTTCACTACCTTCAGAGGCAGTGCTCTGAACTACGAGGCTGCCAATCTCGATGTTTGTGCTTTAAGGGCTGAGCCATGGATGTCCCAGTGTCTCCGCCCGCACCTGTGACCTGGCAGACACTGTGGCCAACACCAGCCAACAAAACACAATTTTGTTTTCCAAGTTCACGGCATAGTGTGTGTACCTTTGTACCAAGAAAGACAATACACCCTGTCTTTCTTGCAGCAAATGCTGCATTCTCTCTTCTTTGGGTGTCAGAGTTCCCTGAAACCCAGGCCCTGCCACAGAAAGTGTGGTGTGCGGAGCAGCAGCTTTCCCCTCACTTAGAAGCTTGTTAGAAATCTTAGGTCTCACCTCTGACCTATTTAATCAGAATCTGCTTTTTATTAAGATCCCCACATATTCATAATAATCTCTTGTGATCCTTTGTAATTCTGTGGCGTCAGTTGTAATGTCTCCTTTTTCACCTTTGATTTTATTTGAATCTTCTATTCTTTTCTTAGTTTAGCTAAAGGTTTGTTGATTTTGTTTATTTTTATTAAAAACCAACTCTTCATTTCATTGATCTTTTGTATTGTTTTCAGTCTCTATGTCATTCATTTCTGCTATGATCTTTATACTTTCTTTCCTTCTACTAATTTTGGGTTTAGTTTGGCCTTGTTTTTATAATTCCTGGATATGTAACATTAGGTTGTGTATTTGAGATCTTTCTAATTTTTTTTATGTAGGCATTTTATGCCAACAAGTTGGAAAACCTAGAAGAAATAGATAAATTCTTGAACACATATAACCTACCAAAAGTGAATTATAAAGAAATAGAATATCTGAACACACTCATAACAAATAAGAAGATTGAATCAGTAGTAAAAATTCTCCCATCAAAGTTCAGAACCTGATGGTTTCACTGCCGAATTCTGCCAAACATTTAAAGATGAATTAATACCAATCCTTTGCAAACTGTTTCAAAAATCTGAAGAGAGGGAAATTCTTCCACACTCATTCTATGAGGCCAGTGGCACCCACATACCAAAACCTGACAAGCACATAACCCAAAACAAAAACAAAAAAAGAGAGAGAGAGAGAGAAAGAAAACTACAGGCCAATATCACTGATGAACACAGGGCTAAAAATCCTAGCAAGATATCAGCAAACCAAATTCAACAACATATTAAAAATATAATTCACCATGATCAAGTGGAATTCATCCCAAGGTCACAAGGATGGATCGACATATGCAAAAATCAATAAATGTGATATATCACATTAAAAGAATCAAGAACAAAAACTATATGATCATCTCAACAGATGCAGAAAAAAGCATTTGGTAAAATTCAACATTCCTCCATGATAAAAAGTCTCAACAAATTAAACACGGAAGGAACATTCCTAAACACAATAAAGGCCATACATAGCAAACCCACAGCTAACATCATACTGAACAAGGAAAAGTTGAAAGCTTTTTCTCTAAGATCTGGAACAAGACAAGGATGCCCACTCTTACCACTTTTATTCAGCATAGTACTGAAGTCTCAGTGAAATCAATTAGACAAGAGAAAGAAATATAGGACACTAAAATTGGAAAGGTGGAAGCTCCTATTCTGAGATATGATCTTATATATACAATGTTGTAAAATCTACACCAAAAAACCTGTTAGAATGAATACAGTAAAGTTGCAGGATACGAAATCAACACATACACACATACACACACAAACACACACACATACCAGTAGCATTCCTATACATCAATAGTGAACCATTTGAAAAATAAATCAAGAAAGCAATCTCATTTACAAATAGCTACAAAAATAAATTATCTTAAGATCAATTTAACAAAGGAGGTAACAGATCCTACAATGACTACTACAAAACATTAATAAGAGAAATTGAAGACGTCACAAATAAATGAAATGATAGTCCATGTTTATGGATTGAAAGAATTAATGCTGTTAAATTGTCCATACTACTCAAAAGATCTACAAATTCAATGCAACCCTATCAAAATGTCAATGATATTCTTCACAGAAATAGAAAAACAATTTTAATATTCATATGAGACCACAAAGGACTCTGAACAGCCAAAGCAATCTTGAGCAAAAAGAACAAAGCTGCAGGCATCACACTACCTGACTTCAAAATATTCTACAATGCTACAGTAACTAAAACAGCATGGTAAAGGCATAAAAATAGACACATAGACCAATGGAACAGAATAGAGAACCCCGAAATAAATCCACTCATCTACAGCCAACTGGTTTTTGGAAAAGGCGCCAAGAACACACAGTGGGGAAAGGATGATCTCTTTAGTAAACGGTGCAGGGGAAATTAGATATCCACAGAAAATGAAACTAGACCCCAATCTCTCACCATACACAAAAATCCGAACCTAGTCCATGAAGTGGGGTGGGTGAGTGGCCTCATTCCTAAATGAAGCCCCAGAATGTGTGGTTTGGTCCTGATTTTCCTGCCACTTTGGACATCTGCTGCCTTCTGAGAGACCGTCTCACAGGCTGTAGTGCTGACATGATTTCTAGAGCCTGAATACAAAGACAGACGCTTTTCTCATCCACCACGCACACCCTGAGCACCTAAGTCCTGGTCCTGTTCCAGGCATTGGCATAAACAAGAGAGGCACACATTCACGTCTTCACAGAGATTATGTGAGAAGAGAATTGATAGGCAAGACAAATTCAAGTAAGTAAAATCCCACAATCCCAGAAATCCTGTCAATCATATCTCCAGGATACACCACAGAGCAGCCGACCCTTCCACACCGAGCCCACCTCCCCCTGGCAGAGTCTCGCATCTCTCACTGGGATACTTTCTATCTAGTCTCCCAAATCCCACCTGTCCTCCCCAACATGGTTTTCCCGCATCAACCAGAGTCCTCGTCCAATGCGAATCAACTCATTCCACAGACTCGGGAATTCATCTGAAATTTCTGGTCCACCAATCCCTACAAAACCTGCTCCTTGTAGACCCTGCGAGCTTTATCTGTCCCCACTCCCTCTCCTCCCACCATTCCAAACAGGACACTGCCTCCACTTTTTGAACCTACTAAGTGCTTTCACACTGAAAGTGTTTGCACACACTTTTTCTTTCCCCTGCAGTCTTCTCCTATCGAATTGTTTGGCCTTCTGGTGCTTACTGGTGATGTCTCAGCTTCAACGCCACCTTTTCAGAGAAGCTATATTCATGACTCTGCTGAAAACTACTCTCTCCCACTTCCAAATACTCTCAGGCCACAATTTTCTAGCTTTATGTCTATCTTCAATAAAAAAACAAAATGCACTCCTTTCCCCACCACCCCTGGTATACAGCTTTAATAAACACTATGACAGAAGAGCCACCTCGGTATCCCTGATGTATGCTACATGTTACCAGCCAATAAACAGTTGTTCCTCAGTCCACACACATTTATCAGAGTGGAGGGGATGCTGAGGGCACGCGATACCAGACGGTGAAACAAGAGCTGGGAAGTAACAAGTTCAAGACCATAAAACACTTGGACTCTTTCTGTATTTCAGGTGTGAAGCCAGGAGCATTCTATGCAATGTCTTATTTAGACCTCACAACTCCCTGTGAGGAAATCCCAGCTGGAAGCAAAAGTAGAAGTCAAGTTCCCCATTCGCTGAGCAAGGCCCTCTTGTCCAAGCCATGCCCTCACCTCCTCTGAGCTGCATGCAGACAAAAGACACCATTTATGATTCCCCCTCAGACACGGTGAAAGGAAAAAAAATAGTGAATTATCCCTGAAAGCCCTCCTGCCTAACTAACTTCCTTGTTTGGTTCAACTACTATCAAAGGCGTAAGCCACTTAAATGCCTTAACTGGACTAACCGGTTTGGAAGCTTTCTATTTTCTCAGTTTCATGAAAACCGCAGATAACTCAATTGCAAAACGAAAACTTCTATACTGAGAAAGCAATAAAAAAAATGGTTATTATATATTTGGACAAAACCCTGGGCCCACACAGCCCATCATCTGTCCATTCAGAGTAAGTGACAAGAACAAAAAATCTAGAATAATTTTTTTTTTAGAACGAAATAACTTTACAGTAGTAGATATTAAGGAAAAAAATATTTTTCTGGTTTAATTTGATGCAAAATATTGGATCCAACCAAATAAATACATTTATATAGCTTAACAATATAAACCCAGTGCATCCAAAAGGAGCCACTTATTTACTTGTGGAGTGCGTGAAGCATTTGAATTACCAAGCACGTGTGACATCCTGGGTGAATAATGGTGAACAAGACGGATCCGTGGTCTTAGGTGGCTTCCGT
This sequence comes from Propithecus coquereli, assembly GCF_000956105.1. Classification (NCBI taxonomy): domain Eukaryota; kingdom Metazoa; phylum Chordata; class Mammalia; order Primates; family Indriidae; genus Propithecus; species Propithecus coquereli. The sequence continues at coordinate 3,722,283 of NW_012141080.1, forward strand.
TGAGTGGAGGAAGCGCGTATTAAACAAGCAAGTATCACAAATGGGAATGAAATATTCCTTTGTATAAAGTAGGAAGAAAAAGAGCGGGGTTCTATGAACGAAAATAACAGATGGAGTGAGAAGAGTAGAGTAACCACGTGAAACACTTTGGTAAGGACAGGCATTTTTATTGAGACCAGAAGTCCTTTCCCGATTCAGGTAGAAGCAGCTGAGATGGAACTCAGTGGCTGACATCTCAGAACCAAGGAGGGAAAAGCTGGTGAGAAAAGGAAGAGAGCAGAGACCCAGAGGCCTGCTCAGAAGGGGAGGAAGTATGAGGACACCCTTAGTATTCCCCTGGAATAGAAGACAGGAAAGGCCCAAGTCCATTGCGATGTGGGTGCCACAAGCTGATGATGGTGAAAGAGCTGTCCCCAACTCTTCACCCCAGGGGACCCCTTTCCCTCAAGAGGCAGAGGGATCAGAGGTAAAGGACTGGGTTGTGCCTTCTATTGGACCCTGTATGCTGAAGGGTAGGCTCACCGTGATTCTTCCCACATTATCTTTTCCAATTTTAAAGATACAGACATTCATTCACATGATTTAGCTGCTAAGTTTAAAAATCAAATACATTCCTGACCCAGAGTCAATATTCTATTCAGATACTGTACCATGTTCTATTTCAAAAGGGGAAATAAATATAAGTTTTTTTAGCAGTTGTTTCCTGTTTTAGATTTCAGTGGCCAAAATAATTCTCAAAAGACATCGGATATAAATCACGCTTCATGAAATTTTCCTAAATTACCCTTTAAAAATACCCTCCCTATAAGTTGAGATTTCAATTCCATTAAAGGGTTTAGATTTAAAAGAAAAAGGGAGACTGTAGATTCCAGAAATATTAGACAAATTTAGTGGTGGTATGAGCACACAATTCGTTTTTAAAAGTTCAGTGTGAACAGCCTTAAAGATCAATGAAAATTAGGAAGCTCTAAGCTTCCTGAAGACAAGAGCCATGTCTTAAGTGACTTGTATCCTAGAGCTTATACCTATGAAATAATCAAAAAATAAAAAAAATGGGCTACTGACGTTTGCTACAAATGAACTGGAACTTCAAATGAAATAATATAAGTCAATCTTAAAGAAATATCTTGAAATAATAATAATAATGAAAAGAATCCTACAGGTAGTATCATTACTCTATTTTTACTTTTAATAAAGACTAACAGATACAACAAAGAAGCCGTAGTAGGCTGGCTGGAAAAATGTTAGAAAAGACATATCTGTGGTCATCAATAGTCAAATTATTTTTCACTTAAGGTTTAACCTATCTGCAACAACTAAAAAAAAAAGTGCTGTTACTTCAATCAAGATGTCACATTCTTTTTTTAAAAAAATGTTATTTTAGCCCAACAACAGTATCAAAGAATAAATCATTGATTTGTTACCTAACACGTATGAGGACACCTCTGAATGAGAAATCTCAGTTCAGAATAAGTGAAAAGCTTAAGATAGTAGAGTCAATGTGAAACAAATTCATGGTCCAGGGGTTGGGGGTGAGGGAGGAGGAAAGAAAGAAACATCAGGAAAATGAAAGACTAAGAAGTATGGAAAAGGCTGATAAAGTCTTTAATTAAGGGAAACCATTGGCATGATGATGTTTTAGGATTTTGGCAAGAAGCAACAAAATTACTGAGATAAAATGCAATGACACAAAAAATGAAAATTTCAAGGAGATGTTCAACATAAAAATGAAGCAGTTTAGAGATAAAACTGAAGTTTTACTGCTTGAGAGCTGGGTTCAAGTATTCGGAGCTCCTGTTTTGTTTTTGTTTTTCCCCCATCTGTGAAATGGGAATAGAAGTATTCCTAGCTCAGGGTTTTCGAAGAGTAAATAGGTGAATATTTATCAGGCACTGTGCTAAGTTGTGAATGTCTCATTCAATGTTAACATAAAAAATAGAGCCATAGTGGCTTTTGAAAAGAAAACAAGGGACTTGAAAGTATATCCAAAAAAATCAACAAAGCCAAAGGGAAAAAAAAAGGAAACAAGTGGAACCCCGAACAAGCCAAAAACAAAAAAACCGAACCCAAAACAAAAACGAAAAAAACCCCAAGTCCCCAAAAAAGAAAGCAATCCAAAAAAACAAAAAAAAAATTTTTGCCAACCGCCCCCGCAAAAGCAAAAAAGGGTTAAAAAAAAAACTGGGGGGGCCCCCAAAAAACAAACGGGCCCTTGAAAAAAAAAGGAAGGTTAAAAATCCCCAGTAACGGCAAAAAAAAAAAAAACAACTAAGGTTTTGGAAAAAAAAACCCAAAAATATTTCAACAAAGATTTAGCATTTGCCATCCATTTCTTGATATCAATACTACCATCCATGGGATTCACAGTACCAAATAAGATTTTGATGGGGATTTATGTTTTCCAGATTTGTA
>NW_012141080.1:3726034-3727865 GCF_000956105.1 Propithecus coquereli
CTGGGATGTTCGGCTACTTCAAATAGTTCAGTAGTCTCAAAATAAATTATCCTTTCCTTTTACTTATGCTATCCAAATTTGGTTCCAAAACAACATTAACTAATGCGGCTTTGACCATATGCAATGATTTATGCTCCCAACACAAAGATTTATAGATTCAGTCTCTTCAAAGCCCTTAAACTATAACCGTCTGTACTAATATAGATGTCATTCTAGCAGATCTTAATAGATACTAATAACACACTGATGAAATTTATTTAGCTAATTCATACTTCTATTAAAATAAACATTTAATGACTTCAATGGCCTAAATCCCAGAATACAATGGTTCACAACTCTACACTGTTTTGAGAAGTGTAAGCAGAGTCTATCCAAGTTATCCCTGTGCCCATTCTCAGAAAGACAGATACCTCTAAGGAACATTTTATTTTTAAAATATGGTTTAACAAAATGATCGATATTTTTACCATAACCTACTGTATGTATTTTCTTTCAAAAAAATATTTAAATGCATAAATGCTTATACATGCCTATAGTTTTCATAAGCAGTCACAACATACTTCGACATTGATAAATTAATGCAAATGGTTTAATCATGATCAACAGTTGTTGGAGAATCCCTCTCCTATTTCTCCCTACCTTCCTCTTCACACCACCTGGAGGAACAATTCTGGTTTCCTATGCACCAGACACTGCACAAAGTATCTTATCTGCAAAATCTCAATGGACTGTCATGACAGTTCTGTTCGATGGGTATTTTATTAACTCCTCTGTATCTCAAGGATGTCTGACTACACAGCCTTCCCTTACTCTTAAACACACATTCTGTTTGGATTCAGGAAAGGCTTCAGAGAAGATGTGATTGTAGGATGGAAGGTGGCAGCTGAAATACCAGATCCTTAAGGTGTAACTCTTTAAGAATAAACCACTTCTGGGCTGGCATGATGTAGGTCTTAGTTTCCTGCCAACTACATGCTATTCCTTTCATAAGTTCAAATGTATCAGAAAGATAGACATGAGTAAACTCAGGTCTTTCTCAGAAATGAAGGCTTAAGTCAAGTGGCATTAGAATCAGAGGGTCAGCCTTTTGGCTCCCACACTCCATTTTTCATAACGAAGGGTATCAAAAGGAGCATCTCTGTGTTTCCTGTGCCCAAAATGCTCTTCCGCCAGATATCTCACCTCATTTAGGTCTTTGCCCAAAGGCCACCTCTTCAAACCACCCTACTGAAACAAAGTAAATCTTGTCATTTTCCATCTTAGTCAGCTTTTTCTGTAACAGCCGTTATCAGTATTTGATGGTCCATCATGAAGCTGTTTGTTTCTGTGTTTATTGTCTGTTGCTCCTATTAGCTCCATAAAGGCTGGGCCTTGTGTCAACCTGGCTCCCTTTCCCGTGTCCAGCGTCTGGCATGTGATAGGTGCTCTGTATTTGTGCAATTAATAAACTACACATAAGGCAACCTGCTTAGTACTGAGGGACACATAAAAACAAGTAAGACATTAACAGCTGCATCTAAGGAATTCTTCTGCAGACAGGCTCTGCTGGAGGCAAACGTAACTAATTAATCAGATATATCCCTTTCCCAATTCTTCATCCTGATTTGCATACCCCTCCCACAGCCTTCCACACCATCCTGTACTTTACCACAGCATTTATCAAGGGCACTATTATATCTCTAGTTGCTCTCTTTCCTTGGAATGTAATTCCTTGCCAAAGCAGAGATAAATGTTGTATTTGACTTTGCGCCCTCAGAACTCAGATGGCATTGACATGACATCCAAATCATGCCAAATCATGCTATATAAGTGAGAGAATACTATATATATA
>NW_012141080.1:3728510-3747462 GCF_000956105.1 Propithecus coquereli
GTGATAATCAATAACAAGTAGATTCTTGGTATCTCTTGCTATTTAAATTCTCACTCTCCACATTTATTTGGTTTCTAAGTTTGGATAGTAAGGAATTTATGTAGTTGATTCTCAATACATATTTTGCTGAAAACAGCGACTTTCTGAGAAGGAACAGTTGACATGTATTCTGTAACTCAGCCGGAGCTGCATAAAAAGTGTCTGCTACATTTGCAAGATGGTGGGGCAATCCTTTTTGGAATAAATGATGCTCCTGCATTCCCAAGGCCGCTGCCTGCTGATGCACACCATCAAAGGGACATGTGTTTTTACTTGTTTCTGTAGTGGTGATGGGTTATGTCAAGCTCTCCACCCGACCCTGCCCTGCCTCCCTTGGAACCGACAGCATTCATTTGTTAAACAGACAGCTAAAGCTGGAAACCATGCCAGTAACCAGCTATTGGAGACATGATGAGGTAAGCCACGTGGCATCTGCCCATTGGGTAGCAGCACCGTGGGGCTGCATGATTGATTGGACTTCCCAAGTTCTTCCAGGGGTGGCATGGAAGAGCCAGGGATGACCACCATGTTGGAAAACGGCTGGTCCCAATTTTCCTCAGTTATTTATCTTCTTCTGCCCTTCCTCACCCCCTGCCTTCATGTAAAACCAAGAAAAATAATCACAGGATTATGAGATGTTAGCAATTGTGTAGTCAATCCCCTGATTTTACAGAGGAAGGAAAGGGGATTCAGGAAGAACGAAGAATTGTCCAAAATCTCAAAACTGATTAGTAGCAAAACATTGTTGGCTAGCATTCAGTTTTCTTATCTACTTAATAAAGACATTGGACTTGGTGAGTTTTTAAGGGTTCTTCCATACCTGAAATTCTAATTTATTTTATTTGGGATGAGATGTGTATAACCTAATGTGATACAAAATACAACTTCTGCACAAGGCAGCAAGATCCTTTGACAGCCTCGTGCATACTCAGCAGTAAAAGTGCTATATACTATCAGAGCCCAGTTAAGGGGCTTAGAGCCCATCTTCAACCTGACTGAACACCAGGCTTAAAGATGTAAATACCCGTGCCCAACCCAGACTTTCAGAATCCAAATTTCTAGGGTTTGAAAACCCATCTTCTAGAAGAGACATTACAAACTTATATCCATAGACCCAACCTGGTCCTTAGTATGTTTTTCTGGATCCTCTCAGTGTTAACATTTTTTTTTCCCATGAAGGAATTTAAACTCAGTATTGTCATTTCATCCACTTTTTCAAGGGAAGCCAGAAATTCTGTTTTATATATACAACTATTGGGCAGCAGCTAGGGAGTGGCTGTCCCATAAAGATATGATATAAGCTCTCCAGTTCCTTGAGGTCCCCACCCCTCCCACATCCCTCGTTACATTACTTGCCTGTCGCCCATAAACATTTCACTTTGTGACCCCTGCCCTAATTCAACCTTATATTTGATGCATTTCTTATGTGCAAGTCATGTCTTGCTAACTGGGGCTCTCCTTTTCCCTTCTTTTGTATCTGCCAGCTCACCTAGCACAAAGCTAACTCCACAGATGTGTCACATGCAAATGTAATTATTGAAGAAAAAATATCTTCAGGTATATATGAAGTCTACATCGAGCAGAGGGGGAAAAAACCAAAAAAAAAAACCCTGAAATTTTTGAGTCTGGACCTAGATTCGAATTCTGGCTGCACTCCTTAAAATCTTTGCAACTTTGGACCATTGCATAACTTCACTTGGTCTCACTTTCCTTATCTGCCAAATGAGAATAACGTGGAATGCACTTTTTAGTACTGCTTAGAAATATATATACATGCCTGAAAAAGCACATAGCTTGGTAAAGGACATACATTAAGAGATCAATGAATGGTCACCTTAACATGAGGCAGGTAGATAAACATAGCTTTTCTAGAAGGTTAGAATAGAAGGCATGGTTTACTTAACCTTGTGAAGTCTGGAAGCTTGCAAATTCTTGGTGCCTTTCTGCAGAAACAAACTACAGAAGCCTGCAAGTTGGGTAAACATTTCTGTTCTGTGAACTACGTTTCCCTTCATGCAGTATCCAAATTGCCACTCAGAACAAATGCTGGGGATGAAGAACGGGAGCCTGGAGGCAAAAATAGCAAAGCGCCATTTGTATACTAATGCTCTGCATCCAGATGTCCAGATTCAGAAAGACATAAATAAGGCGTTAGGCAAATGCATGTGCTGTTAACTCGCTAACATGTAACCGAGGGATTAATTGAATGTGTGCAGTGATTTCCAAATTTTTCCGCGTGCTGTCATAGATTTCCTTGGCTCATCCAACTGTCATGCAAATTCTCTTCCTATTACAAGTAGAGTGTGGCAGAGAGAGGGGAAATGGCTTTCTTGCCAAACTTTGGCTCATTTCCCTTTCATGTTGGATAGTTATTTATCAGTCTGTGTTGGGTCATGGAGCAGTTTAAAACGTGTTTCAAAATGTAAGATGGCTCAGGTCAACCCTTGTCATGGGATAAATTGCATTTCAATAAACCACGTATGTCTAGGCTTCCAGATGACAATAAAAACAGACAACTAGGTTCCTGGAAGCAATCTCACAATGTGCTACTCAAGAGCACACACACAGGCAGCTGTAGCATAGCTCTGGCCACTCATTCTTCCTACGCTGCAATTTGCTCCATATCCCACCATTCTTTTATTTTAATGCAAAGCGTTTTAAAGCAAATTGTTTCTGCTACCATGTCTTTCCTTTAAAGGAACAGTTACAGGCTGCATGGTCAGTAGCTCACCGCCATCACACTGAGAAAACCAGCAGCAAGATGTTGAGTTCTTTAACTTCTGCCAGAAAGAGAGTTTTATTTGATTCTCTAACCATAGCTAAGATAACATGTGAACTGGTATAACGGCCCTAACTTACACTTGTCCGTCAACAACCAAGACTATAAATCAATTTGGGCCTTTTCTACCTAGTAGGTCATTTGACTGTGGACTCATCTAGGCAGCGTGGATGAGAAAGGCAGGGCCGGCTCTGTCTCTCACCACTACACCACCCCCAACCTTTACTACTTGCTAGGTAGGCAAAGCTTTCCACTGTTCTTTAAACTTGCTAAACCTGTTTTTGGCTTTCAGAGAGCTTGCGGTTTACAGCGTTCCTATAAACCTAAGCTCTCTGCAAGGCTGAGTTCACTCACTCAGAAAGTTCTTCCCTGACCATCTAATCAAAAATACTCTTTATTAAGTCATAGTTTCAGAGAGCACTGTGGTCATGCCACAGACTGGAACCAAATGTCTGGGTTCAAATTCTTGACTTTGCTGCTTGTAAGGCTTGTAATCTTGGGTGAGTTACTGAGCCTTGTGCCTCAGTTTCCTTAACATAAAATGAGGGTAAGTGAAGGATACAGGCTTGCTCTGAGTATTAAATACATTAATAAATGTAAATCACTGACAATAATGCCTGCCACATAGTGAATGCCTGGTTGGCCTGTTTCATTTGTGCTGTGTCACTGTCTGAAAATATTATATTTCTTGATTGACTGGTTGTTACCTTCCCCCAACAGGGTTCAGGATAGCAGAGAAGAGGAATCTTCTATGTTCCAGTTTTTTTAATACCCAGTTTCCCAGCACCAAGAGCAGTGCCTGATGCAGAATGGATTATCAATAAGCATTTGATTTGAATGTCCAAATGCTGCTTTTGTGACAAGATAGCAACTTCTAGTGAAGCTGGCAGCAGTCAACTTAATGAAGAAGTCATTAGGTGGAGAATCAGGGAAGTGATTCAGCAACAAGTAAAAGTGAGAGTAGCCCAACCTGTGTATGATCTAGTCCCACCAAATGTAAATAAGATTATAACCTATAGGAGGGGGTTGGTTTTACCTTGCTTGCTAATGTTTTCTTTTTGAGGGAGGGGCACGGTGGTCTGAAAATCTTTCATGATAGCGCATGACTGTCACATTAATTCATTCAACAAATACTGTGTATTTAGAATGTGCTAAGCACTGCCCCCAGGCCCTGGGAATGAGGAATGAAGCAGGGCTGGCTAAAGCCCTCAGCGTGTTTGGTTCTCACCTGGGAGAGACAGGCATCACAAGACAGACCTTTCTGCCTACCCACCCCCACCACCCAGGAGCTTGAGACACCATTCAAAGGGCACCTAACAAATTGTTGGAAAGATTTCTTAGTAGGGGGGATATCTAAGCTTAGGGGTGGGGGAACCTGCAGCCTCAGGCCACACGTGGCCCTCCAGATTCCCAAGTACAGCCCCTTGACCGAATCCAAACTTCACAGAACAAATCCCTTTATAAAAAGGATTTGTTCTGTAAAATTTGGATTCATTCTAAAGGCTGCACTCAAAGGTCCAGAAGTCCACATGTGGCCTCCAAACTGTGGGTCCCCCAAACCTTAATGAGGCCAGAGTTAGCAAGTGAACCAGGTAGGGGTGGGGGAAGGAATTCCAGGTGAGGGCACAGAGGTGAAAGGAGGAGAGGGGCTCAGTTGCCTGCAGCTATCTGATTTGTGAAGCATAGAAGGGCTGTGTGCGCTGGCATGCACTCGCTATTAGGAGCGGAAAATGGCAGATTTTTCAGAAGCTGTAAACATTAAAAAGATAATGTGCACCTGCATGTGATTCAAGATAAAATTATTAGCAAGCATACATTCCGCTGACATTGAAATTGCCAGAATTCTACAACTAAAACTCACAAAAGCCACCATGTTCATGAAAGCTAAAGGACTTTGGGCTTTATCTTGAGAAAAATGCAGACGCATCAGGGATTATTAAAGAGGGGAGTGGCTGTGGCTGTAATGGGGAGGATGGATTAACAGGAAGACAAGAATTGAGGCTAAAAAGTCCATCGGAAGCTATTGCCTGGGTTTCTGCAAGAGATAAGAACAATGGAAACCAAGCAATGATGGTAAAAATGCAGTAAACAAATTTTTTTAAAAAGAATGTAGATTTACAAGGGTTGAATTAGCGGCAGTAGGTAGAGAAGAGAATTTAAGGAGGGTACCCATCTCTTTTGTAGGCAACTGTGCAGATCAAAGAAGAGAAGAGCCTTTTGTCTCATTGTGTATCACCTGTAAGGAATTACCCATCCTTGCTGGTTCTGTAGATAATCTCTTCACATCAAGTCTACACCGTCCAGTATAGTAGCCACTACCCACCCGGGGATATTTACATTTAATGCATTAAAATGAAATAAAATTAAAAATTCAGTGCTTCAGTTGCACTAGCCATGTTTCAAGTGCTCAGTAGCCACGCGTGGCCAGTGTTGAGAGCACTGCATCAACTATGTTGGCGATATTGCCACACGTCACCATCCTTCCATCAACTTTATGCAATAAATTGTCCTATGACCCACACATGTATATGTTGTTTTCCTTTTTGATCTAGAAGACATCAAGCCACTTCTAAAAATAGAAATTGCTATTTACCTATGAGCATAAATTAAATGCATAAATTCTTGGGAAGAGAAATGTGGCATATTTAGAAACCAAACCTTCAGTGGTCTCAGTCTTATACAAGACTAAATGAACTTGTGGCCAACAGGCTGGGACCTGGTAATGTCAAATAACAAGTCATTATTTGGGTGTTCCTGACTTAGTACCAATGGCCAGGTGGAGGGGAGTCAACTTAATGAAATTCAATCAATCTCCCTTTTAATAACTACAAAGGGTTTTATGAACAATCTATAATCTGCTGGAGTTAGAAATATTAGTATGATAATATCTGAAAACAACAACAAAAATAACAACTCTATTTGGTTTCAAGTTCAAAAGAAAGAAAAGGTACTGTTCACTTTCATGCAGGGGGGCAGGCGAGGGGACCCAGGAATTCGTTTTAGATTAACTGATACAGGCACTTTACTTTCTGAGCTTCCAAAAAGCCTCACAAAGAGACCCATCCACATCAAGGAAATGGGGGAGCTTGGTAAATTGGACAGAGGTGCTCTGACTTTGAGTAATGTAGCTGACACTGCTATAACCTCAAAATAAAAAAAAAAAAAAAAGCATTCTACTGACTACACATATTTACAGACATTTTGATATCAGGAAAATAGTCCCTCCACATTGGAGATGTCCGGTCATTATACAGGAAAAGGAACATGATGAGTATCATTTAATCAAACTGCAGACCATATACTAAGCATCAGGCACAGCTGATAACATTACAATAAAGACAACAGCCAAGGTCAAGTGATAAAACTCGCTCCTCAGCTCAGAACACTTGGGCGGCTCCTGGACAGCTCAGAGTAAAATCTGAAGCTCTCATTATGGCTTACATGGGGGGGGGTGTCATGTTAATTTCATGATTTGCATGACCTGAACTCACCCCTTTTTCCTTGACTTCATTTCCTGATGCTCATTCCTCATTAACCAAGCACCAGCTATCCTGGCCTGAGGGCTGATCGTGGAATACATGAGACATGATGCTCCTGTGTGGGGCATTTGTAAGTCCTGTTTGTTCTGCCCAGAACACTTCTCCCCACTTGGCTCACACCCCACTTCCTCCTGCTCATGTGTCATCCTCTGCAAAAACTTCCCCGAACACCCTGTATGGAATCCCCACCCCACCGCTCCTCACACCTGCCCCCCGCTTTACTTTCCTCCATAACATTTTATCCTCTAACAGATTATAACTGCCTTCGCTGGTGGTCCATGTCCCCCCACTAGAGCGCAGGCTCCAGGAGGGCGGGCGCTTCATTTTGTTCACCGCTGTATTTCCCGTGCTCACCCCAGTTCCCAGCATGGAGCGGGCACCATGAGTACTGGTTGGACAGAGGAGTGCCTCCATCCTGATGGAATTACATCCCCAATGGCAGATTCTCATGCAAAAATATCAAATGCTAAAGTGATACCCTTTTGATATAATAATAAGAATGTATTTCATTTACTATTGACTTTAATCAGGCATTAAATCAGAAGGTATAATTGGCACCCAGCAAATCTTTTCCTATCCTGGCTTGATGAGTGGGCTGGCGGAGTGAACCTTTGGGCAGTACAGAGAGCTTGTGGCATCTAAAAGAGCAGGAAGACCTAGTTGTTAAAGAAGTGAAAGGATTCAGAATCAAGAATCCATGGGTACCATTGACAGGGTAATATGCTGATCATGATTTCACCAAAAGTCAGCCACGTTTAGAATTTAAAGTGCTTTAAAACTGAAAGGGCTTCCAGTGTCCATCTGGTCACCATGGAGGTGCAAATGCATGTCCAGAGCAGACGTGACCTGTTTGAGATCATAGAGTGGACACGGCTCTGCCTAGAACCGAATGTAAAGCCCCCTTAAGTACAACGCTTGGTGTAGGGCAGTCTTCGCTGTACCATGGGTCTAACGCAGGGGTCTCAGAATGAAAGGTTGCCTGGGGATATGCATTCACCCTGAAGGGGGAGGGGGCAAGCGTGAGCCAGCAGGGGCTGGACTGCTTGTACCACATCACCAATGGCCCAACAGACAGTGCCCTAAACCTGAGCTGGTATATGAATCAGCTGCTACAATCTGAATGTTTGTGCCCCTCCCCTAAATTCAAATGTTGAAGCCTAATCACCAAGATGGTGGTCTTAGGAGGTAGGGAGGGCCTTTGGGGAGGTGATTAGGTCATGAAGGCGGACGAAGGGATTAGCGCCCTGATAAAGCAATATACGTAACCTGAACATTTGTACCCCTGTAAGATGCTGAAATAAATAAATAAATAAAGTCAGTCATTTCATCTCCAGCACCTACCAGAGGCCCTCACTGAGTAGGAGTTAAAAAGAAAAAAAGTAATAATAATAAGAATGAAAAGATGGAATGGACATGGCAATAGGACTCTGGGGGAACCCGAATTGGAAAAGGCTTTTGGGCATTTTTAAAGCCACTCTAGAGACACGATGGCCATGAGTCCTGTTATTATCAACATTATCAACCTCATGTTGATTAGGCACTTATCACTATGGACTGGGCAGGGTACCAAGCTGCTTAATCTCATGTAGTTCTCCTACAAGCACTCTAGGGTAGGGGAAATACCATTAATATTTTGTAGATGAGGAATCTAGCCTTGAAAAAAGTTAAGCAACATGCCCAAGGCCACCCAGCTAGTATGGGAAAGCTTGGATTTTCACTAGCCATTGACTATTAAGCTCTAGCACTAAACCACAGTAATCTATAACTTTCTACCATACTGCGCTTGAATCTTACCTAGAATCAAAGAATTTTTAATCTCTAGACATTCCAATTGGATAAATAAAGGCATTGCCACTTGACAATGAGGGAAGCCAAGAGATTAATCAACTTACTGTGTTTGCCATAATGGGAAATTTGAAATATCAGCAGAAAAAAAAAAGCTGATATGGCTTCAAACTGCTATAAATTAAAAACAGATCACAGCCTTTCTACAAAAAAACAAAAAAAAAAAAACAAAAAAAAATGACTGCACTTCAGCATAAAGTCACTTAAAAATAACTATTTCCAGACACCATATGGGTTATGAACCAGTTTCACATGATTAGTGTAATTTTTGAAGGAAGTTGTTATCAGAACCACAAGGTTGAAAAATCACTTTAGACCAAAACCGCAGGAAATATTTGAAGGTAAAATCTTAATCGAAAAACAATGTTCAAAGTAAGAGAACTGGTCACGAGAAAACCTGGGAAGAGGAAGTTCCAAATTCCAGTGCATGGGGGAAATCAAGATTCCAACAACGCATGTAAGAAATGGAGATTGGTTTATTTTGTAAACCAAAGACCAGGTGAACTGCAAAGACATTGTTTTCAGAGAATTGCACATTAAAGCATATCCCAGCTTTGTTCACTAAACAAGTGCCAATCTACTCTGCTTTTTAAGAGACTCATCTTATTCCAAGTCCAATGCTATTATTTCTACATGCAAAGGAGAAAAATAGCTTTAGAATCTGATTTAGACATGGGCAAGAAGAAAAATCGACTATGTGGATAGGGGGAACTTTGTGTGTTTATTCCTAAATTAAGTGAAATATACTGTACACAAAAGAAGGGCAGAGTCCTTATTTTGACAATTTTCCTAAGTACAAATATAAGGCGATATCAGACTTCCCAAATGCTGTAGCTATCGTATTAATACACCATGTTAACTTTTCCTCTGCAATCAGTTTCATCATCACCATCACCCAGTGGATATGACATTCAAAGAAATGAATAACTCATTCTAAAGAAAATGAGTTTCTTGATCTTCTTTTTGACAAGTTTAATGGATTCATCTTGACTAAATAGATCTATAGATCTCATACAATAGGAGATATATAGGCCTCATAGAATTTGATGTTAATCTATTCCAAGAACTGGGTAAATTTGTCTACTACACAGCGCATAAGAAGAGACAGTTTATAACAAACAAAAAACCTCAGAAAGTATTCATATTGAAGGCAGAGGTGGTTCAAACTGCTAACATAGAGATGTGCTTTGTTTTGTCCACATAGAGCTTACAAAAATATTGAATAAGTTGCCCACATTAAACATGGGAAATTTGCACATAATATCCAGATGTTGGCTTCCCTGCAAAACTCAGAGAAGCAGGCAGCTCTGGATCTTGACCCTGAGAAAGTGGAGGCAGTAAACACCTTCCCTACTGAGATGAATCCTCCCGTCCCTGTTTGCCAGGGTCCTCTATGTCCACCTTCGTGCATCAAGATTGCCTTATTTCCTTACATGTGCTTCGTGGCCCCAGGATGTGAATTTTGGATGTCTGATACGAAGGATGATGAGGGTAAGAAACGAGGAAGAAGTCGCCCAAAGAATAGCAGGAACCCCAGGAGGTGGTGTAATAACCACATGTGCCAAGGACACGGAGGGCTTCCAGAAGGCAGCGATCAAAGTTGTCAAGCAGTTTACAAAAGCCAGATAATCCAAAGGCTGAGAACAACCCACCAGCTTTGCAACAAGGAGTGACCTCCTTGACAACTTTGGTAACAATCGTTTTAAGGCACTGATCTGGAGACGGTTTCTCAGTCTCTGCATCATTGACGTTTGGGGCCAGATAAGCTTTTGTTGTTGCAGGGCAGGGGCAGCCGGTGCACTGCGGGAAGTTTAGCAGCAACCCTGCCCTCTACCCACTAGATGACAGTAGCACCTCCCCCTCTGCCAGATATGACAACCAAAAATGTCTCTAGACATTGCTGCATGTCCCCTGGGATACAAAATTGCCCATGGTTGAGAACTAGTGTTCTAGGAAGAAAACAGATGAAACAGGTTAAGGAGTGAAAATTCAAGACTGGAAGAGAAGGATGATTGAAAATACACTGTCATAGAGTGACTGCTGCAGGGAGATATTAAATATACAAAATAATGGTTTACTTATATTAACATATATATATGTAAAAATGGATGATATGAGTCTATACTGTAGCTGTTAGCATCCTCACCTGCCTGGTATCTCCTCTTGTGGGCCAGAAGCAACACCTCTTTGCGGGAAAATGCCTCCCACCCTGTTTTCATCCCATGCGATTCAGTGAGCAGCTAGACCCTCCACTAGTTTTGGGGGCTGCCACTTTATTAGGCCTTAGAGACGAGCTTATCTCAATCCCAGCCAATGGGTTGGTCTGTGCATTTTGCTGTCTTGAGTCTGGAACTGTTAACTGGTAGGAAGTAAGACTAGCACTGCTGTGGCCGCCACTTGGAGGGGAGGGGAGGATGAGGGTGAAAGCAACAGGGAGGAAAGCAGACCCGAGAGACAGAGGTAAACCAGGTCCTTACAATATCATTTAGCATCTGACTTTCCCAGAGTGAGAACCAGACACTCCCTTTTCACTTAAATCAGATAAGTCAAGCTTTTATCTCTTGAAATGAAAAGCTTCAGCTTTCTAAACATTTTATGGTTTTTTCCCCCTAAAAGAAGATAAAACTAAGTGATGTCTGCTATTTCTTCTGAGTAACAGACCCTACTACTTGCTGGTGTTAAAATCCTAGAAAGTTGCTTAATCTCTCTGACCTTCAATTGTTTCAATCAAGAGACAGAGAAAAAAAACACTACACATTTCATAGAGTTGTCTTGAAATTAACATAATGACACCAAGCACACAATAGTATAGTGTATCAGTAACACCAAGCAATCAATACAGGTCAATAGATACTATTCAGTATGCAACCAAGACTTCATTATTTCTACTGCTGCTATCCCTGCTACTAATAATGATAATTACAACTATAGCTGTAATGTCCCCATGTAACTGTCTGTTACATAAATTAATTACAGATAGCTTTGCTGTCTGCAGTCTGGAATCCTGTATGAATCTATCTTTAAGAAGAGAGCGGCTTATAGGAAACACCATGCCACATACAGCAAAATAAAATAAGCAAAAAGAATTTCTGGTACCAAGAAGTATATGGAGACACTGATTAGAGTAAATCAACCAGATTTCTCAAATAAGCCAATGAAATTTAAAAAGGAATCTCTGACCCTGCATAGTTGAAAACCCACCCTCTGACTTGGGGCCCCAGAGAAGACCTCCATGGGTGGCTTGCGCACATCCACCGTGGCCTCCTCTGCTCTCAGCCCCAGCTGCAGTGGACAGTTGAGGGTGAGCTCAGCCTTGCCTCAGCTGACCACAGCCCACCTGCAGCCAGCACTGGGCATCTGTGCACATGTTCCCCGTGGCTCTCTTCCATGCCAGAGTTCACTGAGCCTCCAACCCACCATTAAGGATGGACTGAGTTAAGACCCTCAGGGAAACCCCCAACTAGTACAAGATAGGACCCCATGAAGGCCCTACTTCAAGAGGAATTCTAGGAGGTGTTCTGTATGGTTCCCAAGAGATCTTGGCAGAACTGAGCTCAGGGCCCCCAGAAGGTTCCTCTAGAGACACCCTCATGCTGTTGGTTTTCCTTCCTTATCTCATTTCTCTCTGCTTTTTCACTTCCTCCTGGGATCACCTTCCAAATAAACTACCTGGACATATCCTCATCTCAGGTTCTGCTTTGAGAGAAACCAGAGTAGGACATAAACCAAGGTGTGATAATTGAAGATAACACATGGCAACATGTTTACTATGGACCAGATGCCATTTTCAGAGTTTTGCTCAAATTAATTCATCAGTCCTTTGAAATAGGTGACACCACTGACCCTGCTTTAGAGATGTGGAAAGGGAGGCACAGAGCATTTCAGTAACTTGCCCAAGTTCCACAGCCATCAAATGGTAGAGCCAGGATTTGAACTGGCCCCAGTACCAGAGCCTTAGTCATTGTGTTGTACTGTCCTTGTCCGACACTAGAATTCACAAGCTCTGTGTGATAGTTAATTTTATGTGTCAGCTTGACTGGGCTAAGGGATACCCAATTAGCTGGTAAAACACTATTTCTGGGCGTGTCCGTGAGGATGTTTTGGGAAGAGATCAGCATTTGAATCAGTGCACTGAGTAAAGAAGATTTCCCCCTCACCAATGTGGGTGGGCATCTATCCCTTGAACACTTGGATAAAACAAAGAAAGCAGAGGAAGGGGGCATTTTCTTTCTCTCTCTCTCTTCTTGAGCTGGTACATCCATCTTCTTTGGCCTTGGACATCAGAGTTCCAGGTCCACGGGCCCTCTCAGTCTGTGACTTATGTTAGCAGCACCCCAGGTTCCCAGCCCTTTAGCTTTCAATTAAGAGTGTCACCTTCAGCTTCCTTGGATCTCAGGCTCCGACTGAATTACATCACTAGCTGTCCTGGTTCTTCAGCTTATAGATGGCATATCGTGGGACTTCTCAGCCTCCATCATGGCAGGAGCCAATCCTTACGATAAATTCCCTTATCCGCATATGTATGTATCTACCTACTAACCTATCTACTTATTGATTCTGTTGGTTCTATTTCTCTAGGGAACCCTAATGTACTCTGCCTCCTTCTAGAACAGTTACAAACACACAGGTATAGAAGAACTTTAGTTATATAATGAGATATTCAATTTCCTGAGTTTCCTATTATAGGACAAACTATTATCCACCACTTGCTTCCAGCCCAAGGAAAGTACTACTCCATTGGCAGATGTCCAGCTCTTCTGCCTCTGATCACACCTGTCCTCTTCTGGAGGTAGGTCCTGGGGCCAGCAGTGTCCATTATCCTGACTGTCCTGGGAGCACCTTTCTGAACACAGAGATTCAAACCCAGAAGAGGCCCTTCCAGGCTTCCTACAAATCCCCGGGTGTGGCCAGGAGCAGGAGGAGGAGAGAATTGAGCCCACTGGTGAGTGCTGGCTGAGACTACCAATGGGACTTTCAACCCCAAGAGCAAATGTTAAGTCCCAGATTTAGGCAGAATGTAAACAACTTTAAAAATCAACTTTAAGTAGAAGACTGTTCATGTGCCTTCCCTTCCCCTTGATACACAAAACTGCATTTGACCAACAAGAATAATTAGAGACTAACCATAGAAAATACATTTTTGCAAAACAAAGAAAGCCTAGATTAGCACTGTGGCCCCCCCCCCCAAAAAAACCAAGTTTTAACTTTCTAGTTCTTATTCTTATGAAATTATTCTAACTCTCTGCAGTTTTATAAGATGCCTAGCTCAAGACCAAGAACTCCAGCCACGGCTGAATGCCCTGTGTTCCTCACCTCTGCCTCTGGCTTCCACATGGGATATGCCCCATGAAGTCATTGAAACACAACCTCTATCAAATACACATGAAGCATTTAATGGGCTATAATCACATGGTGATACACTGTTAATTATTTTATCATCATTACTATGCATTATAACAATAGCTACTAGGTTAACTGCTTATCATGTGCCAAGTACTGTTTCAACCTTTGTATATGCATTAACTCAATTTCATTTTCACTATGAGATAGATAATAATGATGCCAACTTTGTGGTTAAGGCAAGTGATGCACAAAGAAGTCAAGTAACTTATCCAAGGTCACCCAGATAAGTGGGAAAGACAAGAATTTATTATTACAAGAGTATTAGTATCAGTAAGAGGTAGAGTGATAAATATAAGTCCAGAGAGAATTTTTCATCCTTGGGCTAATTATTAATAATAATGACCAGCATTTATTGAGCATGCTTTGAGTTACCTCATTTAATCCACACAATGATATTTGGAGGTAGGCAGTATGAAGGTGGAAACAACTTTCCCAATGTCACAACTCTATAAAGTGGATTTGAACTCAAGATTGGTCTATCCTCAGAGCCTATGCTTCCAACCCACTACATCAGACTACCACACCACATGCAAGGATGGAAAGCAGCAGGGTGGGCAGTTTTGACCAATATGGTTAAAAGTCAATAGCTCCCTGGCCTCTGGGTCCCCTCTGCCTGGAATACAGACTGTTGCCGTCTGAGTCAGGTCCTCTTCTGAACAACATCCAAATGACCTTCATGTCTCAGCCAGCTTATTATCTATTAGGGGAGATGGAGGCATTCATTCATTCAAAATTATATGTTGAATACTCATATAAATCAGAGATGGTGATAAAAATAAGACACAGTCCTGCCTCACTGCACTTACAGTCTAGTGGAAGAGATAAGAACCAAAGAATCACAAAATTAAGTGTAAAATTACAAACGAAGATAAGTTCTTTGAAAGGAAGAGATACAATGCCATGAAAGTGTAAAACAAAGGGACTTAAATGAATCTAGCTGGGAAAGATGGCAGGATGGGAAGGGAAGCTTCCATAAGAGTGTGACCTTGGAGCAGAGATCTGAAGGACAAGTGGAGTTACTTTTGGATCAAGCTTTCTTCAGAGTACCACCTTTGGAAATTCTTTAAACAGTAGTTTCTGTGACTCAAAAACCTTGACCTCTAAAGACATCTGTGTCTCCTAGCAGGAGGAAGAGGAGGAAGTGGAGGAGGAAAGAAAAGTATGAATGAAAACATGGAGAGTTTGAATTGACTTCTACATTTCTGCTAAAACAATCATAAAACTCCAGAAGGCAATAGATGCCAGTGACCAAAGGGAAGATGGAGATTCCCAGGGCAACAAGAAAATAGATGTGGAGGATAACTTATCAGGGCCACAAAAATTCAGATTTGGGAGGAGATGCATTTAGAGTGTGAACCTCCATGCCATCATACCAAATCATCATAGGGACCCAGAGCTTCTCTACAAGCTACTAACAGAACCAATGACAGTAATATAAGATGATATAAAAATCAAAGAAAGTTCACTGTAAGCTCTGTGTGGCTAAATACTGTTTGAAAACCACCTTGGAAACAAAAGCAAACATAATTTGACTCCCAAGTGCGTGGTCGATGGGATAGTGAATAATGCTGGAGAGTTTTGTTTGTGTGACCTGTTTGTGCGATGAGAGGATATAATTCCCCAAAGGCCAACCCAGGTCATTCCGTCCATCCACTTTTCTAATCTATTTCTCACACCGTCCACTCTGTGATCCTTTGCATCTAATGTGACTGATCCTCTGCCAGGCTCTGAGGCTGCAAAGATGATTATGATCAGTCTCTACTCTCAAAGAGTTACCTATCTCATCAGGGAGGTGGCCACGCACATGGGTAATTGCAATGCAGCATGATGACAAATAAGCGAGAGCTCAAAGCCTGAATTCTTAACTGAGTCTGGGAGCATCGGAGAAGAATTTTTTACTGAAAAGGATGTTTGAACAGTGTCTTAGTGAAAGAACAAGGTCAGAGCCCCCAGGGGGAGAAAAATGTTTTTTGCACTGCTGTTAATTACCTTAGCCACTGGTGAGGAAAAAATTCAGAGTGAATTTGGGCAGATCAGCTCTGACTAAAAGTGACATTAAAATCCAGACAAAGGGAATGCTTGTCTTGAAGCAGACTTTGGCCACCCCTGTGCTGGGACTGGGAGAGAAAATCTGGACTCCTGAGGGGCATGTTGACAGCTAAATGGATCCAAGTTCACGTCCAGACAAGCAGCTCTTGGTCAAGTGCATCCAAAAGGTCTCAATTCTGAATGAAAATTAAACTGAAACAATGGAATCTGTTTCACTATCTTGAGCACCTCTCCACCCCACTTGGGAGAACAGCTTGTGACGTCCAACTCAGAGCCCAGTGTGGCTCTGATTTCAATCATCAATAGAACAGATTGATTGTAGTGCTCTAAATGAGCAGAGAGACTATAGCCAGGTTTCAACTCCATTTAATGTTGAAGAAATTCTGCTTAGAAAATCACCCCTTCCTGTGTGTTCTTAATTATAACTTTTCCTAAACAAGAAACCAATACTATGCCTACAAAGTTACTTCTCTGCCTCAAAAGATGAAAGACCTTGAGTGATTAACCTCTTATATTACCCGCCACGGCTGCCATAACAAAATGCCACAGACTGGGTGGCTTAAACAACAGAAATTTATTTCCTCACAGTTCTAAGGGCTGCAAAGTCCGAGATCAAAGTGCCAGCCAATTTGGTGCCTGGTGAGGGCTCACTTCCTGGCTGACTGACAGCCACGTTTTCATTGTGTCCTCACATGGTGTAGAGAGAGATCTCTGGTGCCTCTCCCTCTTGTTAAATGGGGACCAGTCCTATCAGATTAGGGTCCCTCTCTTATGACCTCATTTAACTTTTATTACCTCCTCATAGATCCTCCCTTCAGATACAGCCACATCAGGAGTTAGGGCTTCAACATATGAATGGGGGGTGGGAAAGGGTGGTGGGGCCACAAACACTCAGTCCCCAATACTTCTCTAATAGTTTCTTTTTCTGTAAAATGGTGGTAATATTAATAACAATATCATGTCTGTAATGTGGCATAGTAAGACTTAAGTGCACATATAGTAATAACACTCATGGGGTGTTAGGCAGATGGGAGTAGGGAGGAGCAGATTGGTATCTTCACACCTAATGGGTGCAGTGCTCACCATCTGGGGGATGGACACACCTGAAGGTCCGACTCGGGTGGGGCAAGGACAATATACGTAACCTAAACATTTGTACCCCTGTAATATACTGAAATAAAAAATAAATAAAAGAGTATATAATATCCAACTCCTCTTCTTGGAACTGCAGTTTTAGTTTTTCTTTTGTCTTTTTTTGGTAATATTCATATGTCTGCTGTGATTGAAAATATATAATGTCATAATAGGTTAAAAAAAAATAAAACCAACAGAGACAGTGGGACAACTTGAAAACCAAAACAGGTAATATCTCAGAGATATTGCAGGTTCAGTTCCAGACCACTGTAATAAAGTGAATATCACAATAAAGACAGCCATATAAATTTATGGTTTCCCAGTGCATATAAAGTTATGTTTACACTATAGTCTGTTAATTGTGCAATAGTGCTATTTCTAAAAATATAATGTACACACCTTAATTTAAAAATCCTTTATTGCTAAAAAATGCTAATGTCATCTAAGCCTTCAGCAAGATGTGAAGCAATCTTTGTGCTGGTGAAGGGTCTTGCCTCAATGTTGGTGACTGTTGACTGGCCAGGGTGGTGGTTGCTGAAGGCTGAGGTGGCTGTGGCAATTTCTTAAAATAAGACAACAGTAAAGTTTGCCAGATCGATCGGCTCTTCCTTTCACAGAAGATTTTTCTGTGGCATGCAATGCTGTTTGGTAGCATCTTACTCAGAGTAGAACTTCTTTCGAAATTGAAGTCGATCCTCTCAAACCCTGCCACTGCTTTATCAACTACGTTTATGTAATATTCTAAATCCTTTGTCGTCATTTCAACAACGTTCATAGCATCTTCCACCATGTGTAGAATCCATCTCATAAAACCACTTTCTTTACTCATCCATGGGAAGCAACTCTGTATCCTTTAAAATTCTGACATGAGACTGTACCAATTCAGTTACATTTTCAGGCTCCACTTCTAATTCTAGTTCTCTTGCTATTTCTACCACATCTGCAGTTACTTCCTCCACTGAAGCCTTGAACTCCTCAAAGTCATCCGTGAGGGTTGGAATCAACTTCTTCCAAATTTCTTTTAATATTGATATTTTGACCTATTCCCATGAACCATATATGTACTTAATGGCATCTAGAATGGTGAACTCTTTCCAGAAGGTTTTCAATTGACTTTTCCAGATCCATCAGTGGAATCACCATCTATGACAGCTATCGCCTTACGAAATGTATTTCTTAAATAATAAGACTTGAAAGTCAGAACTACTCCTTAGTCCATGGACTGCAGAATGGATGTTGTGTTAGGAGGCATGAAAACAACATTAATTTCCTTGTACATCTTCATGAGAGCTCTTGGATGACTAGGTGCATTGTCAATGAGCAGAAATATTTTGTGAAAGGAATCTTTTTTCTGCACTAGGTCTCAACAATGGACTTAAAATATTCAGTAAACCATGCTGTAAACAGAGGCGCTGTCATCTAGACTTGGTTGTTCCATTTACAGAGCATAGGTAGAGGAGATTTAGCATCATTCTTCAGGGCCTTGGGATTTTTGGAATGGTAAATGAGCACTGGTATTAACATAAAGTCACCAGCTTCATTAGCTCCTAACAAGAGAGTCAGCCTGTCCTTTGAAACTAGCCACTGACTTTCTTCTCTAGCTACGTAAGTCCTAGATGGCATCCGCTTCCAGTAGAAGCCTGTTTCATCTTATAGTTGAAAATCCGTTATTTAGTGTAGTCACCTTGATCAGATATCTTAGCCGGACCTTGTGGATGACTCCTGCTGTACCTTCTACATCAACACTTGCTGCCTCATCTTGCATTTTTATGTTATGGAGACAGCGTCTTTTCTTAAACCTCATGAACTAACTTGTGTTAGCTTCAGATTTTTCTTCTGCAACTTCCTTACCTCTCTCAGCCTTCACAGAATCGCAAAGGGTTAGGGCTTTGCTCAGAATTAGGCTTTGGCTTAAGTGAATGTCGTGGCTGGTTTGATCTTTTATCCAGACCACTCGAACTTTCTCCAAACCAGCAATAAGGCTGTTTTTCTTTCTTATCATTCGTGTGTTCACTAGAGTAGCACTTCTAATTTCTTTCAAGAACTTTCCTTCACATTCACAACTTGGCTAACTTTTTGGCACAAGTGGCCAAGTTTTTGGTTTATTTTGACTTTTGACATACCTTCCTCACTAAACTTAATCATTTCTAGTTTTTGATTTAAA
>NW_012141080.1:3749617-3764752 GCF_000956105.1 Propithecus coquereli
TATTTGTAATACCCCAACCAGAAACAACCCAAGTGTCAACAAAAGAATGGATAAATAAATTGGAGCTATGTATGTAATGGGATATTAACTACACAGCAATGGGAATGATACATTACAGCTATACGGATGGATGCCATGAACATCCTGTTGAATCAAAGCAAGTCAAAGCAGAGCGAACTGTTCATCCGAAGTATATAAAGTTCAAAACCAGTCAAAACTAATCTTCAGTGATAGAAGTCATGGTAGCAATTATGTTTGTGGAGTGAGGCAATTAGGAATTGAGGGCTTCTGAACATGAGAAGTGCTTCTGGAATGATACCACTTTCTATAAATTAATTGACCTGTATACAGCAGTCCCTCCTCATCTGCGGTTTCACTTTCCATGGTTTCAGTTTCCCAAGGTCAACCACAGTCCAAAAATAGATGCAGATAGTACAGTAAGATATTTTCAGAGACAGAGAGAGAGAGACTACATTCACGTAACTGTCATTACATTGCAGGTGGTCCCCGGGTTACAGACGAGATACAATCCTGAGAACTTATTTAGGTCAGATCTGCATGTAACTCAGATCCCCAATGAACAGGGCATATACAGTAAAAATAACAACACTACTATAATGGCTCATATGTCATACTAATAGTGTAATAATAATACCATCCCTGTACTGTAATAATAAGTTACAGAAACTATTCTGCTCTTTTAATTCAAACAAACAGAACATGAAGACAAACTTACAAAAAGTTTTGATAGGAGAAATTTCAGAAAAGAATATTAAAGGTTAACAATCACTTAATGTTGTATCAGTGTCTTGCTTACCAGAAGGGACACTTTTGAGGTAAAGAGGTAGGCTAATGTTAACCAGAAGATGATGATGGAGATGATGATGGAGATGATGATGGAGATGATGATGGAGAGGACGGAGCGGGAGCTGGGGAATCAGGGTTCAATTCTGTTGCTGGAGGAGGGGAGCTCACCACTGAAGTCAATTTCTTGAAAAAGGTGTCTAGGGTTGTTGGCACAACTTTTTTCTCTTTTCCATCATAAATGGCCTTGTAGAAGTTGACATCCTCACTAACTACATGGTAAATCTTTGTAAACCACTCAATGTTAGGATCTTGCTCTTCAAGCTTAGCAAATCCTGATTCAATGAGACAAAAGGCTTCAGCTCATTCTTCTGTCCTGAACTTTCTTGTCTCTGGATCTTCTGATTCTTCATGTTCTTGTGTTTCTATGAGCTGCTTCTCTATCTATGAGACTAGTCACTAGCATAAAGATCCTGCACCAATGGACCGCTTATGCCATGTGGGTTTGTTTACATGCACGGAAGAAACTAGTTCCCTAATTATTATTTAATTATAAATTATTCTTATGGGGAGCCTTGGGAGCCCATTCATAAGTATGGAATGTTGTAAATTGGGTCATCTGTAACCCAGAGACTGCCCATATATTGTTACAATTGTTCTACTTTATTATTAGTTGTTAATCTCTCACTGTGCCTAATTTATGCATTTAACTTTATCATAGGTAAGCATGTACAAGAAAAAACATAGTATATATATACAGGATTCAGTACCATCTGCAGTTTCAGGCTTCCACTCGGGATCTTGGGACCCTGCAGACAAGGAGGGTCTACTGTACTCATTATTTGTGCACCTTTCTATATAGATGCCATTTCAATTCATTATTTTTAAAGCAGAAACCAAAACATTCTTGAAAGGAGAGATGTGGTATGCAGGATTTCAGAAGCACCTTGTAAACTGAGTGGCTGCATTCTAGTCAAAAGCTTTAGAACTAAAGCTACATTGCCTGAAGCCTTGTCCTAGGAAACAGACACTGAAGAAAGCAAAGATAAGAAATTGCATTAGCGTCAAAAGTAGCATTTAACCGGGGACTGGCTTATTCCACAGAGGGTAACAAAAAACTGTTCTCCTAAGCTGATATGACAGGATAAATAGTATCACAGACATTCTGCTCTCAGTAGCTGACTCAACAGCCGAGGCTGACAGATTTACAATGGAGAACTGAATCCTCAGATCAAAACCCATGTGCTCTGTTTGGGGCTTGATGACCTACAGTATACACTGAAACCCTTAAATCAACAGGTTTATGGCATTTATGGTGAAGCACTCTGACGGATCTGCTTCGGCAAACAAGCCTTGTCTTGAATCCGAGCTCAGCTAAAAGCTAGCTATCAAAGGCAAGCATTTACTAAAATGGGAGCGAAAATGCTCCATTTCTGTTCAAATACTTAATGGAAATCTTTCTTGTGCTTTTGGGGTAAAGAAAAAAATGGCACAAATGTATAGAGATGTACATAATCTTTAAGATCTACGAGTGCTAGAAAAGACTTATTTATTCAATGATTCCATACCTCCTGCTAATGCTACTGTAGTAGAATTCTCCATATCTGTCAGGGTTGGATCTAAATGGCTTATACGATACTATTAATACTTTCTTGAGGGACAGTTACAGAGACCACTCTATATATCCATTAGATATGGATGCTCTATAATAGTGTCTCTTAAACCTGCGGTCCCCAACCCCTGAGCCGTGGACCAGTACACGTCTGTGGCCTGTTAGGAACTGCGTTACACAGCAGGAGGTGAGCGGTGGGTGAGCCAGCGAAGCTTCACGTGTATTTACAGCTGCTCCCCATCGCTCACATCCTCCCTGAGCTCCCTCCTGTCAGATCAGTGGTGGCATTAGATTCTCATAGGAGCATGAACCCTACTGTAAATTGTACATGCAAGGGATCTAGGTTGTGTGCTCCGTATGAGAATCTAAACGCCTGATGATCTGAGGTGGAGCTGAGGCGGTGATGCTAGCACTGGGGAGTGGCTGCCAATACAGATTATCATTAGCAGAGTGGTTTGACTATACAATAAATGTAATGCGCTTGAATCATCCCCAAACCATCCCCTTTCTCACCCACCCCGCATCCCCCAACCATGGAAAAATTGTCTTCCGTGAAGATAGTCCCTGGTGCAAAAAATATTGGAGACTGCTGCTCTAGGATATTTATTGAAAGTGCAGATTCAAGGGGTCCCAATCCCAGAGATTGTGATTCAGTAGATCTGACACGGGGCCTAGGAATCTGGATTTTTATCAAGCACCCCAAATGATACTTATGTAGGTACACAAAGTTGGCAGTTTAATAAGTGCATCTCTACTCCCATCCCTTCATTTTCCAGTGAGTACATTGAGACCCAGAAAAGGCAAATGATTTGCACAAGGACACAGTATATTTTAAGAGTCTTGGGACTAAACCCAAATTTCTTGACTCCATGTCACTGTAGCAGGTAGCCAATGACCTTGTCCCCTTGCTGTAATCTATTCAGAAAGTGATGCCACAAGAATAAAATTGAACATTAGAAAGGAGAAAGGGCAACTAATAATACTGGAGGTCTCTCTTCAGAAATGAGCTAGAACCAAACACAGGACTGAGTAGAGGTAGCTGAGAACACCTTGTTGTACCCAGTCAATATGGTGACAGAATGCACTTAGAGCAATAAATCTGTCCAAAACCTTCCTTTTTATCAAACCTCATAGTGTGGCAAGCATCTAGCAGTTCTGGAAGACCATCACATCTTTTCGAATTGACTCATTTATTGTAACTGAAGACCCTATTTTCCTGCAAAGTGCCAATGAAGCATCAGTATCCACTGACTACTTGTCTTAGGCGACCAGCTGAAGAGAGTAGTGGAGCAACAATGATTTACTGTGATGGCAGATGCTTAGTGAGCACTGGGGCCATTCCTATGGAGCATTCACACTCACTGCCTCTCCTCCCAGGGTGCTCTCCCCCTGCGTAGCCACACAGCTGGCTCCCTTACATCTGTCCCTGGTTCTCTGTTCCATTGTCAATTCATCTGTGATGCCTTCTCTGACCACTCAAGTAGCAAGGAGCACACTGGAGTCAGTCTCATGTTAATGTCCTTCTTCAGGACCACTAGGGCCGTAGTGCTTCCTGGATGCTCTCTGGTTGTATCCAGTTGTCACTCAAGACATATTTGATGAGCCAGAGAATTTACTTGGATTTTTAAAATATTTAATAATGTATCATTATTGTGGAGTTCGTATGCCCAGGACACTAGCCATCTAGTGCAGGAGACAGACATTATTCAAATAACCACATTACTAAGTACAAAAGCACAACTGGAGTATGCTATGAAAACAAGAGGTGCAAAGTCGACTTTGTCAAAGAATGGCAGAAAGGTCTTGTGATGGTTAATTTTACGTGTCAACTCAATGGGACCAGGAGGTACCCAGATATTTAAACATTATTCTGGGTGTGTCCATGAGGGTGATTCTGGGTGAAATTGACATTTGAATCAGTAGACTGAGTAAAGCAGATGGCCTTCCCCTGTATGTGTGTGGGAGGCCTCATCTAATCCATTGAAGGTCTGAGTAGAACGAAAAGGCTGAGTAAAGGA
Organism: Propithecus coquereli; assembly: GCF_000956105.1. Classification (NCBI taxonomy): domain Eukaryota; kingdom Metazoa; phylum Chordata; class Mammalia; order Primates; family Indriidae; genus Propithecus; species Propithecus coquereli. The sequence goes on from NW_012141080.1 coordinate 3,754,052, forward strand.
GAATCCCTCTCTCCGCCCGTCTTTGAGCTGAGACATCATCTTCTCTTGCCTTCTGACTTGGACTGGAACTTATACCATTGGTCTTTACCTTGCCAGGAACAGATTTTGGGACTTCTCCATCTCCGTAACACATGAGCCAATGCCTTTTATTAAATCTCTTTATACATACATACGCACAAACACACACACACACACACACACAATTTACATATATATAAAGAATCTATTGATTAGAATTGGATTCAGTGAAAAGCAAATGCTTGTGTACACTGTTGGTGGGAATGTAAACTAGTACAACCACTATGGAAAACAGTATGGAGATTCCACAAAGAACTACAAGTAGACCTACCATTTGATCTAGCAATCTCACTGCTGGGTATCTACCCAAAGCTAAAGAAGTCATTATATCAAAAAGATACACGTACTCATGTGTTTTTCACAACACAGTTCACACTTGCAAAGATATGGAATCAGCCTACATGCCCATCAACTGATGAGTGGATAAGGAAAATGTGGTGATTGTATACATATATATGTATACACACATATGTATGTACACACACACACACACACACACACACTGGAATACTATACTCAGCCTTAAAAAAGAATGAAATATATCACGTGGACTCACTTATAAGTGGGGGCTAAGCAATGGTTATACATGGTCATACAGAGTGGTATAATGGGCTTTCGAGACTCAGAAGGTGAGGTGGGAGGGCACTGAGGGATCAAAACTTACTTATTGGGTGCAATGCATACTATTCAGGTAACAGGTACATAACAGCCCTGACTTCACCACTATACAATTCATCTGTGTATCAAAAAACCACATCTAGCTCCTAAATCTATTGAAAGAAGAAAAATAAATAAATAAGGCAAAAAACCCCCAAAAAACTATTGGTTCTATTTCTCTGGAGAATCCTGGCTGATACATGCCCATTCATACTCAACCTACCAACAAGACTAGAAAGCAGAAGGAGGCACACCTGAGAAGCACCCACTACCATTTCCCCAAACTGAGAATTCTTTCTGTACAATAAAAGCTCCTCATTTCGAGCGTTCCCAAGAAAGCTTTTCTTGTACTTTTGGGGCCTAAGGAAGCTAGAATTCAACAAGGAAATATAACATTAGAACCAAAGTCAGGCTCTAACTCTCCAGCTATGGAGGAAGGCACTTTTGGGGCAGAGGATTCGAAATCCTTCCATTGGGTTGAATTCTCCTGCCTTTCTGCGGAAGATACCTGTTCCAGTCAGCCATTTGCCACGAGCAAGGGAAACGTATACAAGATAACTAAACTTTCTGACACATTAAATGTGACCCCAAGTCAGATACAATGTATTTTTGAATGCCAACTCTTCTGGATTATTTTTGTCACTGAACCCTTCACAAGGGAGGGAAATTTATAACAGTGGGGCAATGGATTTTAATTTCCTGACCACGGATCTTTTTAAAACTATATTTTGTTTTGCTTTCTAAATATGTTATTTAGTGTAACTAGGAAAGTTATTATAAAAACAAACCATAAAGCTGAGACTTAAAAAAGAGGTTTTCATTTAAAGAAAAAAAAAAGTAAGAGTTAATTAAATGAGCAAGTTTGGACCAAATAGAAGAAAATTTGCACATAAATCATAAATTCTGAAATTTTTCAAAACATAGTCTCTCTCACTTATCTTCAAGGGAAATATTTAATTCAACATTTTTATTTTAAATCTGATTTTCACCATCAAAATTGTGTATGCAGTTTTTTTGCAATTATATCATGACTAAGTGCCTCCAAAGCAAAATATTAACCTTTCCACATCCCAGTGTGTCCAACTGGAAGCTGCATATGCTCTGAAACTAGGGTTTGGAAGACAAACAATTTTAGCAGACTAGCCAATAAAAAGGAATTCTGCTGCTGTTTGCTTTCACTGTACCTGTTAGGGAATTTCAGGGTAGGAGATGGCTGTACCTGTACTGTCTAATATAGCACCCATTACTGGGCACTTGAAATGTGGCTGGTCTGAACTGAACGCAAAGTATAAAATGTACACTGGGCTTTGAAAACTCATGCAAAAAATTAAAATATCTCATTAGTAATTTTTGCATTGATTATATTTTGAAATAACATTTTTTCTATATCAGATTAAATAAAATACCAACACCAATTTTATGCATTTCTTTTTCTTATCTAATGTGGCTACTAGAAAATTTAAAATTACACATGCTGGCTTGCATTATATTTCTACCATACAGCATGTGCTACAGCAAACAGGAGGTGGAGTTCCATGCATCAGAAAAGAGAAATAGAGGATTGCATGGGGGAATAAAAGCACACTTTTGCTGTCATTAAAAATAAAAATCTACTGCACACTAAAATTAGATTCATTCAAATAAACATCTTCAAAGACACAAATGAACTGCAGGTGAATGTTGAGCAATGTAATCCATGAATAAAGCATTCTCGGTTTACAACATTACCCCACATGTCATCGTCCAAACAAAATCAAAGAAATCAATTAAAAGTGGTTACACAGTGTGAAGTCATCCTCTAAGCCAACCATGAAGTCTCTGTCTCCCTCCGGCTGCTCACTGACAGGCATATACTGTGCTCACTTGTATTTACTACTTTGGACGCATCTGCAGTTATTGTTGGCAGACATGAAGAGGTGAGTAATAACAAGACAACTGACATACAAAGCAGTGAATCAACAAGACCAATAATGCATCCAAGATGCACTGTGAGGAACAAATATTGACAATGCTAGATGCCATAATACCTCGCGGTGGCCATTGCACCCCATAAATGTTGATTCATGAGGTGTATAGGTAAATTGCCTGCTGCATTTACCTGTCAGCCAGCCCATGCCCTTGTTGCGTTGCACTGGTCTATTTCCTCTCTGAGACTATGAGCTCTTTGCAGAAAGTGTCTATAGCTCATTCATTTCTATCAAAGTTTGGTTTTTCATTTTAAAGTGACAGAAACTAAAGTTAAACTAGATTAATGAAAAGAGAAAGGGTCTACGGTTCATGTGCATGAAAAGCCTAAAATACTTTAATCTCAGGCACATAGCTGGACATCAAGACTGTGATGACCCTACTCTCAGGGGCAAGAAGGTTACCAGCCACTCTAGGCTTATCTTCTCTCTTATTTTCCACCTCAGGTTTCCCAGAATTTGACCTTATTTGGCTTTGATCCTGTTATGTTTATCCTCAAACCAACCACTGCAGTCAAGGATTTTTGATGTTCTGACTAGTCACTATGTAAATCATGTCACCTCCTCCCAAATCCCATGGAAACCTGAAGCAGAGGTGGGGAGGGTACGTCCCCAAGGAAAGCTTCAATGTTATCAAAAGACTGAGGAAATGGATGCTAGGCAGGCAAAAAAAAAAAAAAAAAAAATCACAGGCGGCCACTGTCATTTCTTTTGTTTTGGAGACAGAGTCTTGCTCTGTTTCCCTAGCTAGAATGCAGTGGCATCATCATAGCTCACAGCAACCTCCAACTCCTGGGCTCAAGTTGTCCTCCTGCCTCAGCCTCCCAAGTAGCTAGAACTACAGGTGCATGCCATCATGCCTGGCTAATTTTTCTATTTTTTGTAGAGATGAGGTCTCACTCTTGTTCAGGGTGGTCTCAAACTCCTGAACTCAAGCAATCCTCTCCTGCCTAGGCCTCCCAGAGTGCTAGGATTTACAGGCATGAGCCACTACACCCAGCTGCCACTGTCATTTCTAAATCCCCACATAAAAGACACCGAATGGATGGTCTTTTTTTTCCCCAAATGAATAAGAAATACCCAATGCATGATGTATTCCAAACATAGAAATAAGTTATCTATTTCTAAATTACCAGAACGATAATTATATACATTTATGTAACAAATGTCTGTTGAGTGCCCCTTATTTGCCAAAGGCTATTCTAGCCACGGGAAACACATGGATGAACAACAGAGAGGAAGCTGCAGCCTTCCTGGAGCTGATATTGCAGAGGGAAAGGCAGAATAAACACAGACAATAAACCACTCAGAGACTGAGTGATTAATAGTAAAAAGAAAAATAAAGCAGGGGTTGTGGGGTGACAGGGGTGTCAGGGAAGAACTCTCTGCAATGTCAACATTTGCACAGAGAACTGAGGGACGTGAGGAAGGAACCAGGTGGATATCTGGGGCAAGAGCATCCCAGGTGCAAAGTCTCTGGCATAGGGCATCTGGGGATGCTGACAGGCAGTGGGGCCAGGAGAGCCAGGGTGGAGTACACAGGGATGGAGGACACAGGACCTTAGGTCCAAGGGGCCTTGCAGGCCATGGTAAGAAATCTGGATTACATACTATGCTCAATGGAAAGCCATTAGCTGGTGGAGAAGAGGAAAGTAAAATAACCCGGCTATGGTGAGAATAGACTATGGGGACAGAGATGAAAGAGAGTCACTAGATAAAAGCTGCTTCAGGAATCCTGGTGAGAGATGAGAGTGGTGTAGATGCAGTGATGGAGGAGGAGGTGTTAAGTGGTCAGAACCAGGCACATTTTGAACTGACCTGTGAGCAATGAAATTTAAGATCACCCAGCATTTATATATCTCTAAGGGCAAATGCAATCACTTGCATTGCTTGCCCAACGTATTAAAAATTAGTCTTATCTCTTATTTGTGCTCCCATGGTGCTCTAAAGGTACCTTAACTATAATAATTTTGTTGCAGTGTCCTTGTGAGTTTATATTTACAACCCCATTACTCCCCACCCTCACACTGGAATGTCTGAGAACTTAGGAACAATATTATCATTTTGGTAATCCTATATCATAATCCTGTATAATATTAAGGCACATAATGGCCTGGGAATAAATGTTTTAGGTTAGAAGGGTGGGCAGATGACTAGATAGATGGGTAGGGGGAATAAAGGAAGGAATAGAAGGAAAAGAAAGAAGAAATGTCAACTAGTTACTGGCAGCTAAGAATACAAGCCCTAAAGTGACTTTGACTTCACTTACCTGATATGTTCGTAGAGACTGAGTAATTTGGAGTATGCTGCTAACTACAGAAACACCAGTGCACCACTCACTGTTAGCTGATGGGTCTACTCAAGGAAGGGATGACAGAGATAGGTTAAAGGATTAAGTCAGTTGCTGAGTCTATGCTTATGAGGAGAACTAGGTTCCAGGTCTTGCGATCCAATCAAAACAGGGCTTCTTGTCTCTTAAAGTCCAGTGGCTATTTTAAAAGTAGTAAATGTGTAAATGGCCCAACTACGTGCAGTAGGTAGAAAAATCCTGTATACCTTCCCAAGGTTCTCCTGCAGGAGCACACATTCATGAAACACAGAGACACATTCCTTATTTCATTCCCAGCTCTGCCTATTGCCCCCATTCTTACAGGTCAAGAGAATACAGAGGACATTTAACTTTGACCCTAGGTCAACCACAAACCCAGAAATAGAAACCACATTTCTAATCGACATCCATATGGTTAGGCGCCCCCCTTCCTCATAAGAATGCAAGGGTAAATTTTATTATAAATATATCTCTGTTTCTTTAGAGATCCAGTCATTTTCAGTCTGGGTTGGCATGCTGTGAAATTCAAAAGCAAACACACATCTCTTAAAACATTCCCAGATGGTTTTTCTGCTGCCATCCAACCAGTCCCCAGCCCCCATGCACCATTCATACACAGTCTCAATAGCTAAGTTTCCCAAAGGTAGGTGCATTACCTGAAATCATTATTCTTAATCATACTGAAATCAACAGCATGAAATTGTGAGAAAAATAAACTTACATAAGTGCATTTTGTTAAAGAAGCTAGTTTATGATTATGCCATATCAATGGTTCTTAGCTGGGTGAATACCACCCCATCCCCTTAACCCCACCCCCCCAGCCAGGAGACATTGGCTATGCCTGGAGACATTTTGGATGACACAACTGGGAAATGCTACTGGTATCTAAAGGGTAGAGGCCTGGAAAGCTGCTAAACATCCTACAATGTAAAGACATGCCCCCCACAAGAAAGAATTATCCATCCTAACACGTCAATAATACCCTATTGAGAAACTCTGTGCAAAATGTAACAATTTCCTAAGCAATTTTAAATAATGAATAACTAAGGAAACTTGCTGCTTCTCCTTGGACCCATTGTCTCTCCTGCCCCATGAGGTGGGACGAGTTGTGGACCAGAGATTTAAGATGACCATGAATCTCAAAAGGGAAGGGACTCACTACGTGATGAACCTTAGTGTCACCTTCTATAGAGTAAGCGCTATAGACATTTGCTGTAACTGTTTTCTGCTGCTGCTTAACAAAGCAACACAAATTTAGTGGCATAAAAACACCTAATTATTAACTCATGGTTGTTCAAGTCAGAAGTGTGGACACAGCATGACTGAGTTCTCTGCTCAGAGTTTCCTAAGGCTAAAATCAGATGTCAACCATGCTGTGTTCCTTCTTGGAGGCTCTGAGAAAGAACCCACCGCCACGCTCATTCAGGCTGTTGGTGGAATTTGGTTGCTTCCGGTTTTAGGACTGAGGCTCGATTTCCCTGCTGTCGTGCAGAGGCCACTCAGCTCCCCGAGACCCCCAGTGTTCCTGGTGACAGGGCCCCTCCCATCTCCAAAGCTCTCAATGGAGAATTTCTCAAATGTTAAACCATCCAGCTAAGAACCTCTCTGACTTCTCCTGTCTTTGACTTCTAGACCCAGATTTAAAGGTCCTATGTGATTAAGTCAGACCTGCCTGTAAAACCACCCTTTTTTTTTAAATTTCAGAATATTACAGGGGTACAAACATTTCAGTTACATAAATTGCTTTTGTAACATTTGAATGAAAGTTATAAGTGTACCCATCACCCACACAGTGTACATTCTACCCGTTAGGTGTAAATTTACCCGTCCCCTCCCCCCCACCTGCTTGATCTCCAATCAATGTTATTTCCATATGTGCACCTATCTTAAGGTCAACTAACTTGGAGTCATAATAACATCTGTAAAATTCCTTTCCAGCAATACCTTGATATCGATTGATTGAATAAGTGGGAGAAGGTGTACGTACAACAGGGCCAGGAATCTTGGAAGCCATTTTAGAAGTTTGCCTTCTACATTTTTTATACATTTATCTCATTTACTTCTCAGAATATCCCAGCAGCCCTTTGAAGTCTTTTCTTTTTTTCATCTCCAACTTTACAGAAAAGGAAACTAGATTCTCAGATAATTTGATAATTTCCCAAAGTTGGGTAAAGGGTACATGAGAACTCTCTGTATTATTTTTGCAACTGCTTGTGAGTCTAAAATCATTTCAAAATGAAATGTCTTCAAAAACAACAATAACTCCTAAGTGAGGGATGGGCTCCTAAACCCCCGTGCATTTTAACATACCATCTGCCATCGAAACTACTGTACAAGGCATTTCTGAGATGATAGCATCTCCAAAGCTCCTGACATTTATCCAGGCTAGGGGTTCTCAAACTTGACTGTGCATCAGAACTACCTGGGGGCAGGGGTGTCTTTGAAAAATACAAATGCCTCGGCCCCATCCTCAGACATTCTGCTTTAATTGGTCTGGGGTAGGATCTGAGCACAAGCAACTGTATTTTTTCAAAGCTCCCTGTGTTAAAAATCACCCTTCTGGACTTGTTAGCTATAAATGACAGTGTTAAATATATAATCTTAAAGAGAGATTAGTATTTGTTTCACACACAAAAGGAAGCCTTTTGAGAATGGAATTCCATTTTACTTTGATGCATTTTACTGGAAGACGATGACAGCAAAACCCTGAGATAAGGTGTAGTAGTTATCCGTTAGCATAAAGAGTGAAAGTGCACTGAAGAAGTATTTTCTTTTCCTCCTGTCTCTGAACACGATGAAAACACACCCAGACTCGATAATCAAGGTGAAAAAAAAAAATGCTGTGTTCATTATATACTCACAGAAAATTAATTCTGAGTACACTTCATTTGCTGCCTGGAAGGGGCAAAGTAAAACAGGAAAGGAACAGGAGGAATTGTGAAGGGTGAACCCATAGATACAAAAATGTACTCTGGTGCAGGAGAGCTCGGTAAACCAGCAGAAAGATAATCTCTTTTTATCAGCTTATCTCAAGTCCTTTTCAAGTGCTGTCTCTCCAATAAGGGTGTGCACATGGCTGACTTCTAGTAAATTAGTGATGGGCACTATAGAATTTATATTAGAAAGCAGGCCCCCTTGACTTAGAGTGGTAATAAGGGCAGATAAAATATTCCCAAGCTCAGCGGCATGAATAAGCAATCAAAAGAATTCAGCTGAAAATGAAATCCTTCGATACATCAAAAGCATCCCTTCAGGAGAGGTGAGCATGCTGTCCAGACAGAACACTCTCACCAGACTGGTGTTATGGTATTTGAGTGTATTTTGCCCTGTAATTGGATAGAAAAACCGTGGGAACAGGCTTTCATGGGAATAACTCGAAGTCACTGCAGAGGACCTCCTGCGTTTGTGCACAGAGATGTGTATGAAGTCCAGGCAAATATTTTTGGTCATGAAAGCCTTAATGTGCAGTGCTATCATTAGGCCTGCTTATATTTAGACTTCAGAAATTAATTGGTACCATTTTCTCTTAAATTGTTTATTGCTGATGGTGGGAAATCATGCAATGTCACCAGCACACAGGCTCTGCTGGTCAGAACTATTCTAAGCAACAGTCTTAGGCTCAGGGAAAACAAGAATAAAATGTGTTCTCAGCAACTTTGCATGCTATACAACCAAAGTATTAGTGGCAAAGGTTTTGGGTGGCTTTTCACAAAGTAGGTCTTTCTCCCTCTCTTCCTCTTTCTCATGCAACATAGAATTGTATACATCTAAGAAGAGTCATGTATCTGCATGTTCTTTTCAGCAACAGCAAAAAAACTGGAAATAAACAAGGGAAAAATTAAATATGCAAGTTAAAATAAGATAGATCTATGTATGTAGTGATAAGAAAAGACCTCAAAATATACATTATTTTAAGCATCCTCCTTCCCCCACCAAAAAAGACATTTCAGAAAAAGTATTAATACTATGTATATTTTAACCACACACACGCCAGTAATAATAAGCTCTGGTTCCATAAAGAGTTTCAAACTGGTAACTGTGGAGCCCTAAATTTACTGTACATCATTCCACACCTCCTTCTATGTATTACTTCACTGACCAATACAGAAAGCAAAATATGGTTTAGTCTTGTTCGGATACAGAGGTGAATTCGGTGTGGTCCCGAGGCTGAGACAGGTAAGAGAGCAAATAAAATTTGGAGCCCCACATACTTCTGCTCTGGATAGGTTACAACTGTGGTGTTATTGCAGAATAAGTCACTTGAGATACCAAGTACCTAAGGAAATGTTTGCATCTCAGTGTCAGAACTCAGGAGGCTCTGCATGCAGAAGGAAGCCAAGCAGGGACAGGAAGAGCTGAGAGAGAGAGAACGATGACGACATCATCGGATACCTTGACTCCAGCTCTGCTGAAAGGTAGCTGATCCCATTACAAGGAAGGAAAGAAAGGAGGCAGGGAGAGAGGTGGACAGGGAGGAGGGAAGTAAAAAAGAGGATGGAGGGAGGGAGAAGGGAAATAGAGGAAGAAGAGAAGGAAATAGGAAAGGAAGGAAGAAGAAAGGCATAGATGGAGGAAAAAAAGAATGGATTAAAAAAATTATTGCAGAGCCAAAGAATACATACTTTTATGCTTAATGTAGTCTGAGATGCAGCTGTTCTATTTGCAACTGAAATCCTATAATATGTAAACACGAACAATCTCTATATTTGGATTCACAATAGCTACCCCTGCCCCCCTGCCCCTTAGTACACATACTGGCTAACGCTAGTCTGGTGCATTGATGGTCACACTTACATGGTGTGATGCATTCCGTAAAGCAAAAACGATTCTCCCAAAGAGGGTCAAGTAGTCCTGTTTCCACTAAGAAGGTTCTTTTCAGACACCTTTAGTATTGTGATGCACAGTCACCAGTGCCCATGGAACCATTTGTGAAGCTTTTCTTTCCTTTATTAAACATGAACACCTAGGGTCTACCCAGGACCTACCAAATTTTCAGAGGTGGGACCTGAACATTTTTTTCCCCAAAATTCCTAGCTCTTTGGAAGTACCTGACTAAAAATTGGTTTTTAGTAATAATAATATTTAATTGCAAATGGTCTTCCATTGCAGTGTCTTCCAGACACTTCCGAGTCTTAGCTGAATCTCCTGTCAACGGCTCCAGTGTTAACAGCCATAAGTGCTCCATAAATATTAACTATTATTTTTATCCAAGCTGAAACTCTTTTCTCACTGTGGATGGTAAGGATTGGCATTAGGATTGGCCAATTATGAAAGCTCCTTTATGGAAGAAGGTCTGCATTAATGATATTAATTATATCATTATCACTACCAATATTATTACTATGTGCCAGGCACTGTCTTAAGCATGTACATAGAGCACTTTTCTTCTACTCAAGTATCCATAATCTCCATGGGGCAGTTACTGTCATCATCCTCATATTACCAATGAAGAAACAAAGCACAGAAAGGGCAAATCATTTTACCTTGGTTACGTAGTAGTAATAGCAAGAGCTGGAACTTCAGACTCCGAGCCCAAAGCCATTACACTAGGCTGCTTCATCACAGATGAACTGATCCAAATCATGAACTATTTGTGGATCCTTCTGTTTAAGTCTCTCTCTTATTTTATGGCTTCATAGTTGAAAAAGTAGTGGTTACTTTCCCCCAGAAAAT
>NW_012141080.1:3767757-3769660 GCF_000956105.1 Propithecus coquereli
GTGAGACCTGCAAGTTCACAGGGGAGGAGATACATTTTAACAAATTATTAGAAATATTTCAAGCATAGATTAATTTTGAATTATTAAGGCAAATTCCCTGCCAGAGAAATTCTAGCTGGAGTATTTATGTATGAAGGTCTGCTTGCATGCATGTATGTACATATGCATTTCACTATTTTAACCCTTCTACCTTTTCTTACTTTCTTCTGGGGTTTCTTTAGCCAGCAACATAGTGGGAGATTTCCTACTGGCACTTTGTCAAGTCATGTAAAGGTGACATTATATTCCTAATCCACACAGCATGCACACTAGGAGATTGCTATCCCATCTAAAGGTGTGCTGATGCCAGGGGTCCAGTCCCATTTGTGGAGAAACACTGGTGTGGAAGCTTCAAGCAAAGAAGCTTCATCTCCCCGTCTCATTCATCTTACTCCAGTCTCTGTGTTCATGGAAGAAGATTGCCCGTCTTTTCTGGCATCATAACTTTGATGAGTCCCTCCAACAAGCATGTTAGAGACTTGTTCCTCTCCTGAACTCTTGAATCACCCACTATTCTGAATCCATTACTGTAGTTGCTAATTAACTCTAGAGGAGCTATGACTCACTGCTTGGCCAAAGAAGCTGAGCAGCTTCTCTGAGTAGCTAGAAGAATGAAGAAATTCTTCTTCCTGACTTGGTTATTTCTCCTCTGTCTCCATCTCTCAATGTCCTTCATGAAGTGTCCCCGTCAAGTGACCTCACAGGACTCACTATTTCTATTGGATAGCTTTTCATTAGCAAATAAATACACTGTTAGAGATTCATAGCCATCATAATAAAGATGTTAAGCTGGCAAAGGTATTTTTTGTTCAGAATTCTTGTTTCTATTTATAAAGAAAGGAAAAACCACCACAGTTTAGGCTGAAAACATTTTCACTGTGTCTTGTCCATAGATGATATAGATAGATCACAAAGAGGGTATAAAAATGGCCAGTAAGCTTAAGAAAGGGTACTCAATTTTATTAACTATCAGAACAATTCAAACTAAACCCATAATGTGGTACTATTAATACTTCACACCCATCAATCAGAATAGCTAAAATGGAAACGAGAGATAGTATCAAGTGTTGGTGAGGATGTGGAGCAACTAGAACTCTTAAATACTAGTGATGAGCGTACATTACTACCACCACTTTGAAAAGCTGCTTGGCAGTACTTACTACAGCTAAACATATGCAAGTTGAGTATCCATAATGTAAAAACTTGAAATCCAAAATGCTCCAAAATGTGTAACTTTGAGTGCCAACATGATGTCCAAAAGAAGTGTTCATTGGAACATTTCAGAATTTTTAAGTTAGAAATACTCAACTAGTATGTATTCAGCAAATATTCCAAAATCTGAAAAAATCCAAAATCTGAAACAATTCCAGTCCTAGGCATTTTGGATAAGGGATACTCAACCCATATATAATCCTATAACTCAGCAACTTCATTCTTCAGCATGTATTCAACAGAATGTGTCTATAAGTTCACCAAGAGCATATGTGAGAATACTCAGCAATATTCTTCATAATAGCCCCAAAGTGAAAACAATTTGACAATCAACAACTAGATGGAAATAGTATGGACTCTTCATATAAATACTTTATGAGCCCACTTACATAAAATTTTGAAGTAGGCAAAATTAAACTATGTTAAAAGTTAAAATAGTGGTTATGCCTGGTAGGTGGTGATGGGGAAGGAGACAAGGAGGGTCTTCTGGGGTTCGTGCTTGTCAGGACTGGTGGTTACGTGGGTATAGACTTTGTGAAAATTCGCTAAGCTGTACTCTTACTGGATTTTGCATTTTTCTGTATATACAGTCTACTTCAACACAAGGTCACAAAAATTAACACAGAGCAGTGTCTCAGCTTATGAGTTGTGG
>NW_012141080.1:3769710-3776018 GCF_000956105.1 Propithecus coquereli
TGATCCTCTCAAGTGACCAGAAAGTTCCAAGGGGGTATATGTAATTCAACAAACCCCTGCTAGCTAACAAGCCCCTCCAGAGCCGCAGAGCCTAGTTCCTTTCTGCCTGCCATGGACTTAAGGTCATTTAACTTCAGCCCTTTTATGAATGGAAATCGGTTTTCTAAAGACTACTTGGCAGGCAGTGACCAGCAACAGACAACTCGATGACTGGGCTTTCTGAGTCATAAAGTACTTTTGAAAAGGGGAGATCAAAGTGTCCCTACTGCCCATTGAAATCCAATTGCTTCCAAAGTTCCTTGCGGGGACCCAGGGTCTCTGGAGAATGGGTCACTGCAGTCATAGTCTAAAAAAAGGCCACCACTAAAGAAAGATACAATGAGGACATTAGGGCAGCCAGCCATAGAGGAGAAACGCCACTTATGGTTTGATTGTTGGGGACAAAGAAAAGAGAAACGAAGGGAAACGAAGTGACAAAATTGGCTGGCGCATCAGAATCGAGGCTGGAGGGGGTTCCCGTGGCAGCCTTGATCCCGGTACACACTCTACTCTACTCAGAGCCTCTGATGCTGAGGCTGGATGATGATCAGACACTGGGCAGATGACCCAAAAGAAACAGCAAAGCAGTCAACCACTCCTGCTAGCTGGGCCTTCACTAAGGTTATTAATCAAAGGAAAACTCACCCATGCATTACAGAGTTGGGCAGAAATGCAAGATGAGTGACAGTTGTTGCATGTCTTTTCACTTGATCTTCCCACAGAATGGAGCTTGGTTTAGAGTTTCTTATGCAAGGAGTACATTTCCCCAACTGGAATACAAGTCATGTAACAATCAAATGCAAATAATCTTAGACCTAGGAATTGCTCTTTTATGGTGAATGACAGAACCCTGGTACAAGATGTTGATGGAAGTATGGTTTAAAAACAGGAGGAGGGGTCAAATTAGTATTCTACCTTTTAGACCTTTGCAATAACATTAGCATATTAGGTATGAAATGCATCACAGTAAAGATGTTTAACTTCCTTTAAACCTCTGAAGTTTTCCTAACTTATTAATATGCAGCCATGAATCCCTTTTACTCCTGTAGCATCATTTAACAGTTAGAAATCAATACATGGTATTGTAGTATTCCTTTAGGGAATGCTTGCTTTAGTGCTTTTCATGTCACCACCAAACTGTAAAGAGATGTTCCTTGAAAAAAATTGCCATGACCAACAAGTTAGGGAAACTCTAGGCCTAAACAGAGTTAAACAAATGTCTTTAATGTAGAATATTTCTGACTTATTAAAATGTTAATATGCACTGCAAAGCTCCGAGAGCTTGCACTATTTTGACCGGTTCCCCCTTTTCTAAGGCCATACCCTGTGAGCTCCTTGTCCCAGAATTCTGTAGAGTCACAGCTTGGTTCACAATAAAATAGCAATTTCCAGGTCTAAAAGGACTGCACCATCTTCTCCCCTAGATTGTAAACTCTATGACTTGGTTCCAGCTTCATTCACTCTGCTCTAAACAGTGCCTGACACAACAGAGCCTGATAAATAACGGTTGAATGAAAGAACAATGAGTCAACGTGTCTTTCCAGTAAGTTCCAAAAATACAAGCATTTCCACTAAGTGGTTCTCAAATGTTAGTATGTATCAGTATCATTTGGAGAATTAAAAAGACCCATTATGGGGCTCAGCCTCCCTGAGTTTCTGCTATGGGTTAAAGGAATCCACATTTTCAGCACCTCAAATGAAGCTAATGTAGTTGCTCACACTCTGAAAAATCACGATCCTACCAAAAAGGATCACTAAGGTAGAATATTTTTGAGCAGACAAGTTTCTTAGATCTCTTAGTATGTAAGAGGATATAGGTTTGTTCTGATGGGAAACAAAATTAAGGAATAGAGATGAAAATCGTGAGAAAGTTGGTTGCAGTTCAACAGCAACATGAAGGTCACCTTCCAATGGCATAGGCTTGTTGGACATAAAGACCTTTTCATCACTGTGGCAGTCATGGGAAGGCTGGATAGAGTAGAAAGGACAGATAAGGCAGACAGTGATTAGATTAAGCTAATTTATAATCCTGAGATTCTGGGACCAAGGCTGCAAATCTAAATACCTTCATAGAGCGTAAGGCCTCCAGGTGTAGGGTGCAGGGATGACATTTTCTAGATCACCTGTGTAAAGGCATTCAAAATTTAAAAAAAAAATCACTCCAAACATAACAGCAGGGAGGATTCACTTCAGGGAGTTTGCAATTCCTGTTTCATGAATTATTCCAAATAATTGGAATTACTCAATTTCCTGACTAAGGTGAGACCTGCAAGTTCACAGGGGAGGAGATACATTTTAACAAATTATTAGAAATATTTCAAGCATAGATTAATTTTGAATTATTAAGGCAAATTCCCTGCCAGAGAAATTCTAGCTGGAGTATTTATGTATGAAGGTCTGCTTGCATGCATGTATGTACATATGCATTTCACTATTTTAACCCTTCTACCTTTTCTTACTTTCTTCTGGGGTTTCTTTAGCCAGCAACATAGTGGGAGATTTCCTACTGGCACTTTGTCAAGTCATGTAAAGGTGACATTATATTCCTAATCCACACAGCATGCACACTAGGAGATTGCTATCCCATCTAAAGGTGTGGTGATGCCAGGGGTCCAGTCCCATTTGTGGAGAAACACTGGTGTGGAAGCTTCAAGCAAAGAAGCTTCATCTCCCCGTCTCATTCATCTTACTCCAGTCTCTGTGTTCATGGAAGAAGATTGTCCGTCTTTTCTGGCATCATAACTTTGATGAGTCCCTCCAACAAGCATGTTAGAGACTTGTTCCTCTCCTGAACTCTTGAATCACCCACTATTCTGAATCCATTACTGTAGTTGCTAATTAACTCTAGAGGAGCTATGACTCACTGCTTGGCCAAAGAAGCTGAGCAGCTTCTCTGAGTAGCTAGAAGAATGAAGAAATTCTTCTTCCTGACTTGGTTATTTCTCCTCTGTCTCCATCTCTCAATGTCCTTCATGAAGTGTCCCCGTCAAGTGACCTCACAGGACTCACTATTTCTATTGGATAGCTTTTCATTAGCAAATAAATACACTGTTAGAGATTCATAGCCATCATAATAAAGATGTTAAGCTGGCAAAGGTATTTTTTGTTCAGAATTCTTGTTTCTATTTATAAAGAAAGGAAAAACCACCACAGTTTAGGCTGAAAACATTTTCACTGTGTCTTGTCCATAGATGATATAGATAGATCACAAAGAGGGTATAAAAATGGCCAGTAAGCTTAAGAAAGGGTACTCAATTTTATTAACTATCAGAACAATTCAAACTAAACCCATAATGTGGTACTATTAATACTTCACACCCATCAATCAGAATAGCTAAAATGGAAACGAGAGATAGTATCAAGTGTTGGTGAGGATGTGGAGCAACTAGAACTCTTAAATACTAGTGATGAGCGTACATTACTACCACCACTTTGAAAAGCTGCTTGGCAGTACTTACTACAGCTAAACATATGCAAGTTGAGTATCCATAATGTAAAAACTTGAAATCCAAAATGCTCCAAAATGTGTAACTTTGAGTGCCAACATGATGTCCAAAAGAAGTGTTCATTGGAACATTTCAGAATTTTTAAGTTAGAAATACTCAACTAGTATGTATTCAGCAAATATTCCAAAATCTGAAAAAATCCAAAATCTGAAACAATTCCAGTCCTAGGCATTTTGGATAAGGGATACTCAACCCATATATAATCCTATAACTCAGCAACTTCATTCTTCAGCATGTATTCAACAGAATGTGTCTATAAGTTCACCAAGAGCATATGTGAGAATACTCAGCAATATTCTTCATAATAGCACCAAAGTGAAAACAATTTGACAATCAACAACTAGATGGAAATAGTATGGACTCTTCATATAAATACTTTATGAGCCCACTTACATAAAATTTTGAAGTAGGCAAAATTAAACTATGTTAAAAGTTAAAATAGTGGTTATGCCTGGTAGGTGGTGATGGGGAAGGAGACAAGGAGGGTCTTCTGGGGTTCGTGCTTGTCAGGACTGGTGGTTACGTGGGTATAGACTTTGTGAAAATTCGCTAAGCTGTACTCTTACTGGATTTTGCATTTTTCTGTATATACAGTCTACTTCAACACAAGGTCACAAAAATTAACACAGAGCAGTGTCTCAGCTTATGAGTTGTGGTTCTGTCCTCTTTGCTTTGTTTCTTCTTGTCTTATTGAGCATGAGTGTATGTGTTTATGTTTTGCAGCTTGTTGGGTGCATGGAGCGGGTAACAGAACAGAGATAAGCTTGATTCTCTCTCTACCCCTTCCCAAGTGGGCCCTGCCAGGGTCAACTAACTGGATAATCAGCATCAGATGCCTGGAGCTGATCACGACCTTAGAAATCATCTTACCTGGTTCATGAGAGCAAGCTGAGGCTGAGAGAGGTAAAGTCAATTAACTAAGGATACACGCCTGGTTTGTTGAAACATAGGGATCACCTGTGTCTCATGAGCCCTGTTTACGACAACCTCAGACTCAGGTGGGTCAAGCTGTCAATTATTTCTTTCATATCCATCCCAAAGATGGGAATTTTTAACCGACCACATTCTTAAGTTCCCCATTCAAAAGTGGATCTCTTCTGCAGAAGGAATAACCCGACATCTATTAATATGAGACAGTGGACCAGATTTCCTATCACAGAGAATGGAAACCTGAGAGTGCCCACCATTGGGGAGACTAAGTGTTGCTGGAAACAGAACTACAGAGCAATTATCCCCCGCCAGGAACTACTGTGGCACTCTCCGTGTAAGAAGTCACTTAATCCCCGCAGCTCTGTGATGTAAACTCTCTTGTTATTCCCATTTTAGAGGTGAAGAAACTAAGGGACTTAGTTAAGGGACAAGTTAAGTAACTTGTCTGAGATCCTACTAGTAAGTGCTGGTATGAGAATTAGAACCTGGGCAGACTGCTTCTAACCACTGGGATGTGGAATAAGAGAGTTTAAGCCACTGCGGCGGGGTCGGGGTGCCAAAACTCCTTCTGAAGGCTTTAGGATGCTGGAATAAACAGAGGAGAGAGAGAAATACAGGGGGTGATGCCAACCACAACAAAAAAAGAGCAAGAGATTCACCGCAAAACAAACAAAAAAGCCAAGATATATTCATGTGCTTGTGCACACACATGTGTGGGTAACCAAGTTATAGCATACGGGTCATTAGCAAGCCACATTCATGATTTCAATGGATCGAGTTTAGTTGGGAATTGTTAAATCTTTACTTCACTCTATACTTTAAATAGACCAAAGAACATCAGGATTGTAGTTATGATGAAAGGTTTTAACAAAATTTCAGACTATAATATGGAAAAAAATGTTAAGACATAACTGAAAGTTTAGACTAACAAAGAACATGTGAGTCTGCACTCACCCACACCTAAGCCGCCCCCTCTTGCTTTGTGCCATGATGCATTGTGTACATTACTAACAACACCCTCAACTGGGTTCTCTCACATTTCCCTTCTTTGGGCCATGCCTCAGCATAATCGCCATGTGTCTCAACACACACAAACTCTTCTGTCAGTCCAAGACACTTCTCAATTGCAACGCAGAACGACATCAACCTAGAACAACATTTACTGCCTCAGATATTTGATTGAATCGTGAGAGAAGTACCGTTTACACCGATATTCTTGGCCTGGTGCTCAACAGATGAGTTTTACATAGAGAGGAAATAACACTTGTCCCAAATGCTTTTAAATGCTCTACCTCTCTCAATGCCCCCACTTAATCCTGCCAGCTCAGGAACACACCACACCACCCTCTAAAAGGATATCTTCTGCAAGTAGGACAACATCAACAGATTAGTTAAAAGAAAACAAAAGACCTTGCTTCAGTAAAGTGAAGGTTGATCTTACCAGGGCTGCTGAGTGCAGTTTCACATTGAAATACAGTTTTCCCATTTCAAAGCAAAGTAGAC
This sequence comes from Propithecus coquereli, assembly GCF_000956105.1. Classification (NCBI taxonomy): domain Eukaryota; kingdom Metazoa; phylum Chordata; class Mammalia; order Primates; family Indriidae; genus Propithecus; species Propithecus coquereli. The sequence goes on from NW_012141080.1 coordinate 3,775,689, forward strand.
GCAGGCAGCTTGTTAGATTTATAGAATGCCTGGGTCTCCCAAGACTTCACAAAACGAATGGCATCCATCAAATTAATTTCCTTGGGGATCGTCTCAAACATGGAGAATGAAAAGGCCCAGACCATTAAACATCAAAAGAATGTTCTAAATTGTAATTAAAGTTCTATTATATATATATTTTTTTCTGGAAGATTAGATTAATTCAATTGAGAATATTATAAGCAACAAAGCTGACAATGTGAATGTGTGGAGTTGGCTAGAAGAGCACTTAATATTGCAGACATCTGTTCATTCAAGTTATACAAAACACGCAAGGAGGAGCTCAACTCG
>NW_012141080.1:3777263-3890462 GCF_000956105.1 Propithecus coquereli
CATCATGCCACAAAATGGTTTGGAACATGTCCTCTGTGCATGAAAACAATGCTCTGCATTTCTGCTTTCAAGGCACAGAACGGGAAACTAATTTGGAAAGTGCTTAGGAAGATTTTGAATAAGAGATATGTTTAAGTCAGGTGGGTCCTTGGTTACTGGAGGAAAAAAAAGGAATTTCCCTTTTCCCAAAATAGACAACAAGCCCCTGCCCCCAACAACAAAAACAATAAAAAAAAAAAAAACCTAAGGAATGAATGGAAGCTTGGAAGCCCTGTAGCTAGCAGGGGTCAAGGAGTGCTAGTCTAATTAGGCTCACATTTGGGGGAAAAGAAATCCAATATGACAATAATTTTCAACTGTTTTCTTCTATGTATGAACCATCTATGGCTCTTTCATTGCTTGGCTAGCTCTCGTTCTTATATTCTTTATGCCCTGCCATTTTCTCCTGACTCCCTCCTTTACCTAGAAATGCTACATAATCGATATACATGTTTAAAAAATAATTGAGGAAAAACCAAAGATTTTTCCCTTCTCTTAATCTTGAAAGCCTGAGCCAGACATGCAACATTTCTCTTAAAAATCTCTGAAATGTTGCTTTACATATTGTTGTTTTATATATCATTTTATATATTGACTTGCCAGGTATATGACTCTTGATTAAATGCAGGTTTTTTCTTACAGGAAAACCCACCTCCTCCTTCTAACAGAACTAAAACTTAACAGTGAAAACCATGCCCGACACACACTGCAGAGAGTTTCTTACCTCCTCATCCAAAATCATCTGAAACTCTGCTTGCCCTGTGGGAGCCTTATCCAGGCAGCCTTCCATGCAATCAGCCAGCAGAGCGCCCCCAGACACCTGTACTAGCTTGTTTCCAAGGGGAGAATGAGCTGGCTGATGGTTAATTTAATCCCTGGTAGGAAGAGGGGCAGTTGAGTTCCCTGTAAAGAGTGATCTGATCACTTCAGGAGCTGTCTAACGATGGGGTACTTACAGGTGGTGTCTGGGACAGAAGGGACCTCTAGTCATTTGATCCTGATGGAACATGAGGGCTGGTTTTAGAAACTGCGAGCCTCTCTGGTTGGACAAAAAGTGAATCCCTTTCTCCAGGACTACACTATGCCCCAGCCCTCAATATGCCCCCTGGCAACAGAAGACAACAACCCTGCAAAACTAAAAAAATTACAGAATCCCAAGGAATCCAGACGGGACAGCAAGGTTTCGCTAGACCCCTTGGGTCAGGAATCAGCTGATCTCCTACAGCTGGTGGGAAACGCTACTGAAAACAAGGATTTCGCTTCTGGGAAGTTAATAAATTACCAAAGTGAAGTCTGTAGCCGGGGAATGTCAGATGAGATAAAATTCTCGGAGACCTCAAGGTACCTGCTTTCCTCTGTCTAAAAGCAGTCTTTGCGCATCCATGACACAGGGAAAAGGAAGAGGAGAGAATAAAAGAAAGGAAGAAAAGGAACAGAAGTGGAGAGGAGAGTGAGGGAAAGCGGAGGGAGGAACGGGGCTCACGTGCTGTCGCCCCTCACTAAGAACTAGTTTCCGTGGGCTTTCCTGGGAGAGGAAGGAGCCTTTCGATTAACCCCCTAGTCAGAGTCCACTTCCCTTCCAATTTCTCACCGCGGTTTTTCTCTGAAGCCACCTGTGAGGGAGGTAAAGTATTTTCTCCTGTGAGTTGCAGCCTGAGGCACCGATTCTTCTGATAAGCTCCGAGTCCTTGCCACATCCCCCCTCTCGGAACAGGAACCATTTCCAACACAGCGCACACCTGCCAGGTTACGGGGTGCGCTTTTCTATCTTTCTCCCTTTGGGGCAAGAAAGGGACAAAGTGCCTGGAAAGGCCCTTTTTGGGGGTGCGGGACAAATACGAACCATCATTTAATCCGCTGGCGCCGCTGCTGCTGTCACTGGCTAAGGCCGCGGCGACCGACGCACAGCAGAGGCAGCACAGCTGGAGCACCTGCAAGAGAAAAGGTGACATCGCGTGTGAGGGGCGCTGCGGGGCTGGCGTGGGGCGCCCCCTGCCACCCGCACTCGGCGCACCCCTCGGTGGCACCTGCCTTGGCCACGCGCCCCAGTCCCGCCGGGCCCCACGGCGGGCCCGAACCCGCGGCCGGGAGGGCGCACGCGAGCAGGAGGGCGCACTCCATGGTCAGGTGCGGGCGCGGCGGCTGCGGGGGGCCGGACGCGGCGCGCGGAGCGCTCGGGCTGCGCACATTCTCCCCGCGGCCCCGGAGCGCGGCGCCCCAGGTGCGGCGCCAGGTGGGAGCCGCCGCCGTTCACATCGCAGGGGGCGCGCGCTGGGGCCTCCCCTCCTCCGGCCGCCCGCGCGCCCTCCCTTCTGCCGGCGCGGGCGTGCGGAGCTGCAGCCTGCGGCACTCCGGGGAGGGCGCAGGGGGCTCCCCGGGCCGGGGCTGGAGCGCAAACGGCCTGGGGACTCTGTCCGTGCCTGCCCGCCTGCCCGCCAGTCTGTGCGTCTGTCTGTGTCGGTGCGAGCGTCTGAGGCTCCCGGGGCAGGCAGCGCCAGCTGGCTCCCCAGCGCGCCCGAGACGAGCGCCCGCCTCTCCTCCGCGCGGTGATTGGCGACCAGCGGCTCCCCGGCTCGTCCGAGCCCCCGGGCTGGTGCAAGGGCGTGGGATTCCCGGCTCGGGCTCCCAGGGAGGGGGCGAAGGGGGCGGGGAGGCCGGGTGGGAGTGAGGGGGAGGGTGGGACCGACCGCCGAGAGAGGGAGGGGAGCGCCCTGGGTCAGGCTGGGGAAACGTAATTTAAGCGCACCGAGAGATGAGTTGAGGAGGAGGCAGGCTCAGGTAAGTGGCGCGACTTCTCTCGCAGCCTGTGCAGACTTCTCATTTACAAGTCCTCTGGCAACAGAGTCGAGACGTTTAGCGTCCTCAACTCCTCCTAAGTGCCAGGAGCCCTACTTTATCTCATTTGCCTCGGGCCCTATCCTTAGAAGGTGGGAATTATTAACCCCTTGATTAAGATGAGGAAAAGGAGGTTCAGATGCGCTCAAGACACTGTAGCTACCCAAAGAGTCAGCAAATCTAGGGCAGCCTGGAGGACTAGAACAATGACACTGTCCCTCTCTGCAGCACGTGAAAACGCACCGCAGGCGGTGCCCTCCCTCTTCCCCTAGATCTCTCTTCTCCGTCTGACTAAGCTTCCAACTCTTCAAGATTGAATCTTAGCCCCAGATACCAAAACCTGCAGAAATCAACCATGACAAACGTGCTCCCCGCCCCCGTGAACGGGCATCCTGTTTGCTGTGTGCCTGTTCATTTACTCAGGACATTTAGGTGAGCCTTTGATCCTTGTTTGCAGGGATGAACAAAATACATTCTCCTGGGCCAGGGGAAAAGACCCTCATTGGGTAACTGAACCACAGTAAAGGAACCATAATGAACGCAAATGCTATAAAGGGAAAGAATAGGCTCCTAAATGAGAAAGACAACAGCAGGAGCCAATAAAGAGGGGGCTGGAAATAAGGGAGGCACGTGCGCGTATACACACGTGTAAGGATCTCTCAGGAGCTGACGCTTACGGCCAAAAGAGAGTGGTTCGGTTTTAGAAGAGAAGAGGGGAGTCAGCGTCGGATACTGCACGTTAGGAGAGGGGGCACAGCAGAAGTGAAGATCTTGAAGTAGGAAAAATGTTTGCCATGTTGAAAGAGTTACAGACCAGAGGAAAAGGCAGAAACAGCAGGTTGCTGGGTCAGCAGGACCTTGTAGGCTGGGGTGAAGCATGTCGGAAACTGTTAGATTTGAGAGTGTGTGTGTGTGTGTGTGTGTGTGAGTGAATATCATCTCCAATAAAAACCAACGTGGATCCTTTTTGAGTTTATGGATTGGAGGCACTGAAATACCACCAGAGAGGAACAGGTTAGGCAGCTGTTGTCAGCACCAGGGGAACAATGACAGTGGAGGTAGCCGTGTTACCCTGCTCAGCCCTAAAGGTACCAAGATAGTTAAAGTGTGGTCCATGTCAAACTTAGAATAAGTGACAGCTCACCATACATAATCTGCTTCATTGAGTGCAGCAGCGAAGGGTATACCTAGGCTGTAGAAGCAGAGAAAGTGATATATCTGTCTATGGGGACTGAGGAAAGGCCTCACAGTGAGAAAATTAGGGTCACACAAATTACATGGGTTTCCCTAAGTAATCTGCTTAAGCTCTGTGGCCTCTCTTTTGTAATCTGTAAAATAGGAATCAACACAATACATCAAAAGGACAGCCTGAGGATTAAGTGAATGTGTTTTTTTGAGCACTTTGTAAGTGGGCTTTAAAAGTAAGAGCAGATGATGCTGTATTTCTGTTACTTTATACATCCTATGTCAAACTGTAATGTGCAACGAAATCACCTGTGCTGCTGGTTTAAGATGCAGATTTCTGGGCCATTAAAGTTATTAAAATTCTGATTCAATAGACTTGGTTTAGGGCCCAAATATATATTTGCAGCAAGCACCAGTGTGTGATCCTGATGCTAGTGACGTAAGTGCTTTATGTGATTTCAGTGAAGAACCGTACACCGAAGGAAACTGGAGATCAAAGACATGCTGTAAAACAGTGCTCAAGGTCATGTCACCGAGCAACAGACTGAATTAAAAAAGAGACTGGGTAGACAACGCCGTCAGTCACATCATCAAATAAGCGTGAAACTGGAGGGGCAAAGTGTTTGTCCACACTCAGCAGGAAACAACCATGTCCCGGATTTGTGTCTCTCCATTGAGATACATTTGCATTAAATGATCCATATTCCTCTGGTCTTCTCTTTTATGGCCAAAAATATAGGTTATTCACCATGGTCAAGGCTAGAGTCTCAGAGAACAACTCTTACCTGTGCTCTGTGCTAGATTGTAGACTCTCTCAACTTCAGCACTACTGACATTTGGGGCTGGATAATTGTTTGTGGTGGGGGCTGTTCCTGTGCATTATAAACATACGATGTTAAGCAGCATCTCTGGCCGCTAGTCAGTAGATATCAATAGCACCCCCCAAATTGTGACAAAATGTTGTAAGATTTCCAGATGTTCCCTGGGGGGCAAAATTGCCCCAACTGAGAACCTGGATGGATAACACAGATACCAGTCCTGTGACATTTTTCTCCATCAGCATAGAGCCTCGTAGCCTCTCATTCTACTGGGCACATATTTGCTGAGTGCCCACCCTTTGAGAGACAGGAGTCCTCCTCTTGAACCTAATACAAGTGATTCATCCACCGCTGCTTTTCCAGCTCTTTCCCATATCTCAGTAAATCTTTGCTCTGTATGAATTCCAGTCCTCCATGGTATGGTGCAGAAACTGAGACTCATTTCTTACATAATCATAGATCTAGAGGTCAAAACTTCCAATTCCATTCATTTGCAGTTGACAGGGCCCAATCTCTTCTGCAGGCCTGATACACAAACATTTGCAATACTGTAGCTTCTGGAATGATTTTATAACTTCAGTTTTCCAGGAACTGGCCCTGCAATATGTGTGAATTGTCTCTAGATGGTGATAGAGAGTTGTGAGCACATGGTCCAGTCTTGGAAATGTAAATTACAAAGTAGCACTCACTTTGGAAATATAAGTCTTAGCTGATTTTAAAATGACAAATCTAAGACACTGTAATGACTATCTGAAGTTCATCATATACCAATGGGGTGGGGGTGGGAGGAATTCCTGATTTGTGTGCGTGTTTGACAGAACGTCAAACCTAGCCTAGAACCTGATGCATAGCAGTCATTCATAAGTGTTTGTAAGAAGGAACAGAGGAAGGAAAGGCAGCAGGAAGGAAGGGAATGGTGGGAAAATTTGAGACAGAAAGAGAGATCACACTGTTTCACTCTTAGCCACTAAAGATTTTTCCTCTTTTCCTCTCCTTTAAAATCAATGGTACAGTTCTAGGCATTTGTTTTCTTTCTTTTTCCGCTGTTATAATCTTAACCTTTCTTTTTTCCCCCCAAAATAATATGCTTTAAGTCATGTAGCTCCTCCTGGTGAGATCAAGAAATAAATGGCAAACTCTGCTATTTATTCACTTTTCCCTTTGTCCTTGATCCATGAAGATGCAAACATCCCTCCATGGAAAGTAAGAAACATTTACGGCCTCTCCCAGTGCAGTTGACTTACTGTGCTATGATTGACTCCTTATTTCCTCGTCTCCTTTCCAGGCAGAGAGTGCAGAGACACTGCTGCTCCTCTAGCTTCTCAAAGCTGCATCAAATAGTGTGTCGAGTTATACTGAACAGGTATCTCAGTTTCCCGTAGAAAATATTTTCACGTCCAAGAGATAGATGTCCAAAGTCTTGCATCCAGACCTAGAAGAGGGTAAAATAGAAACATGACATTGAGAGAAAATATTTTCATGCTATACATCTGATAAAGGGCTAACAACCAGAATCTACGAAAAACTCAAGCAAATCAGCAAGAAAAAAATCAAACAACCCCATTAAAAAGTGGGCAAAAGACACGAACAGAAGCTTTTCAAAAGAAAATAGACTAATGACCAATAAACATAGGAAAAAATGTTCAACATCTCTAATCATCAGGGAAATGCAAATCAAAACCACAATGAGGTTTCACCTAACTCCAGTGAGAATGGCTTTTATCAAAAAGTCCCCAAACAACAGATGCTGGTGTGGATGCAGAGAGAAAGGAACACTTATACGCTGTTGTGAGACTGTAAACTACTATACAACTTCTATGAAAAGTAGTATGGAGATACCTCAAAGAACTAAAAGTAGACCTACCATTTGATCCAGCAATCCCACTACTGGGTATTTACCCAAAGGAAAAAAAGTCATTTTACCAAAAAGACATTTGTACTTGAATGTTTATTGTAGCACAATTCACAGTAGCAAAGATGTAGAATCAACCCAAGTGCCTATCAATACATGAGTAGATTAATAAAAGGTCATATATGTATACCATGGAGTACTACTCAGCCATAAAAAATGGGGAACTAATCCCTTTTGTAACAACCTGGATGGAACTGGAGACCATTCTTCTAAGTGAAGTATCACAAGAATGGAAAAACAAACACAACATGTACTATTAAATTGCAGCTAATCAATCAACACTCACACATAAAATATGGTAGTAAAACTCAACCAAAATCAAGCAGGTGGGATAGGGGAGGAGGGGATGAGTAAATTCACACCTAATGGGTACAATGCACACTATCTGGGTGATGGACACACTTATAACTTTGACTCAAATGGTAAAAAAGCAATTCATGTAACCAAAATGTTTGTACCCCCATAATATATTCTGAAATAAAAAAATTTAAAGAAACAAACAAAAGAAAGAAACAGAATACAAGGCCGAACTTATTTCAATACAATGGCCAAAAGAAAAAAATAAAGAGATGGAAATGGCTTCATCTCCTTGAAGATCTGAGAGGTAAGGCTACTTTCCGGTTCATGTCTCAGAAATGAGGTCCAGTTAGGTGGACAGTGGGGAAGGGGAGAGAGAGAGGAGGTGGAAGAGAATAGATCAGCAGGTTCTAGCTCTTTCTGTCTTCTCTAGAGATAACCATCAAGAAAGACAAGGAGTTAAGTCTGCCATGCAAAATGATGAAATTCAAACAAGTGACAGACAACCTTTTATTTATTTATTAGCAACAATACAGGAAGCAGAACCTCTTAGTTGAACAACTAGAGTATAAATAGTCATCAAATACTGTTGAGAAATTATCAACTGTTTTCTCTTGCATTGTATGTATTCCTTCATTTCACTTCTCTGGGGACATTGGCATTGATTTCTTCCTTTTAAAACCTGTGCTTGTCTGATATATCTATATGATAAGGTTTCCTTGTGCAGCTTTCCTCTGTGGAACATACCCTGGCTGCGTGTGCTTGCTTCCTCTGTTCTATTTTTAGTCCTTTCCCAAGACCCACTATTAAAAGTAGCTTGTTTGCCAGAGGCTGAAGAGGTAGTATTAGAACTAGACTACTAATTTCCACAAGCGAACTCAAAGCCAAATTTTGAGCTCTCTGCACAGTGAAGAATGGAACACTTTGCAAAAGCTCTGGAAAATATCAGGCTGCCTGAGAAGGGCAAACAACTTCTGTTTACCTGAAGTATTCTCTCCTCCTCCTACACCATGATCTCATCATGAACAAGTTTCGGCATCTGCCCCAGTGATGCCCGGACTCTCATCTCTAACAGCATGGTGTCCTCCCTAAGCCTTAGGCCTGGGACAGTCAGGATGGGGAACTACTGCTAATCAAAATCACTCAAAAAATGGTTAGAAACACACATTCTTGGGCACCCCTATTAATATACCAACTCAGGGGGTCAGGGTTTCTGATGTAACTTACAAACCAATAATTGTGACCCACTCTACTTACACTTCGACTTGGATGCCAGCACCACTTCCTAGTCAATAGGATTTAAAGCTTCTAGGATGCCTCTAGCTCATTTCTTATTCATGAAGGAAGCAAAATATAGCAGAAAGCATAAAGGACGAAACTGGGACTGAATCCTTGCTATAGTGATGAGTGGTAAGTATTGATGTTTGTTGTTTGCTTGATTAGATTTTAGGGTAGAGAGAGGATGATTTGCCTTCTCAACTTTTCTATTTCCCCTCTTCTGGTTTAATCCATGATTTAGGTCTGTCCAAATATATAATAACATTTTCTTTTTAGCAAAAATTACTGACCCAAGAAGTGGGATTTGGACTCAAGTGTGTCCTATTAGCATCTTTCCCTGGTGTCAATCTACACGATTTGGGAGAAAGAATCCATCTTTTAGCTGAGGTTGCCACATGGTATGACTAAAGCCTGGAGTTGTCAACACCCATCTTTCTAAGCTACAAAAAGGAAATCCAGTAAAAGTAGGAAAGAAAGAGGAAAATGCACAGTCGAAGGCCATGGTTCCTGTCTCTTCTCCTTTGATCTTTGAAAACACTACCAGTTAAGCCAAGAAATCTCTCTCCAATCCTTGCACCCACCCACCCCTCATCTTTATGTTAGTCTGTGTTGGCTTTCTGTCACTTTCAGTTTTCAATGAAAGTCTTAATGCTCTCATCTCTAATACAGGGAGAGCAATCCCTACCTCACATTTTTTTATTTTCACGAGGGTTGAATCAGGCAACACCTATAAAGCACCCCATGCCATACCCAGAACCACTGGTGCTCAAAAAATGGTAGTGTTCTTTCCCTTTCTTGACTTTCATTTGATCCTTACTCCTGTGGCCAATCTACTTCCTGAGGTTGTGAACTTTGCATAGAGGTGGATGCCATTTGAATGTTTTTTTTTTACCCAACCTCCAGTCTGGGCCCTGATATTTCCCATCTGATTTCAGAAATGCAATTCCCATATACAGTGACTGGGGGTGCATAAGAAAATGCTGCTCCCTTCTGCACAGGGACAAACATAATGGCCAAACTGTGGAAGCCATGAAAATTAGAAAAAAGGAGCACCCGTCTGGGGTAATAACGACTTGTTGGGACAGGATTGAGAAGCCTGAGCCTACTGGATTTTATTTCAACTCACACCTAGGCAGAGCACAGCCATTCACAGTGCCCAGCATGGGATGCAATCTCATCTTAGGCCTTTTCTTTTTTTGAGACAGAGTCTGGTTCTGTTGCCCTGGCTAGAGTGCCGTGGCATCAGCCTAGCTCACAGCAACCTCGAACTCCTGGGCTCAAGCGATCCTCCTGCCTCAGCCTCCCGAGTAGCTGGGACTACAGGCATGCGCCACCATGCCCGGTTAATTTTTTCTATATATATCTATATTTAGTTGTCCAGATAATTTCTTTCTATTTTTAGTAGAGACGGGGTCTCGCTCTTGCTCAGGCTGGTCTTGAACTCCTGACCTTGAGCGATCCACCCGCCTCGGCCTCCCAGAGTGCTAGGATTACAGGTGTGAGCACCGCGCCCGGCCCTTAGGCCTTTTCTTATCTTAAATTGGGGAACTGACTAGGAGCTAAAATGCATTCTACCTGCTGCTATGAACTTCATTACTATTTCTAATTGAGCAGTTCCATCATTTCCCCCCATTTACTCAGCATCCTTTCCATGTGCTCACACTGACCCAAGGTGCTCTTTCAAAAGGCCAGGCTATGAAGCCAAGAGCACATTTAGTTACTGACCCTTCCCTTCTCAACAAGCCACAATCGGGCTTCTGTCCCCAGTCACATGTTCCTCTCAGTAAAAGTGCAATAAAGTTTATGAATGAATGACTATAAATAAAAAGATGTAGTCCCTGCTACTCTGACTCAGAGAAAACCATTATAAATGAGAGAGAGAGAGAGAATGAATGAACCCTTGGTAGTGTTCATCCTCTTTAGTTATAGCATTTGAAACTAACGACCACTGCTACCTCCTCAAAACCTTCTCACCTCCACATCTTCCAGGTCATTACTTTGTCCCATTTTTATGGTTTTGTTTTTCTTGTTTACTTTTTAACACTTCTTTACCCTTTTCATCTCTTTTAAATATTGGGTTCCCCAGACTTGTGCCTTATCTTCTCTCACAAGATAATCTCCATTCGTGAGCATTCAGAACCTATCAGATTTGCTGATGGCTCCTAGTTCTATTATTTCAGCCTGAATCTCTGTCCCAAGCTCTAGACACCTATTTCCAGCCACTTACAGTGCATTTTTAGCCAGATGTATTGGAGGCACCTTAAACACAACAAGGCACCAGCAAAGACCATCAGTGACTTTCCATCTGCTACCACCTGCCCGCATCCCAAGCTGAGAAGTCTGGGAGTCACTCTTGGCTATAGAACAAGGGGGTCTATTGGTCACCAAATCTGCTCTCCAAATGACTCTGCCCCTTTCCTTCTTCATCGCAATTGCCTTATTTCAGGGCACTAGCATCTGTCACCCTTTAAGACTTCCGGAAGAAGGCATCTCATCCAGACTTCCCTGGCCACACTGGCCAGGCTAGGCTGGGTTGAGCACACCTCTGCATACACCACAACCACCCACCACTCCCCACAGCCTGTGTCAGGAAAGTGAGACAGGACAACAGAGACCATGACCCCACCCCAGCCACTGCTGCTCCGCCGGCTATTTAGACAAGGAGGGTGTCAATGTGATCTGTGTTTCCAGTCCCAAGAACAGGGCCAGCACGTACATGTTTGATAATATGTTGACTCGAAAACTCACTGCCCAGAAGGAAAACAACCCAGGCTGCTGAAACGAGCCCTTTGCACCACCTCCCTGCCAACCCTAAGTAGAGGATGACGTCACTACTGCACCCTGTGAGAGACAACTTCCACAGCTGAGCTGTTCCACACCTGCCTGCAGACTAGGTCCAGCTGTTCTGTTTTCACTCCCTCCCTCATTCCCCAGTTTTTTCTCATTTTTATTCCCTCTCTCACACTCTAATACACAATGAACTTTTTCATCTTCCCTCCCTAACCAAACTATATGTTATTGTTGTTCCGATAAGTCTTTAAGTGCCTTGAGATGTAACCGGAGGTCTTTAGCCATATGGTTCCCCACCTCAGCAGCCAATCTCAACCTTGGTGCACAATGGCCAATGCCCACTCCCAGAGACACTGACATAGTGGGTCCGAATGCACACTGGGATTATTGTCAAAGCCCTGCGGCTCCAGGCGACTCTAATAGGCAGCCCCAGTTGAGAACCAACAGTCGTCTAGCATCTCTGCCACGTGGCGCCCAGACCAGTGGCACTGACACGACCTGGGAGCCCGTTAGACATTTGGAGTCTTGGCCCTGCCCAAGACCTGCTGCATCACCACCTGCAATGGATCTAGATCCCAGGGTGACATTCAAGTTTAAGAAGCACTGTTATGGAGTCAAACAGAGAGGACCTTGACAGTCAACAAGGAGAACTCGGAGAGCCTCCTGCCCTCGATAAGCTCCAGTTTCCCCGTCTATATGATGGTGAAGATAACACAGTGCTGTCTCACACAGGTGCAGGAGGACCAAAAATGATGTTTGATCTTGGCCCCCAGGTTCAGTGTCAGATTAAGCACTTGATAAGTGGAGCCTTGTTACCATTCTCTCTCCCACCCCCAATCCCTGCGCCCACTATGGTGGGGGCAGGAGCGCAGGAAATACACTCTTTATTCCCAGGATGCCGGCTGTGGGGTCCGGGGAAGCACAGCCAGTGAGAGCATTGCCGACGCCATATCCATATCCACATCCACGTTAAGCATTTCCAATTTTGAGCACACTAAAAGGTCATGGCTCCCTTGACTTCTCCGCATCACCCATCTCGATCTGGCCTCTACATACCCTGTCTGCACAGGGACACAGTCACCCCCCTGCTAAGAGCGCTGTGCGGAGGCTGCCCCCAGTGACGCAGGCAATTTGTTTCCTGAAGGTGCAAGCGACTTGGCCCCACCACGCACGAGGCTGGTGTTTCCACAGGACTACGAGGCACAATTTCAATTTCAAGGTCATTGAAAACTAATTATTGGAACTCAACCGGCTTTCGCAAGGAATTAATTTAAGAAATCCAAGGTGCCAGTGGGATAACAACAGTAGAAGAGACGGAGCGGGGGAGGGTTTACTTCTTATTTTTAAAGCAGTCTGGGATCTATTTAGAGAAGTTCCAAACATAGGCGTGGTGTCCAGACAGCAACCTAATACTTTATATTGCCCTCTTTCTGCAGGGTCCCTTCATCTCCCGTGATTGGATGGAGTGTCTTACATTTTACGGTGTCCATCAACAGACAAGAGCCCTTTGGGAAAGTCTGAAAAGTTAACGTTGCGTTGAACTGGGACATCAGAGCCCGCTTGTGCCTGCTCTGCAGTGCTGGACGTTTTTATGTGCATTACATTAAGAGCTTCCATCTCTCTGGACAAAGGGGAGAAGCGCTTCCGTGGTGGGTGGCCCCAATTAAACCCTGTGCCTAGTGAGTTTCCGCCCAGGCTGACTGGAAGCCAGCCAGGGCTGATTAGAGAGCAGGTACCTCAAATGGCCCAGCACTGCCGTAATGAAAAAGCCCTGGAAAATTGCTAAATGACATAGAGGAAAATCATTACAATTGAAATGCCTCCTCCTCCCTCCTCACTAAAAAAAAAAAAAAAAAAAAAAAAAAAAAAAAGAAGAAGAAACACTTCTTCAGAATTGCCTAAATATTGCTTTGCTCAGTGAGTTAACTATACAGTAAATGAAAGATCTCTTACAAACAGCCTCGAGCATGCTGCTTTAATTATGCAACATTTATTTGTTTAAAAGCACATAAAGAAAACAAAAACAGAATAAAAACAAAACAAAAACAACTCCCCCCCGCCCCCAACCCTGAGAAACAGCAGCTACATTGCCACATGTACTATAGAACTGAAAAGGAGGCTTAATATGGAAGGTTTTTCGATAGGACTTAACTTAAAAATAGTACTAAGTATTTATTTTTTATGATCAAAATCAATACAAGCTCTTCTTAAAAACCTTAAAAGATAAAGTATAATGAGAGAATAATGCATCATCCACACCTCAAAGAGAACCACAGCGAATACAATGCAGTATATTTTCTTTCTCTGAGCACTGTTTTACGTAGTTGAAATTGCATTGTGACATTACTTTTGTGCCCTCCGTTGACTAGTACTACACATGGAATATGCTGCAGGTATTAAAATTCCCTGCGCCATCCTTGTCAATGGCTGGGACATAATCCACTAAAGGAGTGTAACATAATGTACTTGGCAAAACTTTGGAAGTCCCTTGCTGTGGAACAGCTGAGCTGTGAGAAGTAACAGAGGCAGCAACATCTGCGTGATATGATGGGGCAGGGAGGTGGGGACTAATGTTCCTTGGGGAACTATGGGCCAAACATTGTGCCAGGGAATGTTCTGTCCCACAACACTGTGAGGAGGTTGTTACTCGTCCCCTCTAACAGGTAAGGAAACGGGTTCATGGATAGGTGAGGTCACTGGCCAAGGTCACAGAGCCAGGATGAAGACCCAGGTCTGTCGGATGTTCCCTTCACATTTTGTGTCTACACACAAAGCACTGTAGTCAAAAGAGCACAGGTTTGGAGTCCGAGTGTTACTTGCCTTATGCCTTGCAAATGTGAGTTGCCCAGTATTACCTAAATGCCTTTTATTCTAATTAAAATTTCATGGACACTATCACTCACAAACCTGGTGATTGCATCCTCAAAATGTTAGATTCAGAAGGCTGTATCTTCTCACAAGAGCTACAGTTTAGAATTCAACCTTACATATGAAGGATAGCATAGGTTTAGTTGATAATCCAGAACCAGGGAAACAGAAGCAAGACAAGGCATAAATATATCTCAGAAACTTCCACTATTGTAGAGAGGGACCCTAATTTTGTTGAGAAATGAAGAGTAGTGATAACAATACCAATGAAAAAACTTAGTCCCATTAACTGATCGCTTACTTGGATCTGGGTCAAGCACTGAGCATTTAAAGAAAATAAGTATCGGCCGGGCGTGGTGGCTCACGCCTGTAATCCTAGCACTCTGGGAGGCCCAGGCGGGCAGATTATTTGAGCTCAGGAGTTAGAGACCAGCCTGAGCAAGAGCGAGACCCCGTCTCTACTAAAAATAGAAAGAAATGAATCGGACAATTAAAAATATACAGAAAAAAATTAGCCGGGCATGGTGGCGCATGCCTGTAGTCCCAGCTACTTGGGAGGCTGAGGCAGGAGGATCACTTGAGCCCAGGAGTTTGAGGTTGCTGTGAGCTAGGATGACACCATGGCACTCTAACCCAGGCAAGAGAGTGAGACTCTGTCTCAAAAAAAAAAAAAAAAAAAAAGAAAAGAAAATAAGTATTCAAATAGTTATCTAATCTGGAAAACGAAAGTAAGAATGTCTAATGTGCAAAGAAGTAATTTCCAGCTGACGTAATTTGGGTAAGAGGCAATGGTAGAATTTAAAACTGGGTTGGAAATACATATTAGGTCCATCTCACCACCTTTATTGGATAGTGTAAGATGTTGGCCCAGTGGATATGATTCACCCCCAATCGTGCCAGCAGTGGTTTCAGGTTTCCAGGGTGTGTCACATGGGAAGAGAAGCCCCTGGTACTCCTGCAGCGCACCCACAGATGTCTGCATAGCCACACTGAAGGCTCGACCAGATGAGACTTCAGCTGGAAATGGGCTGCGTGTTTGGAAGTCATCCCTAACTTTCAGAATGACACCGAAAGAGAACCTTCATAATTCATGGGCTATCCTTCAGTGTCAACATACTCACCCAGGTGACTCACAGGCCTGACCCCAAATGGTATTTATATGCTTGAATTATAGGGAAAAGGAATTGAGAGAAGCAAGAACCAGGACATGTTGGAGAGGAGAAATTTTGGAGGAAAAAAAAAACTTAGAGAACAAAAACCAAAGACAATAACTATCAAAGGGATATAATATAATGTAAAGTAAACCATTTAACAGATGTAGAGAGAAGGAATAGTGTGTGAAAAGGTAGCATCAGATAATGAAAATTGCTAAGTATTCATTCGAGTAGCTAGCTAACTCCTCTGACCCTTACAACAGCCGAGATAGATAACACAAATAGCAACAGACAAACTTTAAGCCAGAGCATCGAGTACAATCTTTTTGAATCGTTTTTTGCTCCTTCTGTGTGAACTCGATGACAGCCCACTTCACCCTGTCCCTTAAAATGTGAACACAATCAATGTGGTCCCTAAATCTCATACACTATAAGAAGTCTGGCAGCCTTGCCAGGCTTTGAGTGACTTCCTAGGGATCTGTTCTCTCCTCTGTCCTGCATCTACCCAGGCATAGAATGTAGTTCCTTGTGTTTGTCCCAAACCACTTAAGGGAGGCACATGTGTGTTGCAGTTGTTACTCATGTTTGAAGACTCAAACTGATTTTATTTCATTGTGTTAAAATGCACATAAAATTGACCATTTTAGCCATTTGCAAGTGTATAATTCAGTGGCATTAAGTGCGTTCATGATGTCTTGCAGCCATCCCCACCATCGAATGGGTTTTACATCACACAGGTGAAAACCGATTTAAAGTATCACATATCCCTTTCTTACAAGTCATTTGGCCACCCAGCACGTTGCTTGAGGTCTCCATATTCCTTGGAGACTCCCTTTTCTCTCCTGTTCTCCTCCTCTTTGTGCAGAACAATTTAGCTTCCACCCCTGTTCAGTTCCAGGCCTATCTGAGCATATTAAATAACTCACTAATGTGCTCTGAAGAAATGAAAGGTCATTCATTCCTGGCCTCACTCCTCAGTAGAACAGAGTAACTGACAGGGGGGATCCAGACTCCCTTTCTACCTACACAGTTTCCACCAGTGAGTAGCAGCTGGGGAGAGGTGAGCTTCCTCATGGCTGTGAAGGGTACCATTCCCCTCAGAGGGCACAGATATTAATCATCAGTTTCGGCTTAAACAAAAAATTACTGCTGTTGTCAATTTCTAAAATATGAAAGCTGGAATGCATTTTCTCAACCATGAAGCTGGAAGTGAAACCAAGCCTGGTCTTCTCATCATGGGTTCAGATTCACTTGATGGGTCTATTTACAGGTAACCAATGGGAGGTCAATCCCACGCATAGGGCATAATTGGAGGAGTGCTCGAATTGGCATCAGCCTGAGCTCAGATATCTGCACAGGAAGCCTTCCAAAACATCCTCAGCCCCTCCAGTATGGATTGATGTCCCCTCCCTATGCTCTGTGAACATCCAGTATTTTACTCTATCATAGGACATAGAAAATTAAACCAAAAATTAAAATACAGTGGGATGACCTCCCTATTGGACTTTGAGACTCTGAGATCCAGGGGCTATGTTCATGCTATCTTTAAACTAGTTCTTTACCGGGGACATTCTCCACCCAGGGCACATGTGGCAATGTCTAGAGGCATCGTTGGTTGTCATAACTAGGCTGAGGATTGCGACTGGCTGCCAGTGTGCACAGGCCAAGGAGGCTGCTCAACATTCCACAATGCACAGGACAGAACCCCCACAAAAATAGAGTTATTCAGCCCAAGATGTCAATATTGCTGGAATTGAGAAACCTTGACATTAAAGGTTATTCATTTAGCAAATATTTTTTAAGTACCATTTATCTGTCATATCTTGTGCTAAGGGTTACCTGTTTCCTCACTGTAGCTATTTTTCTGATAGTAATAGTAAACATTCAGTGAGCATTAAAGGGTCTGGAGTCCTACCTTAACTCCTTCACGTATACGATATTATCTTACATAATCTTCGCAATAACTCTATAATGTTACCATCTCCTCCTCCCCCTCCTTTCCTTTTTAAGCAAATGACAGATTATAAGCTCAGAGAGGTTGGGTAACTTTCCCAAGGCATCATAGTATCTGACTTATATTTCCTGATTCTTAACCACCACACACAATTGCCCACCTGCTAAAAAGCAATTGGGGATCATAGTATTGACATCAGAGGGCTGTTATATCGATTATTTATACTACCTCGTTCTGTGTATTCAATGACCCTGCCAACACGGTACACGTTCAGCCTGGAATCCTGAGAATGACCTTGGCTATGAGGGGTGGTTTTAGAAACGCTAGATTGTCACTTGAGGTGAGAGAGAAGTCAGGAAATCTAAACAGGGGCCATGATTATAGGGGATCTTGCACAAGGCCAAATTATTCCCCAGAGATGGTGAGCCTTTCTTGAAGACCCTCTGCAGGAGAATAAGTGTGTGTGTGTGTTGGGGAGAAGGGAACCTGGCGAATGGGAGAAAACAGCCCAAGAGAGAATCTTGGGAGGTGATGTTTATGAGAGCCTGAACCCACTGACAAAAGACAAGTTCTTCCAACTTCCATCTACCCCTTTCAGTAAATGTTTCTATTTCTTCACACAAGTAAACAATGCTCTGTGCCCTCCCACATTACTAAGATTAAACATGCAAGCATGTCAGGGGACTTGGCTACAAGAAGACATGGAGAAGGAGCTGGGAAGGCTGGGAGACCCACCAGACCATATGTAATGCAGGTGCGTCCCAGGGATGGAGAGAGGAGAAAATGGTTAAGTTGAACCATAGACTTAGACTCAGCTTAGACTTCTAACTCAACTTAGACATCTGTGCAGTATGAAGAAGGTTCTAGAAGCCATTGAAGAGGCCTCAAGCCAAAGCTAGCCATCAGAAGAGTCCTGTGTCTCCTAGGAATGGGCCTACCTTGGTGTCGCTGTGACACGCATGCACTGGTGAGGAGCAGCTCTTTGGAAGTCGGCCTGGGCCCATGGTCAGTTACCCTCCCTGTAGCTGAACGTGTATGAGGCACATTCTCATGACCACCACGCTAGGCACTTTTAAATGTTTGCTGAAATGAGCACAGATCCTTTGCTTTCAATGCACCCAGACATGCGTGTACTCAAACACATGCCCTTTGGGCAAACGGCGTGTCACCTGCCTGCCCGCTGAATTGCACTTGGGCATCGCTCTGAGGTTCTAGCTTAAAAGCAGTGAGCTCATCAGCTCCTGGGACATGTTATAAATGGCCCTCTGTGTACAGTTGATCTTCTCCCATCCCACCCCAACTCCCCCTGAAAAAGGATCTATTATTTTGTTTTGTTTCATATTAATACCCGGATCTCAGCTTTGATTGTCTGGCCCTCCTGTTTCTTTCTGCAGCCACTAGTCCCAGGATAATAAGCTACGAACACTGCAATCATGTGTAAACAATACCTGTCTGAGGTGAGCCCCAAGCAAACAGGGCGGTCAGGTAGTCTTCCCTCACCCCAGTGGCCCTTCCCGTCCTTACAGCAGCGCGGATGACGTGAGGGGCAGGCCTGAGCCACCAGCCAGCTGGGAGTCCTTTGGTGGGACCTCAAATAGTAACCAGGCAGGGCAGCCGGAGGTGAGGGCTTTTGGGATCCTACCTGAGTGCCTCGTAGGTGGCCGCAGGGCACTTGACTCCCATCCAAGAGAGGCACCTGGCTCCAGGCTGGCACCACGCCAGTTCCAGAGGGTAAGCTTGCCCTGAATGACGGTGTCTGAACTTGGTTCGTGTTTTATTGTTGTGTGTCTCTTTAAAACTAATTCCTCAGTGAAAGATGTTTGAAACCTAATCTTCCCCTTCTCCCTCCCCCATTTTATTTTCAGTTGCACGCACTTGTCCCTGTTGAAAAATCCGGAGATTTACTATTAAGCAAATTAAACGGCTAGAAATTGAATCCCTGAGCAATGCCAGGCGCAGTCATGGAAATGTCAAAGCTTCTCCCAGATCTAGAAATGAGTAAGAAAAGGGCAAAGCTGTCCTCCTGTAGCATCCAAGGCTGGATCTAGCGTTGTAAATGAGGAAAGGATGAGTTCTCAAAAAGTGTTTGAAACACAGAGATGTAAGAATTGTCTTCTGAAAATGTATACGGGCTAATATAGTAGTTCTCAAAGTGTGGTTCCCATCCCAGCAGCATTAGTGTCACCAGGAAACTCACTTGACACATCCATGCCACTGAATCAGGAGCTCCAGGGTAGGACCCAGCATCTGTCTTTTTTCTTTTAATTTTAATTTTTTTTTATTTAAGCATATTATAGGGGTACAAATGTTTAGGTCACATATACTGCCTTTGCCCCACCTGAGTCAGAACTTCAAGCATGTACATCCCCCAGACGGTACGTACTGCACCCATTAGGTGTGAATATACCCATCCCCTCCTTCCCCATCCCACCTGCCTGACACCCAATGAAAGTCACTGCTGTATGTGCACTTAAGTGTTGATCAGTTAATACCAATTTGATGGTGAGTCCATGTGGTGCTTGTTTCTCCATTCTTGTGATACTGCACTAGGTACAATGGGCTCCAGCTCTATCCAGGATAATACAAGAGGTGCTAGTTCACCATTGTTTTTTGTGGCTGAGTAGACCTCCACGGTATACGGCAAGATTTTTTAAAAGACAGATTAGACAATCTTTGTTGTATTGCTATTCTCTAGGGAAGTAAAAGCGACCCTGCATTACATGCATCAGAATGGATTCTGCCAATTGCTCCATCTGACATTTCCACTTTGCTTAAACTCATAATTTTTAAAAGTCCATATTACTTTGGTAGACCTCATCTTTTTCAGAACTGTCATCTCTTATGCACTTTTACAATAATGTTAAAAGGCAAACATCTTAAGTTATAGAAGACACCAAAATGGCTGGACAAATGAGGTGTTTCTAGAAAGTTGGGAGTAACCCCAAAACTCACAGAGCCTGGTTTATGTGCAGCCAGCAAAGATAAAGAAGGACCTCTCATTGCTGACACTTGGGTACATCAGCCCAACCAGCCTTCTCTTTATATCGACATTCACTTTAATTAGCATCAGACACCTGCATGAATTTAAAAAGAAATAGCAATGGGAGTGACCTGAGACCTATTGTCTTTGTATTTTATTGGGTGTCTACCTATTTCATGGCTAAAAAGTCTCACAATAACAAAAGCCAGCATTGTTACTAGAGAGCAAATGTAAAGAATAACTAATGGCACTATTGTTATCTTTGGATAGAAATAATTATGTTCTTCAGATTGATTCAAGGAATTTCACTTTGTCTTTGCTTGGCCCTCTGAGAACATGGGAACAGCATGTCATAAATGCCATATCCTAAAAAATGATTTGAAGATTATTAACTCCAAAGGTGTCCCCAGCCAAAAACTATAAGTTGGCTTTACCGTGGAGGAAGTCACAGAACCAGAGATATCGTCTGAAATCTCATCAATTACAAAGGGAGAATACTAATGAATAATTCAATCTGACAGAGCATTATTTATAATGTCTCCAAAAATCTCAGTGTAGAGCTATCACGCACCATCCTTCTGAAACACGCATTTCTTCACGTTTTAACCACTGTAAGCTAAGAAGGTATTGTGCAGTTAATACCACCTTAGAAACATGATGATAATGAGAAGAACAAACAATAACTAGAATTTATCGGGTGCTTGCATTGTGCTGGGAACCATGCTAAGCATTTATGCATTAGCCATTTAATCCTCACAGTCATCCTACAAGGAATGTACTGTTGTTCTCCCCATTTTAGAGAGAAAGAAACTGAGATACAGAGAGGTCAAATAATACAAGGTCACTTACTCAAGGCCAGTTGACCAGGAATGATGAAGCTGAAACTGAGAAAAAGCCTCATCTGACTCCAGACTAAACTCTCTTAACGTGAACCAGAAGGCAGGTTTGTAGATATCTCTCTGCAGCCAATAATAATTCGTACTCTTTTTTGAAAAAAAATATAGTCAAGGAAGATCATATAGTTAGACAGAGGCAAACTTTATAAATTTGAAAGAAAATAAAGCATTAGGTATCATTACCATTGTTGTTAATAAGAAAACCAACATAAATGAAAAAACCAGAACAATATAAATTTTGGAAACTAAGTTCAATTGTTTGTTTGCCAACCTCGGTTTTGTTTGCTTGTTTTGCAAAATCTGAGTACCATCTGAACAATTTATTTTTATTTACGTAACTTGATTCACTGTATAAACTTTAAAATGATTTTACCTAATGTGACTAATATTAATAGTTTAAAGCATTAAGCCATTAAAATCTTTAAAAAATTCTGTGTGTCCCCAGGAACCTTCTGGGGTGCCAGAAATGGAATGTGTCCTCCACATTGGAGACTCTGGTTAGAATGACCATGGGGAACACAGGCAAGAAGACAAAAGACAGCAAACAATGGCTAGGAGACATGGAGGCTCCAAGCCTCTCATCTCCAGCATCTTTTGTCAACTTCCCAAGAAATCCCCATTGGGCATGACTTGGTTGCCTGGGAAACTCCAGTCTGTATAACCTGACCAC
Organism: Propithecus coquereli; assembly: GCF_000956105.1. NCBI lineage: Eukaryota > Metazoa > Chordata > Mammalia > Primates > Indriidae > Propithecus > Propithecus coquereli. The sequence continues at coordinate 3,798,940 of NW_012141080.1, forward strand.
ATGTCATCCTGTGACAGATGGAAGAGCCCGTTAGCCACACTGAGGACCTGTCATAGACATGTCACCCTAGGTCTGCACATTTCATGTACAATAAGCTCTGAATTTAAAATCAAACAGCTCCTCATCAGGAAGGAAAGGCATCACTAAATGAAATGTGAAATGTTCTACATTCAACTCTGGATTTAAGAACATATAACACTGTGGTCTCACGCATACAGGCAAAAAAACGTTCTGAAGCCCAAATGTTTAATTTAAAAAAAAAAAATGGAAACAGCTAGTTAGTTCTGCTCCCCTGTCTTCTCTGTGGTCCAATTAATCAAATCAGAGTGGATACAAAACTGGTAGCCACTTGCCAAGCTTGTAAAAAATGTCTGATTCTGATTACTAAATAAACAACTCCTAAAAAAAAAAAGGAAGTGTTATGAAGAAAGACAAACATTGTCTTCCCCCCAAATCACAGCATTTTGAACTCCTCCCGTAAGTTGTTGGTAGGAAAAGACTAAACTAGCTAGAAATTAAGGATCAAGTGATTTTTCATTCCAAATATAAGATATCAAAATGTTTAAATTGACTCTTAAAAATTTAGGAATGTTATTGCTTTGTCTTCCATTATAAAGAAAATAATTGTGACACATTCTTGGATGGTAAAGGTTTTGGTTACATACTGCTTTACAGAGTTTTATAAGATTAGTGTTTTCTCTTAAATGTGAAATCTTCAACAGCCAATACTAATGAATTCTGTTTTGATTTTATATTTTTTATGATTTTTTTTAAATCTCATAATCAGAAGGCTGGTTTACATAACCTCAAGGCAGCCTGGTGTCAGAATAGGAAACCACTGATTTAGATAGGAAGGTCAGCGTTCTGACCTTGACTGCTGCATACGCCTGTAGGAGAATGTCCCACTCACTTGACCTCTCTGATCTTTATGTTCATCATATGTAAAGTGGCTACACTTCACATGAATGTTGAGGGTATAAATGAAATAGTGAAGTGGGTACTCTTTGTGATTGGACAGGAAAAAAAATCTGCAAGGATACACATCAAGTTCTCAACTAAGCTCTTCTTTTGGGGATGGATGTGTGAAGGTGTATCTTGAGGAGGAGATTTACTACTTTCAGGGTGGTGAAAGACTCCTATTTTGTATTTTACACACTTCCAAACTATTTGAAGGGTATATTAAAGTGAACATGCCTCATGTATAAATGTCAAAGAATAAAAGGACATTTAAGAACAACAATGCGAGAAGACAAAAGGAAGAGGTTCTTGGTCCTTGCTTTGTATCCTGAACCAAGTGAAACCAAGTGGAATTCCATATCTGTGTTCTTCTTCCTGCAGAACTGCTGGCACTTGTGCTAGGGCTGCTTTGATTCTAAGGTAAGCTATGGAGTCATAGGAAAGGCAGCAACTCAGAAATCCTGGTCCATTCAAGGCTCAAACTGCCTCATTAAACAGTCTGAAACCCTTGCTTGAGGCATTTTTTTAAAAAAAAAAGACAAAAAGAAAATGTAAACCCTTAGCAAACATCGCCAACTATTTATCACAACTATAGTGACAACACTATAACTATCAGTCATTAGCAGTTATTGTAATTTTGTTATGATTTTGGAATTGTACTAATTTTTTAATGAACGTTTCACTTAATATTTGCAAAACTATTTAAAGAAAGCATAATTATCATCCCCACTTTGCACATGGAAAAACTCATGCTAGAGAATTTAGTTAAGTGATCCATGGTCACAGAGTTAGCAAGTTGTGAAGCTGGAAACGAAATTCTAGCAATCTGGAATGCTACATGGGATTAAACAGCAGGAACTCCAAAGTACTAAAGAAGAGAAGTTAACAAGTTGGTCCTTTCTGAATATGATTGAATTTCTGGTGGACTTGGCTTATAGACTCAGAATTTTTAGTGTTATAAGGGATGGTACAGATCTTTGAGTTCAACCTCTCTCTCGGTAAGAGAGAGCGTAAAGAATTGTTTGCACACATCCATGATAGATGAACTTCTAGTCTCTGCTTCAACATCTCTAGTAACAGAAAATTCAAGATTTATGTGAGCAGGTCTTTGCACTATTGGTAACTGTACTCATGACAACCTCTTCCTTAAATTAAGCAGTAATTAGTTGCCCTATGAAATTACACCAAAGACCTTGGTTCTTGTCTGGAGAGTCACATAGTTAAGTCTATTTCCTCTTCCATAGAATAATGTAATCATGTTTGAAATATATGAATATGTGCTTGTGTGGACAATAAATTTGGGTGATTTCTCTAAAAGAGAAAGTAGAACCTGGGTTTAGGCAACTTATGGTCTTGGATTCAGATCTCAGTTTGGCTCATTGCTAACCATTCGTCTTTGGGAAAGCTCCCTAAATTCTGAAGCTCAGTCACCCCATCCACAAATTGAGAAATGCAGTACCCATGCCACAGGGCTTAGAGAACAAATACGAAGTTCCCAGTGTACCATCATGCCAGGCACAGAGTAAGTACTTAATACCTAGGACGCATTGGTTTTCTTTTCTTTCACTGTTTTGTTGATCTTCCTCTGATTTCTCTTCACTAGCGTTTTTATGAACCTCTTGAAATGTGAGACATCTGTATAGACACAGTCCTCCAGATGTGCTCAGACACAAAGGAAGATAAGGACTGTCAGATCCCATGACATAAACACTCTGACTTTTTATTTAAATGTCCTCATCCTTCCAAAGATCCATATTTAGGCTACAAATGGATGGGAGAAAAAACTATCAGATCTGTTTTCCCTGCTTCTTAACCAAGTCTCATGTCTCACATGCTAAACTTGATTTTACTTTTTTAGCCCCAAAAGAAAGACTACCCTTTCTCGCTGTTGAATTCTGTTTTCTAGTTTTGGGTCCACTGTTGCTGCCTGTTGATCTGTGTCTTGGTTCTGTCATCTATGCTATTAGCAATCCCTCAGCACTCTGCGGCAGCTGAAACTGTGATAAGCGTACTTTCAACCCAAGGAACTGATAAAAAATGACAAAAAAAAAAGTCAGGGCCAAGGAGTGCTCCCATGTCACTCTGCTGCAGACCTCCCACCAAGTTGACAAGAAGTCATTAATCAGCCCTGGCTGGACAGAACTCCTCTGTCGTTCATGACTGTGCCCAGCCATCCTACCCTCTAGCTCCCATGTCACGAGCCTGCACGCATGGCTATTGGGGAGACTTTATCAAATGCGTCTCCGAAATCAAGATACATGTGGCCCCTGGTCCACCAGCCTCCTAATAAAACCATCAACGTAGGATGGGGCGTTACGTGGGGAGAAAAGCACAAACTGCATGAGTATCGACACTCCTTCATTCATGCTCATCAATGCAGTCAACACCAGGCTCTTTAGGGATTACTTTCCCTAAAAAGATTGTCGTTTCTTTGGTTTGCAGAAGTGACATAGAGATATCCTCCAGTTTAGGACATCTGAATGTTGCTAATCTAATGGCATTCTTCCTATTCTCCTGTAAAATTCAATAGTTATAGAAAATTACTCTAATGAACCTTCAGACCTTAGAAAGATACCTGCTCTCATGTGTGTGGATCAGCGTCTTCTTTCCTTTCTAGGATAGAAGTTTCCACTTTTCAAAAATGTGATGGATCTTTTCTTTGCTGTTAGAAGACAGAGCCCTGCAGCTTCATTCATATTAGAGGAGGGAGAAAAATGGGTATGACACACACAGTACCTTATTATTTTATCAAACATCTTAGCTATTACTTGCTCTTCTTCCTTATATTATTTCTAGTTTATTTTAAATTATAAAAATGGTTTAGGAAACTTTTAAAAAAATCTTTTCATTTTCAAAACCTTTTTTAATACAGTCACCTCAGCACGATAGCTAAAAGAAATCAGTTTTTGTTTATATATATCCATATTTTACCTATTTATAATCTTAGACATTTGTATTTTTAAAATATTATCAAAATGTGCCCTCATTTGTGCTGTTACATATTCTAGTGATAAGATTTAAGCCATGTTTGATATATCAGCTGCCTGGACTATCATGTAGATTTTAAAACACTGAAAGTCTAATAACTATATAACTTTTAACTTTTATATAAATATTTTTAAAATTCTATCTATGCTAGTAAAGAATTGCTTTTTATCTATTTGGATTTTTTTCTTAGTATTAATTCTCCTGAGAGAGAACTAGGTCAAAGTGAATGAGTATTTTCATTTCTCTTAATGTATATTGCCATATATGATTAAAATAACTTAGAGTGCTACCACTCACGCACGAATATGTTGCTTGTTCTTTTAATTTCCCAATCCTTCTGTTTTGATACAGACCTTTCCCTTTTGTATTTATTCCATAAACCTTACAAGTGTGTCTTGTAGATATTTAAACAGTATACAAATTGTGCCATGTTATATCAATTTTCTCAAATACAGAGTAAAATAAAAATCATTTTATTTAGTCTCATTCCTCTCCTTTTGAAATAGTGCAATTAGATTTCATGATGTGACAACCTTATGTCATTTTTTTCTGTAATATCTACCTAGTACCTTTATCAGAGAGTTAGTTGTAATGCTAACTTTATTACCTCTACACATAAACCAAAAACAGCAGCTCCAAGCTTTGTACAAGCACATGCAAAAGATGCGACAGCTTTCAAAATTCACCGTATTTGGCTGTCATAACAAAAATTGTGGAGAACCCATCGTGCCAAGCATAGTAGGTGCTGTGGCCGAGGCAAAGGTGAGCAAGACAGGGCCCTTGGATTCAGAGATGTGTAATTGCTGAGGGTTAATAAAGGAAATCTTGAAAAAACAAAAATTTCCCTGGAAATAGGAGGCAGAAAATGGAAAATGCCCTGAATTGGACACAACCCTATGAGCATTTAGAAATGAAGAAATGAATTTGGGATTTAAATCTCCCTGCTTTGGGCAGGAAGGAATGATGGAATTCATGATGGTTAAGACTTATCAAAGCCCCAAAGAGACACTTTTCCTGCTGCTCAAGTTAGAAAACAGTGCCAAATAAGGCTAATTTCTGGGGAATCGGAAATAAACTCTTCTCCCTAGAGAAGGGCCTTCTCTTATTCCTTGTTTTTCAAAAGCAGAGATTGTGCTGAGAAATGCAACTCTTAGGGACTTGTGCTGTGGGAGAATGTAGTGTTTGGGGTGTGTTTGCTTTTGGGTGGTGTTTTCCCAAGGAGGAGAGTCAGTCCAGGGTCCAGAAAAACTCTGGAAACTGGGCTTCGTTCCCCGTAATCCTGCGAGAGTGGAATGTGACTTGTACACATGGCCGCCACCATGTTTTGCCATCAGACACTAGGGACTGTGAGAGACAATTTGTCATTTCAATATTTATCAGGCACGTCCACCAAAGACCAAACATTTGTATCTTCTTATTTTTCTTCCACCACCCAGAAATCCCACTGTAGCTAGCTCTGGGTCTGGAGAATGGAATGCGTGCACTGCATTCCTTTCCAGGGTAGCTGATCAGGGTGCCTGCCGCCTTCCCCAGTGAGAAACATTGTTTATTGATCTTGAGTAAATCTGGGAGTCGACATTCCAGAGCAGCTTGTCAAAATACTGGTCAAGTTAATATGTCATTTGATTACCCCCTCATGGCTGCCAAAGATTCCACAACTTTGATACGTAAAGAAATATAAATCACATCCTTTTTTTCCCCTTTACCTTACCATCCATAGTGTTAGACTATTAAGTCCTTCAACTTTGCTGATTAACCTTGAAATGGGTGATACAATTGGTTTCCAAAGGAAGTTGGGAGGTCTGGGTGCAAATCTTGACTCTGCCACTATCATCAAGTAGGCTAGATTCGAGTGTGTGGTTTCTCATGCAATGAGATCGAATCTTCTCCTAGATCCTTATATCACTGGCCTCCATTTCATCATTCAAGGGTCAGTTGAATGATCAACTCCTCAGAGAGGGCTTCCCTGACCATTTGATTTGAGTACCACCCCGTATCACTCTCTACCCCATTAGATTCTGATATTGTATTCCTACTATTTAATTTTATATTTATTTTCTTTTTCATCATAGAGTTTACTGCTATCTAATATTATTTATTTATTTTTTGTGTCGTTTAACAAAAATATAGGCTTCAGGAGGGCAGGAGCTTTTTCTGTCCTTATTTTTCTTTACTGCCCAGCATGTTGTCAGGCACAGGGTCAGCAGTCAAATATCTGTTGAGGGCAAAGTTAAATGAATGGGATATGGCAATGAGTGGGTTGTTAGGTATGACAGCAAACGCACAAGCCACAGCAACAAAGAAAACCAGAAAACTGTACTTCATCAATATGAAAAACATTTGTATGTCAAAGAACATTATCAAGAAAATGAAGAGACGTCCTACAGAATGGGAGAAAATATTTTAAATCATCTTTCTGGTAAGGGTTAAATATCCAAAATATATAAAGAACTACAACTCGACAGCAAAAAGACGAACAACCCAATTAAAAAAGTGGGCCAAGGACTTGAGTAGACGCTTCCCTGAATAGATATACAAATAGCCAAGAGGCACTTGAAAAGATGCCCATCATCATTAGATCTTAGGGAAATGCAAATCAAAGCCACAGTGAGATATCATTTCACACATACTGGAATGGCTATGCTTAAAAAAAATAGAAAATAGTAAGTGTTGGTGAAGATGTGGAGAGACTAGAACCTTTGTACATTGCTGATGGGGATGTAAAATGGTACAGTTACTATGGAAAATAGTCTGGAAGTTCCTCAAAAAGTTAAACATAAAATTACCACATGACCTAGCAATTCTACTCCTGGGTATATACCCCAAATAATTAAACACAGGGACTAAAGCAGATATTTCTACACTAATGTTCACTGTGACATTATTCACAGCGGCCAAAACATGGAAACAATCCAAGTGTCTATCAACAGATGAATGGATAAACAAAATGTAGTATATCCATACAATGGCATACTATTCAGCCATAAGAAGGAAAGAAGTATTGATTCATGCTATGACATGGATGAATCTTGAAAACATCATGCAAAGTCAAATAAGCCAGACATGTAAGTATAATAACGTGTGATTCCACTAATATGAAATATCTATAATAGGCAAATCCATGGAGAGAGAAAATGTATTTAGAAGGGTGTGGGGAGGGAATAATAGAGAGTTATTGCTTAATGGCCACAGAGTTTCCGTTTGGGGTGATGAAAATGTTTTAGAAATAGTGATGATGATGGCACAATATTGTGAATGTCATCAATGTCACTGAATTGTATACTTAAAGATGGACAAAGTGGCAAATTTTGTGTTATATATATATTTTACCCCAAAAATGTTTTTAAAAATTTAAATGAATGATTTATAACACCAGTCCCTTATTTTCTCCCAGATTAGATTTCTGTTATCAGTAGTTGAGATAACTCATGCTATGTTTAAGAGGCATTTTTTTCCTACTTGAATATTATTTCTAATATTCTTTGGAGTATATCAATATGATTTTTATATAATGTTTGTGTTGAATGAATGCGTGACCAAAAAAAGAATCCATTCAATCATTATATGAATCTAATGGCACATTTATCATTTAGTATGTGCCAGGCCCAGGAGATACAAAGATGAATAAAGGAGAATTTATTGCTCAAAATGTTTTTTCCTAGTGATGGAAACCATATATCCCTGAAGAAAACTGTTGTGAAAATTAAAATATCTCCAAGTCAGGAACTCCTGACCCTAGATATATTTTTCCCTGGAAGCAAGCTTAAAATCATGTCTTATGGGAAGCCTCTCTAAAGCTCCCTGTCAAAGGGTCCCATCACAGCTTGTGCCTTTTTCATAATGCTCATTTGCACTGGTATCCCTCGCACAATACGTGGCACATAGTAGACTCTCAATAAAAACATATTGAGGGATACAAGTCAAACTGGAGGCAGCGTAGCCTAACTAGGGCATAATGACAAACTACAGCAATTTGACTTCATCTAGAGCATTCAACTCCCTGGTTAAATTGTCAAATTAAGGCCAGGTACGGTGGCTCACGCCTGTAATCCTGGCACTCTGGGAGGCCAAGGCGGGCGGATTGTTTGAGCTCAGGGGTTCGAAACCAGCCTGAGAAGAGCGAGACCCGGTCTCTACTAAAAATAGAAAGAAATTAATCGGACAGCTAAAAATATATAGAAAAAATTAGCCAGGCATGGCGGCGCATGTCTGTAGTCCCAGCTACTCGGGAGGCTGAGGCAGAAGGATTGCTTGAGCCCAGGAGTTTGAGGTTGCCGCGAGCTAGGATGACGCCACGGCACTCTAGCCAGGGCAACAGATTGAGACCCTTTCTCAAATAAATAAATAGTCAAATTAGAATGAGCATTCTTTTTTTCCATCTTCAATAGGCATTCCCCAGCAAAGATAAAGGTTTTTTAAGCTCAAAATATTTTTCAAAATGGCATGTATCTTTCTGAGTTAATATGGGGAGAAAAATGCCCCTTGTCATGTATATAAGGTTCCATTAAGGAACCCCAGTAAACTCTTCCCTCCAAACACATCTAGTTTTAGGCATGCGTGTGTTTGTATGTCTGGGTGAGATATAAATGTCTTCAAAACATGCCATTTCTGTATTGAAATGCTCCAATTGGATTTTCCACAGAACCAAAGCACATGTTGCAGAAGACGAAGGGCATGCAGAGGGGTGGGGATGGCAGAGCCATCCTGGGGGCAAACAGGGACTGGAGATTTCAGGGAGCCTGATGGAGCAAGAGTCTGCTGTGAAGGTGGAGCCCCCTCCCCATCAGATCCAGGGGGTTCTTGCTCTGCAACTGCAGGCACCTTAATCTCTTTGGGCCTCCAGATCTTTGTTCCACAAGTAGAATATTTGACCTGTGTAATTTGATCACGGTGAGGGTTAAAGGAGATGATGAGTAAAGTGCTCGCAATTTCAGGTGGTCAATTAAGCCAATCTCCACCTGCCCCCACCCACCGCCACCTTTTCCTTTCTGACAAAGTAAATGAGACAACATATGTGACAGAATGAGAACTATATGCCCCCATCACCGGGACCCTCGTGCACCATCATGGAGCCCACTCCCTTTGATCTGCTGCGTGGACCCTGGTGTGGGAACACTCACAGTCCTGGAGAAGAAAATGTGATCCATTTCTGAAGACCCAGGTCCCTGAGTCACTGTACATATGCAGTTCATAAACTGTCAGCAGCATCTCCTGTCACAGCAACACAGTCCACGGTATCCTCCTTCTCAAGTGCCCACCAACACAACGGACATCAAAAAATTTACTTTTTATAAAGAAAAACAAATTTTCTAACGAATCCCTCTGCCTTTTAATTTTGCTGCTGTGCCTAGGTTGTTGTTTTGTTTTCGTCACACATGTGGACTTGCTCAGGGGTGTTCTGTGTGGTTGCGAAGAGCCTGTCTTCCACAGCTATCTATGTATCAACTTCACCAGTTCACAAGAAGCTTGGACTCTCCAAATGGTGGAGGGGTGGCTTGTGCAATACTTGGTACTAGTTCCTAAGGCTTGTTTTATCTCTCTCCAGAAAGCACAGGGCAGGACCAGAATTGTTAGAGAAGAATTTATGTTGTGAAGGATCTGAATAAAGCCTGCACCAAGGCAAACAGTGATAAAAGCATTGTTCTTCCCTTTGTAATGAAATCTCTCGAATGGCCAGGACTGATTCCAGCCTAGCAAGGAGAAAACTGTATAAGTGGACTGAGAGTCTTCATCTACCATTCCCTGCTGCAGAAAGTGTGAACCAGGTACTGTTGTCAGTACTGGAGGTGATTTTCAGAAGTGCATGAATAAAATAACAATGAAATCTCGGGGACTGAACATAATTGCAGTGGGACTCACTTTCTCACTTACTGATTACATCAAGGGGAAGTTCTGCTTTGGCTCAGCCCCTGTACGTGTTTAATAACCTCCCTGTTAAAAAGGGAGATTAGCAAGCATTAAGGAGAAAACAGGCTTCAGGCTAGAACCTCTGGCAGGCAACAGTATCTAATTAGAAGGTAATTTTTAAAAAAATATAATGAAAATAATACAATGTTTTAAAATTCTCATTGTGGTAAATGACATAAAGATTCCTTTTTATGTATTTCTATTTGGGAAAAGGCAAATATGTTGTCTTTCATGGGCTTAAAGACAAATATTATAGAAATATTAATATACCAGTCCTCTGGCTATGTCTTAGGGGATTCTGATGTTTCTATCAGGGGATCTGTCTGTCTCTATAACCTACTTTTTTGCCCCTTTACTTCCAACCTGAGGATAAAATAATAAACATGGGGAATTTTTTAATTTCTTGAAAATTTTACAGGGAATAGAATAATGGCTCCTTGGATAGTCCCTTCATTTTTAGAGTCACAGCCTGTTTTAATTAGATAACCTCTAAGGTCCCTTCAAGCTGTAGCTGCTCATGTTTTAGATGAGAATGTTGGGGCTCGAAGAGGTAATGGAATTTGCCCAAATTCATAGGACTAGAAAGTGGCAGAGCCAATACAAGGACCCATGGCTTCCTGTTCTCCATCTGCAGAGTGAAGCTGTCTAAGCAGGTTTGGGGAAGTATTCCACTCTTCCCCAATTCCAAATGCACTTTTATCCTGCCAAATCTAGCCTGTAGGTATTGGCCAAATGGGACAAGAGGAGCCTCAGCTTGCCAATTCTGAGACAGAGACCATCTGGTGTGTGAGAAAGACATGTGTGATGACGAGCTCAGAGATGAGATGACACCAGCCCCCAAAGCCACTGGAGACCCCGCAGTTCCGTTCTTCCAAAGAGCTCAGTGATGGTCGCTTCTTTCCTAGGACACAGGAGACTACCCTGTGTTTATTGTTCCCACAGCTCAGACCTAGGGTGGGCCCTCCATGAGTGCTTCCCAGCCCCACCCCGTCTAAACATGCAGCCCCTACTGAGCTCTCTTCAGCCACCCCAGCAAAACTCTGCTAAACCCTACTGCTGGTGAACGCCAAAAGCCATTGTAACAAATGCCAGAGATGTCTGTGTCATTTTGTTTATTAGATTTGGTCCTATTATAGCTGAAGGTCTACTTACTTTTTAACAACCAAAAAAAATATTTTCAAATGAAAAAACTGCCATAGGAAAATTATTTCCCAGCCTCACTCGTCCATCCAAATAGGCATCTGCCCACTTACGGTGGTGGGCTTACTACTGAGTCATGAATGGTGTATACATTCAGATACAAAAACTTGCAGGATTACATTAGCCCAATTTTTTACCTTTTGATCTTTTTTTTTAATTTTGTAAATAGGATAATTCTATAAAATCAAGTGTTTTGGTATCGATAAAGGAAAAGCACATTAGTTTGTTTTATCTACCAGCAAACCAGATGCACTGTTTGAGCAAGAGAATTCTATGAGAATGGGACACCTCAGCTTGGAGAGTGACTCTTTTTGCAAACTTATGTGAAGGATGTCCCATTGTGCACCAGAATTCACCCTTAGCAGTCTCGATCAGCAGTCTCTTAAATGGAACAAACCTCAAATGAGAAATCCTTTGGATGAAGAACAGTAAAAAGAAAGGTTGACAAGAGGGAGAGTAGTCCTGCTCTTCTCTCTTCCTTTGTCCTAAAATGCTACTTCCACCTGCTCTTTCATTCTTCAATGAGAAATCGCAAAGAAAGTACCTATGTAGAATGAAAGTCCATGCTGTGTTATCAGCAACTGGTCAAAGACCATTTCCTGAGGACCCCTGGTGTTCAAGCAGAGGGGCGTTGACATGAGCACAGGAGGAGGATGACACAGTGGTCAAGAGAATTGTTGGAGGCCGGGGGTCAGGCTGCCCTCATCTGAGAATCCTGGCTCCATCCTAACCAGTCCTGAGAACTGAGGAATGTGACAACCTCATCAAGCCTTCATTCCTTCTCTTCAAAAGGGAGACTGTAACAAGATCATCCTCACAGGTTGTGGAAGGATCATATAATACCTTTAGAATGTGCCTGACACTAAGCTTTTATGGTTGTGATATATATGCACATGCTGACAACAATAAACATGGTTAATGGTTTTCGTGCATGGGGCAGCCATTGCTCGCTCCAAGGTGAGGAAACAGGGTCCTAAATTCTCTCCCTTGCCTGATGTATTTGAAGTAGAGTGAGCAGAATTTTTATCCCATCTCTCCTACTAACTCAGGTCTTAATATTGGGTTAATTACCCCCTCTCTGTATTACCAGGATTATTCTGATTATAAGTGGCAGAAACCCAACTCATACCATTAGACATAAAATGGAATTTACTGGATCATGCTACTGGGAAGTCCATGTACTGGCATCAGACACTACTGGATTTAGAGATATAAATGACTAAACTCTGATGACCTTTTTTTCTGATGCGTTACCCCCATCCCTTGTCAACTCTAACTCCTGGCTGTGTTTCCATCGTGTCTTGCCCTATTCTTTCCTACTACACACACGATTGCTTTGGCATGGTTTCCATGCTCCCAGATAACCCTGACTCATGCCTTCCAATTCTGTTCCCAAAAGACAAAGCCCTTCTTCTTCCAGCTCTAGATGAACAAAGCCTTAGAAAAGCAGTTGGAAGGACACAGCTTAAGACATGGAACTAAATGCTAGGCTACAATCACCGTGATGGTGAAATGTGGTTCTCATGATTGTCTGGGTCTGCATCATATGCCCAATCACGTCTCAGTAGACCTACACTGAATGGAGTGGTGCATATCCACAGAAGAAAGAGGAGTGTTCAAAAATAATACTTATACATTCTCACTCCAAGAGTGAATTTCTCTATGCTGAAGAATTCATACCTAGATATCAGTGGTTCTTGATGAAGGCACATGCCAAGATCTCAGGAAGGAAACTGACTATATTACTTTTCAATCTCACCTATATTTTCTCAATTTTATTGTGCTCTATAACTCAAGATTTTGTATATCCTCCCCAGTCAACAGTTCATCGGATTTTGACTTTGATGCCCACTGAGGTAGAAGATTCTTAGAAATGCTTCTAACTTAGCACAATACACTTGTTACAAGGAAGGAAAAATGACTCTTACTGGTATTGTCCCTGTATCTTGACCATATGATCAAATTTCCACACTTACTCAATTTTCACATCCCAGAGGAACAGGGAACTGGCCTGTGCTTCCAAAGAGTACTTTGTGGTCCTATTTTCAATCCTAATACCTCTCCATCTCCTGTCCCCCATAGAGCATTTTAAATGAAGGGAATACGGAGCAAAGGGAATCATACGGACAACTATTTCCAAGAGACAAACTTAGAATGAAATCTGGGCTCTACCACTTACAAGCCATTTGAGCTTAGGAAGTCGTGTCACCTGTCTGAACCTCAACTTCCTCCTCTGTAAAATGGAGCAAGAGTTTCTATAAAATAGTTCATAGTATTACATACCTATATGACAACATTTTTAAAAGTCTCAAATCAATTACCTGAGTTTACACCATAAGAAACTAGAAAAAGAATAATTTTTTAAAAAAGAAATTAACATAAAAGACATAATAAAAATCAAAGTGAGGAATAAAATAGAACAGAAAATTAATAGAGAAAATAAATAAAACCATCAGCTGGTTCTTTGAGAAGATCAAGCTAGATTAACCCAAATAACCCCCACAATACGACGCATACATGCACACATACAAATCCCCCATAATATCAGGAATGTGAGAGGCAACATTACAACAGATTTCACAGATCTTAAAAGGATAATAAATAATTATCATGAACTATTTAACTATAAATTTGACAACTTAGATGAAACTGACAATTTTTTTCGAAAAATACTAACTGCCAAACCTCAAGAAGATATAGATAACCTGAATAGCCCTCTGTTAAAGAAACTAAATTTTCAGTTAAGTTTCTTGTAAAAAACAAAACTCCATGCCCATAATTCACAGATTCATTAGTGAATTCTATCAAGAATTCAAGTAATGTGCACCAATTCTACACAAACCCTTCCAGTAAATCAAAGAAGATGAAATACTTCCCAATTCTGAGGCCAGCATTGCCCTTACACCAAAAAACAGACAAGGTCAGTATAAGAAAAGATAGCTGCAGGCCAATATTCCTCATGTACATGGATTCGATTTGTCAACACCTTATTTAGAACTAACATATCTAACAATATATGTAAAGAATAATACATCAAGTGGAGTTCATCCAAGGAATGCAATCTAAGGATGAAATTCAATCAGTGTAATTCACCGAAACTAAAAGAGAAAAACCATATTATCATCTCAACAGATGCAGAAAAATCATTTGAAAAAATCCGACATCCATTCCTAGGGGGTGGCGGGAAGCAAACTAAAATAGAAGGCAATGTCTTCAACTTAATAAAGGGCATAAATGAAAAAACTTACAGTTAATATCACACCTTATGGTAAAAGACCACATAGATTTCCCTTAGGATTAGAAACAGAACAAGATTCTGCCTTTCACCATTTCTATTAGCATTTTCCTAGAGGTCCTGACCAGTGCAATCAGGCAGAGGCAAGATAAGACAAAACAAACAACAGAAATAAAAGGCATTTAATTTCGAAAGGGAGAAGTAAAATGTCTTAATTCGCCAATAACATGATTGTCTATGTAGAAATTCCAATGGAAACGACAAGAAAAAAAAAAAAAAAAACACCCCAAAACGCCACTAGAAATAAGTGAGTTTAGAAGGAATGCAAGATATAAAAATCCTTTCTGGGTATAACTGCTAGGTGATTGATTGCTATTTTGCTCAGCAAATTGGAGGGAAGCAACATCTCAGCAGCGACTGTGACCACTGAGCCTTTGTAAATCACAAGATAGAGATTAGTGATGAGAGTTGAAACAAGGAAATTGCTAGAAAATGCACATCTGTTTGGGACCCGGCCTCACAATGCAGAGCAGAGGATCAGAAGAAGTGGAGACATTCGAGACATCCAAACACAGCCACTACCTGGTGAGTGATCACCTTACCCCAACACTGTTCACTGAGAAAGAGTAGACAATTAAGATCGGAAGCCCTATATATACTTAATTACAGCGTATATATTTATGTCCATTTCAGTGATATGGAAATTAAACCCACCTTCCAGAATGAGAGCTAGAAGATCATACTCAACAAATAAAAACATAATTCCTAATTTCTGTCCTCACGGAAAACTAGTTATCTTAGTCCATTTGTGCTGCTATAACAAAATACCTGAGACTGGGTAATTCATAAAGATGAGAAATTTATTTCTCATAGCAGGAGGTTCAGAAGTCCAAGATCAAGGCACGGATAGTTCTGGCATCAGGAGATGGCCCCTTTCTGCTTCCAAGATGCTGCCTTGATACTTCATCCCCAACACCAACCCTCTTGGTTAATCACATTCTAGCTATGTTGGCCCTCTGAACATTCCCTGGGCTACAACAAGCTCTTTCCCACCACAGGGCACTTACACCTGCTGTCCCCCTGCCTAGAATCACCTAGAATTCTTTCACTTTGCATGGTAATACTTTTGTCAAATTTCCTTAAATACCTTCTTATTGACGCCTTCCCTAACTAGTTTGTCTAAGGCAACTTCTTGCTTCTTGACTAAGCAGGTGTGAAAAAGTTACCCAGAATTCAGAGGCTCACTCAGAACAGAAATGTATTTTTACCTCACGTAATAGCCTATAAATAGCCAGGGAGTCTAAAATAGTAAGTAGGCCATGCTGAGGCCCTTTTCCTTATGTCTTGATTTCTACCATTGTCTTATTCTGTTTGGGCTGCTATAACAAAGCACTATCGACTCGTGGCTCATAAGAATAGAAGTTTGTTTTTCATAGTTCTGGGGGCTGGAAGTCCCAGATTGAGGTGCTAGCGGATTCAGCCTAGTAAGACTTCCTGAAGGTTCATAGACAGTTGTCTTTTTGCTGTGTCCTCACTAACCTTGGGGAGGATCACTGCTCAAAGGAAGAATGAACATGTATTTTGTGGGGTGATTACCAGTATCTGCCACACTGCAATTTTTCTTTCCTCTTTTAGTTTTATACTACTTCTATACATTTTTAACACCTTTATTGGCATACGATTCACAAAGCATACAATTCGCCTATTTAAACATAGAAGTCCATGTTTTTTAGTCTATCTGCAGAATTGTGCAGTTATTACCACAATGTAATCTTAGAATTTTTTTGCCCCTACAAAAGACACCCCATACCCATGAATTATCATTATCCATTCTCAAGGTAAAAACTCCCTCCAAAAATTTTTCTAAATCCATATTGCTACTTGGTGGACTTTATCATTTTGTTTTGGTACCCAGAATAAACAAATAAAATCCCACAATCTGGCAGGTAGTAACTCTCCCATTTTGCCTCCACCACAGACGTCTGTGAAAGGTACAATTATCACTTCCATTATACAGATGAGAACACTCAAGTCCCTTATCGTTAGGTGACTGATTTTGAGAACTGTTTACCCACATGCTCAATACAGATCTCTCTGAGTCCTCAGCTTCAGCTAAGCAGAAAAATGCAATTCCATACCTCTTAGAAAATACCATCTTCATGGGGCTTCTTTTGGCCTGGGTGCACAACCTGTTATATAAACAATATTTGTTTTTAAAGTGAACTGTTACAACTTGCTGTCTGATCCACCCACCAACCACCTTCATATCAGGCATTCCGACAGTGCCATTGTTTTCCCCAAAGTGACATAAATATCCATACCAACACCCAAAAGAAGTGGACATCTTCATAGACAAGAATTTTTCTGTTCCTTAAACTGTTTCCCAGCTTGCTCTCATAGCTGGCAAGGTGCCTCTGATTCAACACTGAATCACTTGATATTCTGACTTTTCTTATAGTAAACTCTGCAAACCACCAGAAGCGCAGATAACTCTTTCTAACTGTGTAGGTTCTGGGTACATGGAAATAGGAGAATATTCAGGGTTCTGTTTTCTCATAGAAGGTCCTCACAGTTTGGATCTATTTGCTTTATTTTAATATAGCCACTTAATATACCAACATGAAAATAAAAATTGTTTAAAGTATTTATTAATATCTCTTAGCTCCTGGTCTGTTCCCAGAACCACAGAGTTGCCTAATATTACTTTCTGCACTTTCTCCCCTTTCCAACTGGTTCCTTTTATAAGAGGATAATAGGCTTTCTTTCCAGACACCTCGTGGGAAGGATGGATGAAGCCAAGTGAGGCTGGTGAGGGCGGGAGCTGCCGTGGAGACTGAGGTTGAGAGGCAGGACGGTGAGAGAACGTGGGAGGAGGCCGTGCAGACCTGCTCCTGTTGACTTTGATGTCTCCAAGGCATGTGGAAGGCAGCCAGGGAAACTCAGATACACTTTACACTTACCCAGTAATTGATTATTCAGCTGCATCTCAGAAAAACACTGCTTGGCCCAGGCTGACGGTTATTGTTTCCTTTTGCTGCCTTCCAAGGTGGGAGCCAAGGAAATGTGGGGCAGAGATGCAGCCTTAGGAGGACGGGAGGTAAGAAGTCATCCAGCCCAGGAAGCCTATTGTTCAGATATTTGCAAACCTCCTTTTTGCATCTCGTCTGAGATGGGCAGTGCTGAGGAACAGAACCTGATAAGAAAAAAGACAGAGCCATTAATGAAAGGGTGGAGAAGAATGGAAAATGAGTGCAGACACTTTGGACAAATGGAATTATTATGGGTTTGATGATTTTTCAATTCTTTGTAGTGTGAATCATATGAGTACACCACAGTTCAGTGTGTGCACAAGTATTTTAAGGTAATAAATATGAATCTGATGCATCATGCTTTTATTCCACTGCATGTTGGCTTTCACTTGATTTTTACATATATCACTGAAACAGCTTATGAAATATTATACCACTGTTTCTCTCAATGCAATTTTCTTGTTATTTCTTGACAGTTGAACAAATATCCATGATAATTTTTGAGTAATAACTTCCATCGGTTGTTTTTCACAAGCATAATGAGCTCACATTCAGGCTCAGAAAGAGAACTTAGAGACCTTCTAGGATAGTGACTGTAACTTGGTGTGCATCAGTGTTGAGGGGAGGGTAGAAGTAGAAGGTACATGTCAGATTTTTCCAGGGAAAATTCATGCATATACATACAAAGATTTTAAAATCATCCTGTTGCTTAAATTTGATGTCATTCAAACAATTCAAGCTACTTGGAAATTTCAAGGGATTCAGCCAACTTCTCATTTACAGACAGGTAAACGGATGTCCAGAGTGACTTACACAAGGCAACCTGGCTAAGGGACATGGCAGGCTTGAGACTTAAAACCAACTTCTCTGATTCCAAGCTCAACTCTCCTTGTCCTCACATTCATGTATTCGGTGGCTGCAAGTACCCACCTTCATGTCTGTTCTAATTGTCTCTCTGCTAAAGAGAGGAAATCAAGGACCCCATGAATGGCAGTTGATATGTTTCCTGATGTAGTTAAGCACTGAATAAACGTTATTAGTTTGTGCCAACCACTGCACTAAGCATTTGACATACATCATCTTATTTAAAACTCATAACTCCGCTACAAGCTGGGTGAAATAATTACCCTCATTTTGCAATGAGAAAGCTGGGGCTGAGACAGGCTCAGTATCTTTCACAAAGTCACGCAGTTAGCATGTGGTTAACTCAGGATTAGAACACATGATCTGACTGCGGAGTCCCTACTCCTCATTAACGGATCATATGAATATCTGAGATCGCGGTTGTTTTTGTTCTCCAGCAAGGCAGGCTCCAGGTTTGCTAGAGTTTGAGTAGAATCTGACCAGTGTTCCTTCTCTGTGTTCTAATGATATCATGGACTGCCTCAGCATATCGTGAGCTGAACATCACAGAGGAGAACTGAGCAGGTATAGAATGTCCACTGAGAAAAGATGCCTCTGATCCAGGGTGAACCCAAGGTCTGTTCCAATATTGGGTGTCTATGACTCTCACAACTTGCCTTCTGGGCCTCGCCTCTTGGCTTTGGACCCAGCAATTTTAACTTCCCCACTTGTCTCTCCCAGACTGTAGTATCTGTTGGTGTGATCAAGGTATAAATGATCTTGACCATGCTGCTAAGCTGCCGCCACAGAAGAATTCTAGAAAGAAGGATTTCTGAGGGTTTAGTGAGGGTTTTATTATCATCCCAATAAATCAGGCAATAAACAGCATCCAAACAGTAAGGATTTTGCTCAAGTCCCAGCTGCTACAACAATAGGACTTAGATTTATTGAAGGGTGTTGAGACTATACTAAAGTGATGAATCTTTGCTTAGAAGCTGCCTGCCACACTGACACTTAGCAGAATGCTGGGAGCTCAGGTTATCGCAACAGGAAAGGACTTGATAATCAACTGAAAGTCATCTTCATTTTGACAACTGAGGAAAACCAGAGAGAGCAATTAAATTGCCCTATGTCACAAAGCAAGTTGGTGGCAAAGTTGGCAAATCTTTGGAATACCTCTGAGACCTTCCTGAGGGATGTTTCTATCCATCCGTTCAATAAACTTCCATTCAGGGTCTTCTTTGCAGTTGCCTGTTCTAGATGCTGGAGATTAAAAGATGAAGATTCCCCATTTCCTGTGTTTTGGGAGCTCATAGTCTGGGTGGGGGGCAGAGAGAGAAGTGTCTAATAATTACGTTAATTTGATAAGCACTATAATAGAGTGATATAGTTTCTATGCAAACACAGGGAATAAAGTGATTCAATTTCCAGGGAAGGCATCGTGAAGGGAGTTAACATTTGAACTAAACTTTGTGGGATGAGTGAGAGTTTGCTCAGGGGCCTAGAAGGGAGAAAGGGGCAATTTAGGAAAATGGTATAGATAGGCGAGAGGCCACATGGAGACGAGAGAGAGAACCTCACACGTAGGCTACACACAGAAGGGAGAGGCAAACGAAAAAGCAGAAACGCTGCCTACCTCAGAAGAACATTTGAGATTTGAGCATCTTCAGGAAACCTCTTACACAGAAGAATCCACAGAAAGGTGGTCTAGAATAATTGTCTCAAAGCCACCTAGAATATCTAAGGACCTATTTGTCTTACTTGACTGATGTTGTCTCACATCAGTTTGGTCTTTTAAGATGGTTGCTGACATCGAGAAGAAAGTGAGGAGACACAAAAGGTTCTAGGGAAGTATAGCATTTTCTCTATGTATTGTTCTAAGGGTGGGGCCAACGTCAGGCATAACCTAGTGACAGCAAGAGATGGCATCATCTGGGAATGACAAGTGGAGAAGCCAAAACTAGTGTCTCAAAAGCAAAGAGGCAAGATGTGGAAAGCAACTCTCATAAACCATAGTCGTTTGCACCACAAGTTTGCAATGTGAGTGACTCCATACGAATATCCAAGAGTCCTTTTGACAGAGCCCATCTTTATGTCTCTAAAAGGCTCATTTGAAGGGGGTCCAAAGATTGCCATGAGTGAGAAAAATGTGCTCCCTGTGGGTAGGGTGGTAACAGAAGGGATAGCTCACTGTCCACTGCAAGAAGACCCACAGACCTCAAGGAACCGAAAAATCTAAATGGTCTCCTCATCAAAGCTGTGGCATGATGTCAACGAAGCCAAAATTTGGAGTTACGTGTCTATTCCAGCTCATCCAGAAAAAGAAGTTGTGCTCAAGACTTGGCAAAGACCACCAGAGTGGGATAAATTTTGAAAGATCCAAAATGAAGGGTATGAAATGACCAAAGTTATTAAACTTTTTTTTTCCACATAAAGTCAGTGATTGCTCACAAAGAACTAGGAAGTCTATAATGCCTATAATTATTTGAAACACATATAAGGAATTATGCAGCTCCCAATTTTAAATAAATATATGTTGTGATTGTTCATTTTCTGTGTCAATTTGACTCGGCCACAGTGCCCAGGTACTTGGTAAAACATTATTCCAGGTATTTCTGTGAAGGTGATTTTTGGATGAAATTAAAATCTAAATTGATGGATTTTAAGTAAAGCAGATTGCCTTCCATACCATGGGTAGGCCTCATTCACTCAGTTGAAGGCCTTAATAGAACAAAGACTGACCTCCCCTGAGCAAGAATAAACTCTGCCGAGATATTGCCTTTAACTCTTCCCTGGAGCCTCAGCCTGCTGGCCTACTACTCTACAGATTTTGGATTCACCAAGTCTCCACAATTCTGTGAGCCAATTCCTTAAAATCAATCAATCATCCACCCATCAATCTCCCGTTGATTCTGTTTTTCCAGAAAACCTTGACTAATATACTCACACACATGCACAGGCATACAAAGTGCCTACTATGTGTCAGACAACATGGCAGGCTATTTACATTCATTGAATCCTCACAAACACTTTATAATCTAGCCATTATCATCTTCATTTTCCAGGTGAGAGAACGGAGACTCAGCAAGTACCAGAGAACCTCATCCGTGTTTCAGGCTTACCAGGGATGATGCTAGGACTTGAACTCATGTCTGTCTGACCCAGATACCGTGCTAAATTCCAAAAGTGATGACAAGCAACTGGACAAAATGAAACAAATTAAGTGGTAGAACATGTGAAGGGAGTGGACCCACAAGTGTGGAATCATCTCCTAATAACCATCACCAGTGAAATCATGTACAATTGGAAAAGACAGGCTGCTGGAAGTCGCAGGGCTGCCCTGGCAAAGGCAAGCAGGACGCAGATCCCTGCCTCTCTGTCTCTTCCCATTCCCCACATCGCCTTGATGGGTTTTAGCTGACTCGGACGTGTCCTGGAGGGAGACAACATGCATGGCAGCCCCGAAGAAGGACAATTAGGTTTCACATTATCTTCTCTCATGACCTCATCATTGACTGTCTCTCTTTGTTGAAATATTTTAGAAAAATAACCCCAGACAGATTTCTGGAATACATGGGACTAGGAGATTTTTTTTTTTTTAAATGAAGAACATTCCACAGAGAACAAGCTTAAATATTGACTCATTGGAGGAAGTACATTCTCAGGGCAATGCCAATGGATACTGGAGGTGGAATCTCAGCTTTGCAATTTTAATCTGGGTGGACATGGATAGGAGGTGGTTCCCCAAGTTTCTCCCCAGGTCTCCAATGTCTAGCTTAAATAAGGACAGAAAATAACAATTAATCAGCACTGCCTCCTCTCGTTTTCTTTTCTCTTGCTATGCTCTTTCCTTCCTCCTTTTCCCCAGCACCCTTTGCCACCAACATGACTGGGGAACCTCCAGCCAGCTTTGATGGGAGGTAACCTTGACCACTCCTCTGCTTAGAAATAAACAACTCAGAGTGCCAGAGGAGGTGGTTTCGGGAGCATCTTCGTACCTAGAGACTAGCATTCAATTGTATCAGTATTTGCATGCCCTTCCCCCATGCTCCATTAGCCTAGATAATCCAGTGCTGACCAAAGCCTCGTTCCCCTTGCTCTCCGTAGCGTGAACACTTATTTCCAGCCTCCCCAGATGTTTCGGTGATGTGTTTGCATCCCTTACGTGTCTCAGCATTCTCCAACTTTGATTTTGTTTTGTTTCTATTTCTCCCTTTGTATAGTTTTTAAGTAGTCCCTGATGGTGTGCGTATGTGATTTCACATCACGAGAATGGTGTGGCCATGGCAGTGAGGCATTGGGGTGTATCATAAATCAACCACAGCTTGGGGGAACGATGACAAGTGTGATTTATAGGCTATTTCAGCTCTGATTTCCATATAGTATTCTCTGATTCACAGTGATTCCTTGGAGGAATGAAAAGTAAAAGAAAGTACAGTGTGGGTGGTAGGTTCCCTCCCCAGGAAATTCACAATGGTCATCATAGCCATATAGGAAAGTAGATATTTATGCTTTTTAATGGATGAATGTTGTCCATGGCAACTGGAAAACTGTCAGAGCTGGAAGAAGTGAGTCAACTAAAGATTGTTTTCCCTTGACCTGGGTAAAACAAGACTCATTTCACATATGGTCAAGGAAATTAGAAAAATGCCAATAATTTATGATACGGTAAATCCCCAGAATGAAACTAAACTATCAATAAACAAACAGATAAATGTTGATGATCAACTTTTCTTTAAGTGGAAGCAGAAAATGTGATCAATTATGCCAAAAGATACTTCTTTTTACACACATAAGGCTTTTGGCCCATCTGCCCTGTATCTTCCAAACTGGGATATTTCTGAGAGTGAAAAGGAGTGTTTTGAATTATTCTAGGCAACAGGGGAAGTTCCTGGAAAACTGGATCCTACTGTGACCCTTATCACATCCATGCTGATTCTGTTATCCTCTCTGCTTCGTCACAAGATCTTTAGGAGCAGTGACCAAGATGACTTGGTTGCCTTTACTGAGAGTTCATTTTATTCTCTGCTCGGGGCTAAGAATACAGTTGTATTGAACGAATGACACATTCATGGTTGAGATAAATTCACCCAGGTGCCTGATATAAGGTAAGTACTCAATAAATTATATTAATAAACATGTTTTAAACATAAAAATGAGTATAATCTATTATGGTTTAGACAGTCAACATTTTTTGCAGATGGTTTGTATCAGTGTTTTTTGGGACACTCTAAAATTTTTTATTATTTTTTTTTGCACTGGACCTCTTTTGTGCTTTTCAAATGTAATCTTACCCAGAACCCTAATATGTAAAACAGATAAAAGCAACTAAGTATGTGTAGCTTGGCAGAAATCTCAGCATTTGCAGTGTCCCTAAAGCACAACTTCAAATCCAAATGCTTCAGTTGGACCAAAACTCAAACACTATAACTCTAAATAAACCTTGATTAAAATGTTAAAATATCAACTAAACATGATGCGAAGGGGGGAAAAAATCCCAATATTTTCAGCAAGCTCAGAAATGCATTCAAGAGGAATTCAGAAGAAAGATTGGTATTCACTAGATTTTTGGTTTTCTTTAAAGTTCAATGCATATGCAATAGCAAGTGAGTCCTCGGAGATCCCTTCTGCTGAACTTCAGAGGCCAAACAGATAGAGAAAAAGACCACTGTTAACAGTGTCATTTATCTTTAGACTCTTAAAGACCCAAAAAACATTCAGTGGAAGACAGAGATTTTCTGAATGAGCTATATGGTATTCCTCTTAAACAACTTCTCTCTGGCCTGCCAAGTCCTTGCTCTGCCTCCCTAGTCTATGTGGATAGATGTTGTTCTTTGTAGTATTTGCTGAAATATAAGTAGACTCTTACATGTCATTGTGATCCCAGAAGATTCCGCAGAATGTTCCCATTAAGGATTGTGAGAGTTGTAGCAAAGATTTGGATTCATTGACTCCTTTTAGGAGAAGTCTCCTTCCAAAGTTGCCAGAGTTGTCTGGAGTACATCTGTGCCAAGGTCCCAGCAGGGCCACACCCAGAAACCTGCCAGGCCCAATGCTCTGGAAGCAATTGGCCAATGACTTGGACACACAAGAGCTTCTCTCCCATCCTACATATTTTTTTTTTTTGCCTCAATGGATCTTAAAACATCACTGTATTCATTATCTATTGCTGCATAACAAATCGCCACAAACTTAGTGATTGATAACAACACATATTTTATTGTCTCACAGTTTCTGTGGATCAGGAATCCAGCACAGCTTGGCTGGCCTTGAGGGTTCAGGATCCCTTGTGAGGCTGCACCTGGGGGCTGGCCAGTGCTGGGATCTCATCTGAAAGTTCAACTGAAAAAGCATGAGCTTCCAAGTCATGTGGTATTGTTGGTATAATTCAGTTCACGGAGGATTGTTGGACTGAGAGCCTTTGCTGGCTGTTGGCCAGAGATGGTCTTCAGTTCCTTGCCAGGTGGCCTCTCCATTAGGGAAACTCAAACATGGCAGTTTGCTTTATCAGAGTGAGAAAGTGAGAAGAGTCAGGGAAAGAGAGAGACTTCAAGACAGAAGTCACAATCTCTTATGACCTGGTTTTGGAAGTGACGTCCCATCACCTTTGTCCTATTCTTTTGGTTGGAAGGAGGTCACGGGTTTGCCCACACTCAATAGCAGAGAATTACACAGGGGCGTGAGTGCCAAGAGGTGGGTATCACGGGGCCACGTGAGAGTCAGCCTGCCACAATCACAGTTGGCTGTTAGGGACTCGCTGGAAGCAGAGCAAGAACTAGAGGTCAACACCTGCCCAAACAAGGCATTCAAGTCCTGTACCTACTGTCCAGCCTCCTCACATACCACTCCCCTCTGTAAGCCTCTTCTGTATTCTGCAACCACACCATGTCCACTGAGCTTACAGCCTTTATGTCTGCTCTTCTCACAACCTAGAAAGCCCTTCTGTTAAATATCAGCTCTACCCACGAGTGGCTCCTTCTCAACCTTTAGGCCCTTCAAATATCACCTTTTCTCAGAGATTATATGAGTACCTATTGAACACTTGTTTATTGAGTTCCTACTATCTGTTAGGCATTGTCTGGGACCCTGAAAAAAATAAGAGAAAAGAAAATTCTCAGAATCTGTGACCTCAAGGAATTCTCTACCTAGGGGAAGAAACAAATAACTAGCACTTAGCAAACCCTATTGCAATTTACTGAGAGAGGTAGGAACAAGGTACAGAAGTACCAAGCTGGGAAGTCTTACTGGGTTGGGAAAAATCCACTAATTTTCTTGTAAGTTAAAGTCAAATATCACGGTGGCAGGGGTGCTCTTCTCTAACACTCTTAAGCCATTCCTCTTTCACCGGATCTTTCCTTTCTCATGTAAACACCCACTGAATTTCTGGCCACCTGCATCTCAGCAGGAATGTTTGCAGTACCTGGCCATCCTACAGTTGGTGAGAAGTTCCAACATGCCCACCCAGAAATTAGAAACCTGCACACCCCTGACTCTTCAGAGAGTTTAGTGCGGTCTTTGTACCCCAGTCTGAATTGGACACATCTGTCTTCAAAAGAACTTAAGTTCTAACATGAAAGTCAGGGAGAAAAATATCGTCTTCACATTTAGAAGGCGGGTTTCCTGAAGTGTGAATCTCTCTGTCTGGTCCAGATTGTTTTCTTCTTGTGACAACCCCAGACCAATGCTTTCCCAGTTTGTGTCAGTGTTTCTTAAAGGAACTGCTGGACTGCCTAGGAGGTTCTCTGTGATCTTTAAAGCACAAACTTACATTATGATAATATCTTATATACACTGTCCAATGTATTTCATTGTAGTGAAGACATGTCTTTCCTAAGGCTTTAAAACAAAATTTAATATGTCTTTAAAAGTCTCACTCTATAATTATTTCTGTCCTTTTAACTTAGGCCCTAATATTGATGGTGATAATAAAAATTGCAACTATGATTTTGAGTATTTATCATATGCCAAGAACTATGCAAGGTGCTTTCTATACGGACACATTTTTTTATTTTCCCATTTCACCCTCTACAGCTCTCTGAGGTTAACAATGCTAGCACATTTTGCAGATTAGAAAATTTAGGTTCAGAGAAGTGTCAGAGGGCAGATGGAGAGGTATAAATTTTAGGGGAACCAGGAAGAGGCCTCAGTTCTTAGTTGGAGGCCACCTTTGGTTTTCCTACCCCATTCTGTCTCCTGACTTCCAATCCTTGGGAATAAAATCTCTTATTCCCCAATGAGACATAAAATAGGTGTACATGAGACAGCAGAATTGGCAATTTACAATCACACTAAGATATAATGCTTGCATCTTTTTTTTGAAGACAGGTTTCAATAAAAAGTGGTGGGGGAAAAAGTGGAAGATGGATGGGAAGTTCAACCAAGAACCCTGGATAACTACAGAGGAAGGAAAGGACCGTCTGTCTCCCATTAGGAAATGACCGAACTAGTTAAGGTTGGACTGAAGATAAGACTAGGTCAATAATTGTGACATATTCTAATAGTCTGGTCCTGTTTTTATTAATTCCTTCCTTCGTTCAACAAGTATTATTGTGTCTGTCCATCGTTTATTGAATTAGATAAAATGCTTAACCTAAACAAACGCCCTCGACATCTCATATAGCAATTGTCAAGACATAAAATGTTTCAATAAGCCACCAATGACTCGTTTTGTTTCTGAATTTGTGGATAACTGTTTCTTATGTTATTCAACAAAGAAGAATGAGTACATGTAAATAATTCTTTCACAATTTTGCAGAGCCTTGGGGTAGACACCTATTGGCATCTCTAATGCTCACACCCTTTCTCTCTGTGTGACTGAGGCCACTGGAGCCCTCCCCAGATCACACAGGACCACTCCAGAGCCCCTGCAAAGGGGATTTAAGGAGACTTCAGTACAATACTTGATGATCAGACTCTGCTCATAGGCCCTGCTCAGAAAACAAGGTTTCTGCCTTACTCTGAGACCCTGCACCCATGGCCTGGTGCTATTCTGATAGAGGCGAGGCCCCCTCCAGGACTGCTACCATGCCCTCTGTTTTTCCTGCTTGCCCTTTTGGGGTGGGTCCTCCCGCTTGTTGCAGAGGCTCTCTGCGGCCTGCTTATATTTCTTGGTATTTTCTCCTCTTGTGACAACATATGGTGATGTGGAATCCACCATCACATCCCCTAATTTCATTGACGAGAAAGTAGAGAAATACCCTGGCCTCAAAACTGCTTTGTACGTTTTCCTTAAATAAAAATTAGACTGTCTCCTTGAAGTGGAAAAGAAAAGCTTTCAGTTAACGAAAGGTTCTGAATGAGACTTCTAGCATTATTCTAATACTGAAACCCTGAATGGCCAGTGAATAGTTTGCTGATGCTAATCTGAAGCCATAGAACAGACATTCCACACGGGTGGCAGAAATATCAATGCCCCAGATGCAAGGATTTTCTAGAAGTTGGAAAGTAATTAATGCCCATAAAATTTTGGACCATGCAGACTGTCCTCATCAAAAAAAAAAAAAAAACAAACACAAAATAAAACGAGAATGTACAGACTTTCATCCTCAGTGCCACAGTTTTAATTAATAATGTTTAGACCATCTGAAATAGACTGTCCAATACAGAGATAGATGACAGATAGAACAGATAGTTGAGTAGACAGATAAATGAATGGATGGATTGGATGGATAGATGAATAAACAAGATAAATGATGATTAATTTTGTTTTAATGAACTGACATTTTCTTTCTCCATCACAACCACTACACAGAAGTCATCATAAAAAGAGATCTTAGAGGCCAGGTGTAGTGGCTCAGACCTGTAATCCCAGCACTTTGGGAGGCCAAGGCAGGAGGATCAACTGAGGCCAGAAGTTTGAGACCAGCCTGACCAACATATCAAGACCCCATCTCTAAAATAATAATAATGATAAAAAATAATAATAATGTATCTTATACTACAGAACAGCTAAATATTAGAAAAGAGATTTTGGCATGAGGAGCTGTATCATTCTTTTCATGTGCTGCCACCAACCAGGATGGCAATAAGGAATCTGAGGAAACATGTGCCACCCTCACAGGGCTGGCTCATTCCTCATTAGAACGTGGGTGGAATCAGAGCCCCGGTACGCAGCAGCCCTAACTCTTCTCGCCTCTGGACTCCTCCAGAAGCCAAGGGTTTAGTTTATTTTCCCTGCCTGAGGAATCAAAAACGATAAAAATTAGCAAAGCAGGAGTGAAGCCACTGGGAGGAGTTCAGCTGCTGATATTCTGAGAGCTGAGGCTGGAGGAGGAGGTCCAATTCCTCTCCTCCCAAGGCCCATTTGGAGGGAAGAAAGACAAAGACTTGCTGGGAAGGAAAGTGGAGGAGCACAGCTTCCCTGCACAGTCAAGGCCGCAGCTGCAGAAAAAATGTGCAAACAGCGCCCCAGGGAGGTGGAGATGATGCAGAGAGTAGCAGGAAGGAGCAGGGTGAGAGCGTGGAGGAAGCCTTGTGTTAGACTAATAGAGGCAAAAATGGAAGACATACACAGGATCATAGAATATGAAAAAGTCCATCTAAAAGTCACAAAAATTAGCCTACTTCAGGTTGAGGGGAAGTTGGCCTGCTCATGAGATGCCCACTAGGCTGACAGGTGACCCTTCCTTCTCAAGAATCCCTGAGGGAAGCTTGGGGAAAGCAAGGGTCTATTTGTGCAACTTTGCTGCAACTATGTCACTCATGCTCAGGCCAGCCTGCACCCTGGTACCCTCTCTGTAGAGACATGGATGCTCCAAAGTTTATGTTCCTCTTGTGACTGATGCATGGCAAGAACAAAATCACGTACAATTCAGATTATGCACGTCAGCACGTTCCTTTGAAGTACCTATTATGTGCCAAGCCCATTTTCACTTGTCCAAGGTTTCACAATGAATCAGAAGCAGATCAAGGGTTTAGTACCAGCAATTCCAGCTACGCCAAGTTCCAAGGATGATATTCTTTCCACCATAGACCTGTCTGTATTAAAGAGAGGAAGAGAGCTAAGACAAAGAAAGAGAGCAGAATGGCATGGGGTATTATATAAACTACTACCAGTGCTATATAATTTTAACAAAACATAGAAATTGGCAGTACTGCTGGGAGACAATTTTTCATGAATCTCACACATTTCTGCACATCCTGTGAGCAAAGGTGTTGATCACCTTGGTTGTGCACTATCATTTTCAGGGTATATAACAAACAGGCTAGGAAGGTAGAGACAGTACCTCCCTCTGAAGCAATGGGCAGGCATGCTTATTGTCCAGTAAAACAAATTCAGGTTCCCTGAGCCTATGGTTTCTCATCTGTGATCCACACCACAGTATGCAATGCGCTGGGGCAGACAGGGCAAGAAGAGCTGACGCAAACATGAAGCACATGCTACTTGCTGTGCCAGGAGTAATATAGTTCTTTGTCACTGACCCAGGAATCTCATATGTCTTCTGCCAACACCCAAGAAACCTTGGGAGACTAACTTGTTAACTCACAAGTAGGGTAAAACCTCAGACTCGACCACACAAATTTTCCTGGGTAAGTGGGAAGTGAACAGAAAAATACGGATGAGTATATCCCTACTTGTCCTCTGGTACCAAAACAAAATCATGTGGCACACTACAGAGTGTTGAGGCACCTTGTGCATCCTCAGGCAATGCAACCTAGGAATTACCTTGGCCAGCTAACAAGCCATTCTCACCGGGCCCCAGTTCCTGAACAAACATGGGCATTCCCAAGGCTGCCATATATCTGCACAATGAGAGCACCGAACTAACGTTAACAACATCTGACCTAAGAATGGAAGATGCTTCTGAGAGCCTTATGTATTATTTCATTGAATGTTGGCAATAATTCTACATATAAGGAATTATTGCTCTCAGAAAGGTAACCAAGCCCTGCAGGCCACAGAGCTGGTGCCCACAGCCCTCTGAAGCCAGGCCCATCGCTCCTAGTCCCGGGAGATGCCATCTTTCTCCAGCCACCCGTGAATCTATCCCTATTCTTGAAACATATTCCCTCTAATTCTTTAAAACAATTCTTCAGACAAAAAACTTTATGCTAGTAAGAAAAGGCAATTGCCACTCAGGGTGAAAATAAAAAAAAAAAAATAACACCCTTGTTTGGTTAATGAAGAACACTTGTTCAAGCAAAGAAGAAGTCTGGGGCAAATGAAACTTTATTTTTTTCCTCAATTATCTGAAGTCCACGTTGGAGTAATCCAAACCTCCCCACAGAGAGGATGCAGTCTGCATAACCCCATTTTTTTCCCTTTTTCCAGTTGCATGAGATATGAAGACCTGGGGATTGACCCAGGTCACTCATTCCTTTGGAACAAAAGAAGACATGAAGCCAATAAGCTTAGGCAGGGAGAAGGCTTTTTGCTGGGCCAAGAGATATAACCAATTCCTCAGTTCAGGACTGAAGCCAGGCTGCAAATACAGGCCTGCCTACTGCTTGCGTAGCTGCTAGGATGGTGGGACTGTCAATCTCCAAGGTATCTTGCCTTTCCGGCAAAGCCCACTCTGGGGAAGAAACACAACTCTCCCTTCTGGGAGAGTGGATAGATCATGATCAGTTGTGAGGTTCGTTATAAATAATGAGCTGTCGTATTCGTTTCCTAGGGCTGCCCTAAAAAACTACAACAAATTGGGTGGCTTTAAACAACAGAATGTTTTGCCCTCAGAGCTGTAGAGACTTTTGGAAGTCTAAAGGGCTAAAACTAAGGTATTGGCCACCAAGCTGTCTCCTGGCTTCTGGTGGTTGAGGCAATCCTTGAAGTCCCTGTACTTGCAGCTGCACGATCTCAATCTCTGCCTCCATCAACACGTGGTCATCTTCCCTCTGTGTCTGTGTCTTCACATGGCAACCCCAGGAGAACAGTCCAGACAAAGATAGCACAGGTGCTACTTCCTTTGCTTGCTTTGTGACAGTGCAATATCAAGATTAAAGAAATTCAATGCTCATCAGCATTACAACACTCATAAGGACCACGTATATTTTAAATTAGAGGGAGAGGCAAGAAAGGTTGTATTGCAGAAGTTAAAAGATGAAAAATGAAGACAATTCTTTCAAGTGACAATAAGACCTGGAAATAATGTCACTGAAGCAACTTATAAAGTAGCTTGTACCCTCAGGGAAAAAAGGGAAGTCGTTCAGTGATGCAGAAATTGTGAAAGGATGCATTGTCGAAGTTGTAGGATGCTTAGACATTGATAAAGTTTCAAAGTACAAACAACTGCCTCTTTCAAGGAGAACCATAACTGATTGGTAGCATGAATTATCTTCAACTTAACAGAGCAACTTCATGCAATACTTCAAAAGGAAAATATATATCATTCAATCACTTTGGATGAATCAACCGATACTCCTGACTCAGCACAGGTTTTATACTTCATTCAGGTCAAAACAGAAGATTTTCTTTGCTATGAAGAGTTACTAGCTTTGGGCACTCTTGTGAACAGAACTTGGGGAACAGATATCTTCAACAACGTTCAAGATAAATGCTGTGAAGCCAGACTGAATTTGGTAAATTTAGTGAGTGTATGTACAGATGGTGCACCTTCCATAACAGGAAAACATGAAGGGTTTATTGCACAGATAAAAAAATGTATTAATAGATCCAGATGCTCTCATTTCTTTTCGTCGTATCTTGCATCAGCAAAATCTCTGTGCTAGAGCTACTATTTTAAGTGATACTTTGCAATAAGTTATAAGTATTGTTAACTGTGTTTGTGCAAATGCAACATGGGAGCGTCAGCTTTGTAACATGCTAAAGTTGAACTATGAGGTATTCAGTGTGGATTTGCCCTGCCATTCTAAAGTGTGTTGGCTTTAGACAGGTATTAGCCAAAATTTTATCTCCATGACAACAGATTGTTAAATGTTATGAAGAACAGAATCAGCAATGTGAATGACTGAAAGAATTCTATAGGAATGCAGCATTTCTGTGTGATATCATGTTAAATCTAAATGACTTGACTATTTCTTTGCAAAGTAAAACTAAGTCTATATATGATATGTGCAAAAAAATTCAAGCATTGTGAAAGAAGCTATCTTTTTTCAAAACATTTCTTCAAAAGGAATTTTTGGGTGAACATTTTCCCCAGTTAGTAAAGGTCACTGATGAGCAGATGACATTTTAAAGTCATTGTCTGATGCTAAGAAAGATCCAGTTGAAATATGGAAAATGCAATAGAATACTCACACCTTCAGCAACGTGCCCAAAAAATACTCTCTTGCTTTTCAACCATTTATTGCTGCCAATCTGCATTCTCCTACCTAACCCAAATCAAGACGCCATTAAGGTCACAAATGACTGACACCCATCTAAAGGATCGACTGAAACTGTGAACCTCCATGCTGCAACCAAATATTTGAATGCTTCCCATAAAAAGCAAACACAACAAAGTCATTAAAAGATTAACTTTAAAATTAACAGATATTAATAGTTTTCATTTTTTGAAATTATTAACTACATAGTAGTTAGATTTTTTCAAAATAATGTACATTTTTAAGTATACCCAATCAAAGTTTCCTGAACGTGGCCTTACTTGATTACAGCTAAGTTGATGTGGCCTTGCAACAAGAAAAGTTTCCCCACCCCTGCTGTGAGCCTCTAGCTGTCCCGGCTGCACCAAACAACATATAACACACGATCCAGCAACCAAAGGGTTAAAGCTTGGCACAACTGGCCCCCATTTCCAAACTCAGGGGTGCTGCCTTTATCCATTCTGTTTGGTGCCCATGTCGTAACCTTTGTTATATATTTGAAATATCATCGTTTTCTACAGAAATATTTTAGAAGACATTTAACTTCACAATACCCATTTTCTAATATTTCTAGCCCATGTATTCCTTTCTATTCTCCTAGGCGCTACCTCCTACCTAACAGCTCATAGAAGTGAGCGTCTCACAGTTAGAGAAAACATAACAGCCATTATCATTTATTAAGTACTTACTCTGTTCTGACTCTTCATGGGCACACTTTTCATTTAGTCCCCGAATAGATCTACTGAGTAGGCATTATGGGCCTCATTTTACAAATGCAGAGCCCGAGGCTCAGAGTGGTTGAATAACTTCCTTAGCGCCAACATCTGGGTCCCTTTCAAGTTTGATTCTTTCTACCACGCCTCATCATCTTTCCTGTTTTGTGTAACAAAAGCCATTTAAAAATAAATTGCCAATTAAAAAATATGAGAATAATTCTCAACAATTCCAATTCATTTTAATAAGCTAACCACTTTTCATTTTAAGTCCGTCATCTTTAATGTGTTTACCAACTCATGACAAAAATATGAAAGTATCCAGACTCTGATCTGGCAGTAGCCTGAGTGCTTCTCACACAGTGGGGACTGTCGTCCCACGTGCTGGGAATGTGAAGTCACCTCCTTTACGCACTGCACTAATACAAATCATTCACTTTTGCACTTCAACTCTTACACTTGTATTTATTTATATTCTCAGCCATCATTTTTTCATGCTCTTACACTCCCTT
Organism: Propithecus coquereli; assembly: GCF_000956105.1. Taxonomy (NCBI): domain Eukaryota; kingdom Metazoa; phylum Chordata; class Mammalia; order Primates; family Indriidae; genus Propithecus; species Propithecus coquereli. The sequence goes on from NW_012141080.1 coordinate 3,832,586, forward strand.
GCTATAAAATAATACATAGATTTAATAGAGACAGGCTTTGTCTCAGTAAGAGGGCTGGATTTAGTGGTTTCTAGGGGGGACTTATTTGGGATAACTAATTGAAACCAAAGCGCATTACCATTCCTTGCCTGCAACAATAAACACTGGGTCTTCAAAGGCTGACCAAGTTTCCAATGATTCCCAACAATAGCAGTTGTCATTTTCAAATGATGGCCCTTTTGAAACGCCAAGTGGAGTGAAGAAAAAGTGCGTGCTATTGCTGATTAGACAGGAATATGACTTGCAGCAGCCTATGGTACTCTCTTGTCTGCAAATTTTCTGCCCTGATTAATTACAAAGAGTGCCAGAGTGTGTTGACGTTAGTTAAAAGCATTTGCTCTTTCCAGCCTGTCGTTATACCCGAATTAAGGATTTCTGTGTCAAGGTGAGGTCAGGAGAGTTCAGATCTGTTTTCCACTGATAAATCTTGCTGTCCCATAAGGATTAAAGAAACTCAAGGCTTTCATATGTAAAACTAATACATGATCGTCTGTGTGTATATGTCCCCATGATCAAAGAGCTCTTGGCCAAGTGGGAATGCCTCAAAGAGATAATAAGTAATTTGTTCACTACAAACATTACAATTATCTATCCCTCTACAAAGTACTGAAAATAAATTCTCTGATCAGAGTTAATTAGCATCCTTGTTGCTTTGGGTTTAGCTGACTAGTTCTCTTAAAGGCACATGAACATGAAAATTACATGCCTCCTCTGAGCCAACTTCTTAAATTCTTTTAAAAGTAACTGGTGTATCTGCCCACCAATTAGCTTCAGCCCATTTATTTTAATTTAATCAAATGAATTGCATAAAATTTATTAAGCTTCTCCTCTATGTTCATTAACTCTTCAGTGCTTTTATTTGTTGACTCCTTACTCTGGGCTATCACCTTTTTGAGGGCTTAGTGCCCGCAAATTCACAACACAACATGGGATGTCATAAACAGAAATTAGCACAGGCACTCTGGGAGGCCAAAAGAGATGGAAATGACCTCTTTCAGGAGGTGATGTTCAAGATGGATTGGCAAAAATGAGTAGGAATGTAGCAGGCTTAACTGAGGAAGAAGGGCATTTCAAGAAACATGAACAAAAAAGCCATGGGAAATAATAACTGTGGATTCACATTGTTAACCATTCCTTCTTGGTAAGTTCTCCATCAGTTTTAAATAAATCAAGGAATGAAAAAAATCAAGGCTATTTTTCTGTTAATTCTTTTACAGGATAGGGGTAGAGAAACACGAAGTCTTGGTATCAAGTTCCAGTTGTGCGAGCGAAACTCAAGTTGTCTGACATTTGGCCCCTCCAAGCATATGTTTCCTAACCTAGAAAATAAAAGTAATATCTCTTCCATAGCTTTAAAAAAGCTGGCCATTGTGATGAAAAATAACCCAAATCAAGTCATCAATGACTTGATCTATAAAGACTTAATCTATAAATAACCTATTTGAGGTCCACAAAGCACTTATCTAGAACTCTTGCATCACATTGCAGGTGTACTTTCCAATTTGGGGAGCTCATTCTGGTGTCGACACTCCCAGCCCAATTTCCTTACTTATGAGCCATGTATGGACCTCCTCAAGTGTTGCTAGAGTCATCAAATACAGGCTTTACCGATTATTTTTTTCAATTTTCAAAATAGTCATCCAAGGTGTATATTCATCAAGTCATATGCACTCACATGTACATGGTTATTTCTGAGCTACAGCAAAACTAGAGGATAATTTGGGCATGTGAACAATTTCTACGTAGCTTTTCCAGAATAGATGAGACAGTGTGCAAATTAATGAATGTACTGCCATCATCTCTTTCGCTGTAACAACCCAATATTATATTGCTGAACAAGGAACCCTTGGTATAATTATTAGAGCATGCGAAGTCCTTTCATATATATTATTTTATTTCATATTTACAGTAGACTATAAACCAGGCATATCAGGGTGAGTTATAGGAAAGGAAATGCAGTCTCAGAAAGGTCAGGAAAACTGCTAGAGATTTTGCAATTAAAATATGGTGACGCCCACTCCAAAGACAGTACTGTTTTCACTGGACCACACTGCGTTCTCTGGTCAGCAATTGCCTGAGAGAGATCATTGACACACGGAATCTAATCATAGAAATCCAGCTTACCAGCACCCACAACAAACAGGGTTCTGGAAGCTGTCCCCACTAACTCAAAATAATGGAGGAAACAAGAGTTTGGACTAGTGATTCTCAATCAAGAGTGATTTTGGACCTCTGGGACATGTGGCAATGTCTGGGGACATTTTGGTTGTCACGACTGGAGAGTAGGGTGCTATTGGCATTTAGTGGGCAGAGGCCAGGGATGTACTGAACCTCCCTCTATGTACAGACAGCCCCCTACAACAAAGAATTATCTGGTCCATAATGTCAATAGTGCTGAGGTTGAGAAATCCTAGCTTAGAATAATTGACCTTAGGATCAGAGGAAAAAGGAAAGAATACAGATTGTTTTTCCCATTGGCACAAGATAATTTAGCACTAAGATGAGCTACTTCCAGCCTCATGAGATGTTCAGCACACCAGGTCTAGGGAAAGGATCTCCTGATATTTTTGTTAGGAGATAATTCCTATTTTATATAAAGAATAAATAGAACAATAAACTTCAACATACAGACATTCACTTTATAGCTAACATTTTTTTTTCAGGATGTACTTACTCTCAATATTTTTTTAAATATCAAATGATAAATTATCCACTAGGTACAGGCTTCACACAATACTAGAGGACATTTGGATTTTTCTATTGATCTCATGAAGAATATAGGAAAAAATACACAACTCAATGGCAAGAAACATCAAAGGGGAAAATCTGAAATGTTATACACATTTGATTTTTAAACTTTAAGATCAAAGTATATTCTCGGAATTTTTTTTTTATCACCATGTCCTATGGAAAGAGAATCTTCAATAGACTCTCCACATTTGAATAGTTTCTCTTTAATACAGTAAAGAAGTTATCAAAATATTTAAAATATTACCAGTTTGTTAATCCTATATTGTAAATATAATGTAAACAGTTTATAATCCCTGAAACTCAAAGCTAGGCTAAATATAAGCTTAAGATCATTTTAAATACACATCTTTTTTCCCAAGTGCCACCGCCAAACAAATGGTAGCTGGGATGAGTGTCCCATTTTCACCACAGAACTGTAAATCCATCATGTGTGGGAGAACTATAAATTACGCATTCTGGGGAAATTCCTCTCGCTTGGCCTGCTGGGGAAATCCAAGAAAAGCAGTAGGAAAAATGACTTACTACCTCTGCACACTGACCTGAAACTTGCACAGATACTTCATGGCTAGAGAGGAGTGCCGGCAGCATGTGATGGGCAGCAGAGTTCAACGTGAACTTCTAGGAGTGATGAAGAGGAGACAGAAGTAAGTAGAGAAGAGATTTTTGCATTTTCATTTTTTTCCCTAATTGAACACACTTCTGAACAACCTGATTTGCATTTCTCAAAATATAAAGATTTGACACAACAGGACATTCTACGCCATAGCATAGAAAGAAATCGAGTGTTGCCTATACCCCTTATATCCAGTTCTTGGCAAAAGCATATCTTTGTATATTAAGTGCCAAATGAATAATACACAAAGTGAATGGGAAAAAATCAATCAACTCTGAGATGACTAGCCAAGGTCTTATCATATGTTGTCCAGATCAAAAATAAAATGCTTAAGAAATGGGCATATGAAAATGGGCACTTGCTGATATGCCAAGAATAGTCCTTCCCTTAGATTAACTGAAGCTTAGGTCAGAAGAGCCGCTGGTCATCTCTGACCAGCAATGGGATTACTTAAAATATTGTAAGTTAATTTTCTGCAACATGAATACCTGTTTAATAGGATAGCCATGTGAGCTAAACCAGACACTTTGTGTAAGGGGGCTGGAAGCACAGGCCTGCTCTATAAATGTTTTGAAATAAATATGTCTTAGTCTATTCAAGCTGCTGTAACAAAATACCATAAACTGGGTAAGTTATAAATGCAGAAATTTATATCTCATGCTTCTGGATACTGGGAAGTCCAAGATTAAGGCACTGGCATATTCGGTATCTAATGAGGATCATTTGCTAATTCATAGATGATGCCTTCTTGCTGTGTCCTTACATGGTAGAAGGGAAAAGGGGCCTCTTTTAAAAAGGCACGAATCCCATTCATATAGGCTCCACCCTTGTGTCCTAATCACCTCCCAAAAGGACCCCCCACCTACTGCCAACATCTTGGGCATCAGGATTTCAACATATGAATTTGGGGCAGGGGGAGGACAAACATGTAGAACATATCAGAATGAAAGTAGGAAAAGAGATGGGTTTGTTTTCTCCATGTGCCCCCGGAGCAGAGTATGAAAAGGAGGGCTCACACAGGAGAATATACGCCACAGTTAAGAGACTAGACTCACACCTTTGTGTGGCCTTGGGTAAGTACATTGGTATCAGTGACCTTCGGTTTCCTTCTCTATAAAATGAAAATAACGTTAGTACCTTTCTTATTGTATAAATAATTTACACAAAGCAAAATGCTTACAATAGGTCTGGCATGAAAATAAGTACTCAATAAATGCTAGTTATTTTATTATTACTATAATTCCTATGAGCAAGGACTAGCCAACACTATTCTTATTCACGACGTTTTGAGACATAGTGAGCTCTCACTCCTGGTCATGTTTAAGCAGAATATGGAAAACCACCATTTAGGAAAGCCATGCCTTGGCTGGGAGGTTGCTAAAACCCCAAGCATCTCTCAATTCTCATCCTAACTGGAAGCCAAATTCTTACCTGCTGAAATATATAGTCCTTTCAGAAAGGCCCCCCACTTTACATTCTCAGCAGAGCCAAGTCATAAAATTGCACTTATTTCTCTGGTCCGTTTCTTGGCAGGCAGACCTCTCAGCATCCCGCGGCAACTCCCCAAGCCTCGGCAACTTCTTAGAGCGTTTCCCAGCACGGACCCTCCTAATAAAGTACAAGACAAATTGGTAGCTGGGGGAGAGAAGTGTCTTGTGTTACATTTTGTGTGCTTTTAACTATTCCATCTGTGATTTACAGTTCAACAGAGGGGTAGAGTTATAATTCGGGGGTGAAAGAGCTGGGTGAGTAGAATGTTGAGAAGGAAACAAGAAGCCTCACGTAACAGCTGCACACACCAGACACACTTGGCTGTTTTGTTTGCTGGAAGCAGAAGCTGGGAGAACCAAGATGATGTAACAGGGGACATCATCTGAATGCGTTACTGCACACGCATAAATGGACTCTCAGGGAAAACTGCAAAAGTGCAGTCGTGCCCGTTAGTCCGAAATCAAGACCCCACACAAAACTCAGCTTGTTCATCTGTGAAACTAATTCTGATGGAGGAGAAAGAACGCAGTGGATGTTTTCATAGGTCTTTCTTATACACATTTGCTCAGATGTCAAGTTTATATACTGTTTCCAAAATTAAAGTCCCCCAGATCTCAAAATTTAGGAATAAGTTTGTGATGTTAAAGCTCTTAAGAAACATTTTGTCAAATGTTTTGTTTATTAATCATTATTCTAAAGGTGCTCATGTATCCTCTTAGATTTCTCCATAAAAAGATTTAAATTTTTTAAGCAGAAGATCTAAGTACATAATTGTATCTTGACTAAGATGATACACTTTGTTAAATTAAGCTATAAATTATTTGTCCATATACATGGAAGCAAAAATCATATTTTTCTTAGCATATCTGATTTTACCTAATTACACTGGGGAACGTTGCATCTGAGGGTAAAATAAAATAGCCAGAGGTCCAACAATCTCACATAAAAGTCTAGTTCTCTGATTAAATATCTGTTTGATAGGACACATAGTACAAAATTGCACCATGAAAAACCTGGGCCTACCTTTCTACCACACAGGCAAAATATATGAAAGGGATCTCAGGGGTAGGTATACTAGACACCTTGGTCCACCTTGGTCCACCTGTGAGATCAGGTCATTGTCAGTTCACTCCAGCATATACGGACTCTGCCTCTGAACTCCATAAACAGTATTTTGGTGGTGGCCAAACTCTACTTAGTGATGGGTTAGCTTCTTTGGATAAAAATCAGGAAACTGAATTTAAATCTTCAAATATGACCCATGACCATACACTATCCACGTCTAACAGAAATTACATCTTCCTGAAAATAATGATGTGGCCAACTATACAGAACTAAGAAAGTTGAAATTGTTTCTTCATTTCGTTCGATCATGATTTGAATTCAACAAAATATAAAATCCCGCAAACATTGCTGAAATGACTTGGGTTGAGAAAGAAAGACCCTTTCAGGGATTGGAAAACAGGCTAAAAGACTCCTTTTTATGGGAATTGCTGAACATCTAAACCTTCACCACTACAGTTTCATCCCTGCTGTTATTTCTTCAGTGAGCAAATAATTTTCAAATACTTACTATGTGGTAGCCACTAAACTTCTTCAAGTTTCAAGACACATTTTTCATCAGACAAAATCTAGGTTCAAGGAGGAGTGAAAAAAGTAATACAAATAACTAAGATAGAAGAAAACAAGTGATTCCTTTAGCCTAAATAGGAAAAACAGATGCGCTCAATCAGCCTTGGCATTCTGCTTGTATCCTGAACACGGTGAAGACAACCACAGGCCTCACTTCCCACCCCAACCCAGCGCTACCCAAAGTGGAATAGAATGATGGACGACCCTCCCAAAAGTGGAGCTCTGAGAAGAATGAACAAAGTGGCTAAACGGTCCAAGTGGCCATAGAAGGAAACAGGAGAGAGGAATTGGAATATTCCATAAGAATTCATTTTCATGGGAAAAGGGTGGCCAGAGTGAGGAAGCCCTGAGATCCATGTCATATACCCTATTTCCATTGAAGGGCGGGGTTGGAACAATTCGAAGACAACACAGAAAGTGTTTTCTTTCACCTGCTTATCATAGATTCTGTATAGATTGGAATTTGGGAATTTGAACTTGAAATTCATGACTACGTTATACATCCTGCAAATGCCATATGTGCACTTAACCAGCTAATATAGGCTATTTAATACTGAAAGGGAGAGGTAAGTCAGTCCCCTTTTAAAGGAATAACCCAAGAGCCATTCATGTATCCATTCAACAAATCATGACTAGTTTATGAAAAACATTAGAAAAATCAGGAGCTCTGACTCGTACCCTTCCATGATCTTTCTTAAGCTCTAAAATTATAAAACACATGGAGGTCTGGGAAAGAAAGAGTCAAAGTCCAGCCCCAAGCCTCCTTCCCTCCTGGGAAGGAGCCAGGAGGACAGGGTACTGCATGAGACTAGACAAGCTCACCCCAGTGACGTGAGGAATGAGAGAAGTCAGAAGTTGGAAACAAAGATGCAGCACTTTTTCTGCCTCATTTGGTCATCCTCACCCTGCACATGACCACCAGGAACGTCAAACAATGGTTTCCCTAAATATTTTTCACGTGACAATTGGCCTTGGAACAATAAACAAAGTAGCAAAAATAATTTGTTTAAAACTACTGCTTAACTGTTTTTATTTATGAGTTTTACTTTTTTTTGTCTACTTCATCACACAGGCTCAAAATTTATTAGAGTAATAATAGCTTATGATTGAAAATGCTTACAATTTACACAAGGCTTTTATAAAAAGATCATCTTTCCAATCCTCAGAACAACTCTAGGAGTGAGGTGTTATTGTTATTTCAACATGACAGAGCTGGAAACCCAAGGTTCAGAAAGGTTAAGAAGTTTGTCCGAGAGAATGCAGAGTGTCACGCACATGCCACACTTTCAAGCTGTGTGGTTGTCCCATTCCCATGTTCCTTCATTAAATGAATATTAAATCTCACAGAATCGCACCAACAACATCCCTCTTAGTATATCAGTCCTCCTGTCTTGCACTCACGCAACCCGACCTTTTGCAAAGAATGGAAATATGAGAGGCGTGTTCAAAAAGAGCCACAGGGGATAGTGTCTGGAAGCTAAGTGTAGGTGTCAAACAGATTTAAAATCAGATTCTGATCCTGGCTCTTGATGGTAGACAAGTCAGTTAGCTTCTCTCAGCTTTAGGATCCATCTCTGAAAAATGGAGCAAAAACAGTGCCTGTTTCATGATGTTGTTAGAAGATAAATATTCTAAGCACACAATTTGCATATATTATTTAAGTATCTCTCAACCACGCACTGTGCTAACAATGTTATAGCAACTAGCAAAAGCATCAGCAGTAGCATCAGTAGTAGCAGTAGTAATAGTGACAACGGCAGTAGCAGTAACAACGGTGGCATTAAATAGTAATGGTATAATAATAGCAGTAGCAGTTTTGTAACAGTAATAATATTGTAATAGTAGTAGTAAAATAGCAATAGCCATTATCATCATAGTTGTTCTCACAGTATTTATTAGTATTAGTAGCAGCAGTAGTAGTCATAGAAGATATCTTTGGCTAAGACTTGATGTTCTCTCAACCAAGTGGCATGGAAAGAGAGAGAGTGGGTGTCTATTAATGAACATGTGCCAGGACCAACCAGAGGTGAAAGTTTCCCAAGGCTTGATGTGTTTGAAGTTATCACCAACGCCACCTGATCAGAACAGATTTCAGTAGTAGAAAAAAATATATTTTATCTCAATAATCAGAGGCCGCTAATGAACAAAGGAAGTCCCACACCATCATTGGCTTCTACTCCATGGAACAGGAGACCTTGGCAGAAAACGGCAACAGTACATTGCACATCAGCTTCAGACACCTAGACATCTCCTCTGGACTGTTTGGGGAAGTAGCAAGCTACCTGCACAATCACAACCAATGCGGGGAAAAACCATTGCTTGAAACTCCATGTTTTCTTTTAGCTTTCTCTCGATGAATTTCTGAAAGCAAGTGGTGCCAAATAAACTTTCTTTACTGAGAAGAAAATGAAAAACAAATTACTATTTCTTGAGTGCCTACCAAGTATCCTACTCCATGCTGAGTTTGGTCCCCTCAATGACTCAGCGGATCATTGCCTGTGGCCACAGAAGGTATGAGGGAGCCAGAGCCCAACGAAGTCAAGCAAGGCGGCCACCAGGAGAAAGCTGGAAACAAGCCTGTCTGACTCAGATCTTATGTCTTTCTCACTGATCTGTGCTGCTTCCTGAAACTGTACCTTGAAAAGCTACTTTCCTTTAAAAATAAGACATTTCTGTGAAGTCACGTTGTCTTAGCTCGGGCTGCTATGACAAAATACCATAGACTCAGTGGCTTATCAAAGATAGAAATTTATTTGGCACAGTTCTGGAGCCTGGAAGTCCAAGACGAGGGTACCAACATCTGGTGAGGGTCCTCCCCTGGACTGCAGACTGCTGACTTCTCCTTGTATCCTATGTCTTCACTTGGTTGAAGGTACGAATGAGCTCCCTTGGGCCTATTTTATAAGGACACTAATCTCATTCATGAAAGCTCTGCCCTCATGACCTAATTATCTCCCAAGAGGCTCTGCATCCTAATACTATCACATTGGTGACTAGGTTTTGACATGTGAATTTCTGGGGGGACACAAACATTCAGATGATAGATAGCACACATATAGCTCATATTTAAATTTGCATTCAGCATTGTAGCTGTGGATGCGCAGCCATATGTCCTTTCTGCTTCAGTGCTCACTCAGTTCTGGCTAAGAGCCTTCTCCTGCTGCTGAAACCCACTTTACCTGCCCACCTGTAACTGCAGCAGACCAGAACTCCTTCAGGAACATCCCTTAACCAATGATGGGTGAGAGTTAGTGAATAAATGCCCCACTTCCTCATTTTTCACTAAAGGTGTGTGCTCTATATTGGCTCCCAGAGTTCCCAGCAAGATGAAGATCCAGTGGTCACAGAAGTTACTGGCTTGAAAACATGTCTATTATGAGCTGTCTTCCTTTTCCTGTCTCACCTGCCCACTCCCCTACTGGTATTTCTTTCCTCTCCCAAGCAAACTGCTTCCATTTATCCTTGTTCAGGGTCTGCTTCTAGGGGGAGCCCAAACTAAGGCAGCTATCAGAGCAAGTTTGGGATATCTATGAACTCTGTTCATAAATTCCATCATACTCGTTTTTCTAAATCCTTCCGTATTTTTTTAATTAGCCAAAATTATGCCCAAGAAGTTAATGCTTGAAGTTAAGTATAACACATTATTGTCACAATTACATTATTTTGAGAGAACGCTTTAGACTGTGTTCAGGTTTTTGCAGCTTCTAAAATTTCTACCAATTTTTCCATTGTTGCAAGTATAAAATTAATTATTACCAGCTTTCTAAAGGAAAAGAAAAAAATCTGATCTAAAACATTGCATGTGTAATACAAACCTGAGTTAGGGAAAAAACAAAAAGATCTCAGCCTTCCAACTATGTGTCAGAGTAAAAACTATCCTCTTGAGCAAAACTGAGAAGATGGGGTTGCTGGAAGGGAACAGGAGAACATATTCACTGGAGTTTTGGGGGCTGTATTCACAGCTATTCATGAATGACTATGCAGGTAGGTCCTTCATGGACAATGGTTTGTTAGGGGAATGTTCTTATCAAAACTGGGAAAGAAAAGGTGGGAAGAGAACATATATTGTGTATGCACCTCTTAGGGATTAAATAGTCTTTCAGGTACTTTATGTATTCCATCGTATCAATTATTGTCTTACATAAGATTTCTGTGAAGATCATTATCACCATTTACATAGGTTGGAACAGCCTGAGAGAACTTAATATAATTAACAAAACATAGTTAGCAAGGGTCAAAACCAGAGTTCAAAACCCAAGTGTCATGGGCTCTAAATCAGGTTTACGTCAATGCTATGCTACTGCTTCAGCAGAATTGCATGGAAATTACATCGCTTTGCAGTTTGCAAGGAACTTTCTTTAAGGTTGAAAGAGAAAGGCAATTGTTAACAGCTGGCAATTGGTCTAGCTCCATCAGCCAAGCCTTGATGTTGGTAGGAAGCACCTGGCACTCACAGCTAGGTTGTGCTATTTTTCTGCTAAACGAACGATTTCATGGAACACCAACATTAAGAGAGACCATGATGAGAAAATGATCATGATAGAGCAAGACAAAGACAAAAGACAAGACCACTCCAAAATCATGGCTGAGAATAATAAAAGTATATGGTCCAAACAAAACATAAAAATAATATTCATTAAAAGACCAAACATCATCCTTGCTGGCTGAGTCACTACAGCTACTTCCTCACCAATTACAGCTTGAGGTTTGCTTTGTTCCACTTGCCTTCCAGATAGAAATTACTAAAGTATCTAATCCTAGAAGTACCTTTACATCCTGACAGCATCCAATCCAGGATAAGGAACACTTCCTAGAACCCTCCCCCAAATCACCTAGCACAAGCCTATAAGAAGTCCTTCCAAATACTCCTTCACTGATAAAACCCACGGTTGCAAAAGGTGTGCATTCTCCCTCATCACAAGAAGCTAGTAAGCCCAATTTGTCAACTACAGGTGTGTTTCTGGTGGTCCTTGGCTGAAGGACGTTGAGAGTATACTCATTTATTCACCAAGCATTTTCTGAGTCAAAGTGAATTATATATCTTCGTTTTCCCTGCAGAAACTGCCATGAATCCTATACCTACAATAGATGAATGGTGACGTATATTTTAAACTCAAAAGCAATTTAAAAAATGTAAAAGAAAAATATCAATAGAATTAATAATATACATATTCAAAACTCTTCTTGCTGAGTTCATAACAAAATGATAGTAAATATTGTCTCTGGATATGATTCCATAATACTGAAGAGAATGGGTGAGGGGTGCTCAGAAAAAAATATGAAAATGAAGATAAGAGAAGATGGACTGGTAATTACTGGGAAATCATGGATTCCCCTGAAATTAAAGCCCAAGACAAGCTTGAAAATCTTGGCTTGAAATCCCAGGGAACAGAGTGAGGGAGGAATAGAAGAATGCCAATCTAAGGGTATATTTTAAAGGTTACCAAGATCACCACTAAGGGCAGTTGAAACAATCCCACCCGGATCTTCTGAGGATGGTATAGAATGAATTGTCTACCCAAGGATTGACTGAGAAAATATCAATCCATTAGCTCCCATCCCCCCTTTGGTTGAGGCTGTCTGTGATGACATTAATTCCCATAAACTCATAGGCTTCTCATATTGTTTGATGAGCGGTAAGCATCATTCTTTGCATCTGCAAAGAGTGAGAAACTCTGGGACAAAAAGTGAAAGTCATCTTGCACATGCACGAGGCCAGTGGCTGTCAGTGTGAATTGAGTCCAAAGCTGCACAAGCCACAGCTGACATGAGTGATGAGGCTGAATGGGTGCAAGTCTAGAGACCAGGGACATCTGCTGTGTGGGTGAAAAAAGCCACAGCCCAGATGGGGCCCCTGCAGAAGAGGAAGTTGGCTAGCCTAGCAGAACCCTATGGGGTCTTTGGTTGTAAATACCAGGTATCATTCATAGTCGAAGTAAGAAATGGTTTGCAAATGGAGGGATAGGGGAGGGAAAGAGACACTGTTCAGATGTCATCCTCCCCACACAGCAGACCTTATTGTTGGTTACTTCATAGCATCTAGTACCCCGCAGTGTGAAGACTACTCAACAACTGATCACCCAAATGCAACGCCCACCTCTCCACAAACCCTACTCTGATACACAGAACTCTAAATCAATATTAAATATCAATCATTAAATAATTGAGAAAAGTATCCAATATAAAATGTAGAGAAAATAAATAAAGTATATAAGGAAATGACCCTGGAGGAAACAGAGAGAATGCAGAGAACAGAAGATAACTTAAAAAGCAAATTCTTATCAATGCTTCAGTGAGATTTGAAAATTTACCCATAAAATACACAAAAAAGGAAAGGGGAACAAGAAAATGCTTCAGGAAGTTTTAAAATATGGCTTTCCTCCCCCAGAAAAGTCTGCAGAAAAGTTAAGGAAATCTTCAAGAAAACAAAGTGAATAGCAAAGAGACAAGCAGTATGAGATGTATTTATTTCCTGAGACATATGAGAGTATCTACCCAGAAGTTACAACTTCAAGAAGATCATCATCTGTTTCTAAATTTTACCAAGATGTGCCTAGGCATAGGTACTTTTTAATTTCTTAGGAAGGAACTTCCTATCTGAAAACATGTATTAAAAATTAATGAATTAACAGGTAGATAAACTAGAAAACATACTCATAAAAATTGCTAAGAAAACTCAAATTTTTAATATTTTTAGAAAAAAGAACATTGAAATATTTTCTTTTTTACTTATCAGATAAACTAAGCTTTTAAAAGATGAAATGGTCAGTTTCAGCAAAGGGACACTAGAACAGACACTCTCATTCCCTTCTCATAGGAATGCAAACTGGTAGAAATTATCTGGAAAAAAATTATAATGTGCATAAAATCCTTCAAAAAACTCACATCCCTTGCTTTCCCCAAATCTATCTACCCTAAGAAAATTAAACTTATACTCTCTCTGTACTTCATAACACAAATATTTACACAGAGAAAGAAAGGGGAAAAACTCAAAGACATATGTAGAAAAATGTTTATGATTTTGTCATAAACATGGGAAATAAGCTCGACATCTAACAGGTAGAGTAATAGTTTAAACATGGTAGTGCCTCCGTTCAGATAGCCATCCACGAGAATGTTTTAAGAGGCTATTCAATGAGAAATTGTCATTGATAAAAAGTTGGATTAAAAAAATCAAGATTCAAACCAGTTTCCACAGTAGAATAGCAATTAAAATTATGTAATATATTTATGGGGGAGGGAGAGAGAGGGAGGGGGAGAGGGGAGAGAGATCAATCCTGGGGGGTTGGGGGAATATCCCCCAATATTAACAGTGAATGTTTTGATTGGCTGGACTAGGGTTAATTTTTATTCTCGGAGTGCTTGATTTTTTTTCCCCAACCACTTACATTGGGCACATATTGCCTTTAAAATAAAAATAAAAAATGTTTTATAATTTTGTTTTGTTATATTCAACTGTTTAATTCTTATACAATTTATTTGGAGGTTTTGAGATCTTATGAAATGAACTAAAGAAATTCACAGACAAAACCCATAAATCTGTTTCGCCAGGTCTGTCCAGGCAGAGTAGAGGAGGAAGAGTAGGAGAATAAAGGAAGTGTTGGGGAGGGGGGACTATTTCTGAATGTGTGCATTTTGGGGGGAGGCATGGGAATGCAGAGGGGTGGAGAGACTGGGGATGGTCTGCTTCCATTCCAAGCCTGATGAAAAGAAAGATCAAGAGGGTAACCGCTCAATGAAGCCATCACTATGAGCTGCCTTTTTTTCCTCCCCCAGACACATAGGGCTAAAGGGAACTTCGGTGGTAGTCTACAAATTAGAATTGCTCCCCTGGTAGTAGCTCTCTGAGCTGACACAAACACATTAAGAAGTACAAGTTCCTAGAAATAGAATGATCCAGTCAGGTCTCAATTTCATACAATTTTATTCTTTTTAATAAGGCAGTTAAATCACATTTTACATCTGGTAATAAATTAATGGATTTTATAGTGTTGTAAGACTTTTCATAGACTATCTGCACTAGGACCACATATGCACAGAGACTTAGAAGTTCTAGCTTCTAGCTGGGTGACCTCAGACAAGTTATTTCTCCTCTCATGCCTGTTTTTTCATCTGTGAAATGGAGATAATAAAAGAACCTGCCTCTTTGGCTTCCTTCCGAGGATTACATGAGTTAAAATGCACTAGGGGCTTCAAACAGTGCCTGAAAAAAAAATGTTATTGTTTGGGAATGTTTGTTCTATTAAATAAGTTAGAAACATTTCTTGGTTGGACCATGCCTACTTCATGTTTGCACCGGAAGACATAATTTCTTCTCTGTTGTCTGCAGTCACCACCACAAAACACAAAAGGTTTGTTCGTTCAAATATGAATAAATAAAAAGAAAAAAACAAGCAGCGATCAACATCTCTTTTGCATATCCAAGTCCCAAGCAATGGAAGATGACACAGTCTTTGCAGGAGGTCACCAAGCAGAGTAGACAAGGCTGTTCCAGATGGGAAGGAGAGAACTCAGAAAAGTAGCGGCTGAGTGGCTGACCTTGGGAGAGACAGGGTGCCCCCAACTTGGAAGGGGACAAAGTTTGGAAGGGCAGTAAGTCAGAGAAAGAAACTGCTTCTTGGGAGCATTCATAGTAACTGGTAGGATTTCAGACGGTGTTAATGCAGTGAGGGAAAATGCATCATCTCTGGCCTTCAAGGCTGATGTGCAGGCCACAGGTGTGAAGAGGTGGGTGGAAAAACTTATGTAGATGCTTGATATTCATAAAAAAGTGGAGCAGAAAGAGACAAAGAGCCATTTATGGAGCATTTCCACTGTCCTAGATACTCTCCCAATTTACGATGTAGAATCATCATTTCAAGGGTGAGGAAACCAAGAGATAACTTGCTCAGGATCATATGGACCTGGATTTGAATCCCAGGTCCTTGATTTTCTATCTGCCTCTGCACTTCCCCTGGGCCACCCATCATCAGTAAATCCTGAAGCTGCAGTATGCTAAGTCTGTCAAGCGGAGGCAAGGTTGGACCTGCCTACTTAGTGATTTGCACGCCTCCTGTGATTCAGCCAAACTCCCTGCCTGGTCGTCCTGGCCAGCATGTATAGAAGAGTGTACTTATGTATTCAAGGCTTTGCATGTTATTAAGATTCAAGGAAAGGAAAGGAATGGTGTGAACAGGCTGGATGAAATCCTAATACATCAGTCCCCCTCTGTGCAGAGGTCCTGTTGATGCTGCAAAGAAACTGTGGGGTCGGGCGCGGTGGCTCACGCCTGTAATCCTAGCACTCTGGGAGGCCAAGGCGGGTGGATCGTTTGAGCTCAGGAGCTCGAGATCAGCCTGAGCAAGAGCGAGACGCTGTCTCTAGTAAAAATAGAAAGAAATTAGCTGGAAAATTAAAATACATATAGAGAAAAAAATTAGCCGGGCATGGTGGCACATGCCTGTAGTCCCAGCTACTTGGGAGGCTGAAGCAGCAGGATCGCTTGAGCCCAGGAGTTTGAGGTTGCTGTGAGCTAGGCTGACGCCACAGCACTCTAGCCCAGGCAACAGAGTGAGACTCTGTCTCAAAAAAAAAAAAAGAAAGAAACAAACTTTGGCATCAGAGAGCCTGGAGTTGAATCCCAACTGGGATTACAAATTGTGTGCTATAGGGTCAGTGAATTTCTCTATCTGAGCCTTTTTCGCTTTCTATATAGGGTTATTACCACCATTCCCATTTCACATAAAACCTTTGTGAGGGTTTAATAAGACAATGGTGTGAGATGCTTAGCTTAGTGCTTAATTAACATCAGAGCCATCCAGATCTTCCCCAAATGTATATCCATCTGAATTTTCTTCTTCCCACCAAAAGGAATATCCAGGATCCTAGACCCTAAAGTGACACTCCACATCCCCAAGAGCTGGACTGTACTCAATGTCCAGACAGACTCACCTAAGCCAGGTGACCTCTTTAAGACCCCCCTAACCCCTACCTAAAATTCTCAGTGATTATTTAAAGACAGAGAAAAACAAAAGGACATGAAGACAAAGAATGTCAGTTTTTCTAACAGCTAGAAAACAAAATGAAGAAAAATATTCTCCATGAAATTCTTACAGTAAAAAACACAAACCATGTTATCTTTAAGTGGGATCATGTAGTAAGTTCAAACTGTGCTCAGGACGTATATACCTTGTGACTTGTTCACTAGCTAGGGCACAGACAGTGTTAATCATTTTCTGATGCTTGCTCAGAACTGTGGCTTTGGCAAGTGAGAAAAGACAAATTCCCAGAGTTGAAAACTGAAAAGAAACACTGTACAATCATGGGAATTAAGGGGAAAAAAAAGCCAGTCTTGGGTTGAGTTATTATATATTCCTGGTGAAGTCGTGCAAGGACTTTCCAGCTGTGAGTTGCTAGGAGAGTCTGGGCCAAGATGCTCACAGGGGAGCCTCATGAACGCTGCTGTAGACGGAGCGGAGGCAATGGATAGACTGATGCTTCTCAACTGGGGTCAACTTTGTTTCCTAGGGGACACTTGACAATGTCTGTTGATGTTTTTTATTGTCCCGGGGACAGAGGGTGTCTACTGGTATCTAATGAACAGAGGCCAAGGATGTTGCTAAATATCCTATAATGCAAGGACAGCCTTTGCCCCTGCAAACCCTGCCCCCACCAAAAAGAATTTATCCAGCCCCAAAAATGCTGAAGTTGAGAAACCCTGAGCAAAATTTATGGACAAATGCAAGCTCATCACTGTGGACAGGAGACAAGATTGGACACCCAGACCTTGCATCTGATCCCAAATCCTCTGTTTCTTATAATGGCATTTCCCTCCTCAAAGGCACACATGAATATGTGGCCCCCTGTCTGTGTTTCTTTCTTCTCTCTTTCCTGATGATGAAAGCGCATCATTTGTCAAGGTCCAAACACACCAGACACTTTCCGAAGTGAGTTACAACATTGTCTAGCAACTCTAATTTAATTCTCATGATAACTCTATGTGGGATATATCATGACGATCTCCATTTTACACACCAGGAAACTGAGGCTCTGAGTGGTTACATAAATTTTCCAACTATGAAGTGGCAAAACCAGGATTCAGCTCTACTTGCAAAGCTTAACCTTGCTGCTCAGCCAACACAGCAGGTCACTCAACATCCCTGACCTTTGTCCTCCTATGAAATGGAGATAATCACAGCTTTAAAAGGTTGCATGAGTTGAAGATAATAAAGGCAAGAACCTAGTATGGTATCAGGCAATATCATCATCTAAGTTCCTTGAGAACTCAAGCTGATAATTCCTGGACTATTATTTTTTTATTTCAGAGTATTATGGGGGTACAAATTCTTTGGTTATATAAATTGCCTTTGCACTCCCTGAGTCAGGCAATTGTGGATGGGCAATTGTGCCCATCCTCCAGACAGTGAGGTGTGAATTTACCCATCTCCTCTTCCCTGCTCCCATCTGCCTGACACCTGATGAATTTTACTTCCCTATGTGCACATCAGTGTTGATCAATTAGTACCAATTTGATGGTGAGTACATGTGATGTTTGTTTCTTCATTGTTGTGATACGTCACTTAGAAGAATAGGCTCCAGCCCCATCCAGGATAATAAAAGGGGTGCTAGTTCACCATTTTTTATGGCTAAGTAGTACTCCGTGGTATACATATATCACATTTTATTAATCCACTCATGTATTGATGGGCACTTGGATTGTTTCCACATCTTTACCATTATGAATTGTGCTGCTATAAACATTCAAGTGCGGATGTCTTTTTTACAGAATATCTTTTTTTCCTTTGGGAAGATGCCCAGTAGTGGGATTGCTGGACCAAACGGTAGTTCTACTTGTAGTACTTTGAGGTATCTCCATGCTACTTGCCATAGAGGTTGTACTAGTTTGCAGTCCCATCAGCAGTGTATGAGTGTTCCTGTCTCTCCACATCCAGGCCAGAATCTGTCGTTTTGGGACTTTTTGATAAAATCATCAGGGAAATGCAAATCAAAACCCCATAAGGTATCACTTAATTCCTGAACTGTTATGCCCATGAATTTCCTACCACTGACTAGAAGTTGGACTACAGGCCTCCAGACTTTATTCTAGCGAAAGATCCAGAATCTAGCCAAACATTAGCAATTCTTCAGGGCTCAGCTCTTCCCTCCCCCTGTGTTTCCTTGATGCTTTTTTTGTCCTCTGTAAGTGAGCTCTTTCTATGAAACCAAGGGGTGTACTTTTGTGTACTGAGCTCCAGCAATCTTTTCTTGTTTGTCAAATTGCAGAATTCAACTTGGAAAGCATTCCACCATAAGTTTCCAGAAACAGGAATTCTATCATGTCAGTTTCTGTGGTCACTCAGAACAGATTATACCGTAATTGTAAATGCTTAACACACACATATCAAATGAGCTTACCCAACAGATAGGCAGCAGAGATGATAAAGCTTGATTATGTACTGATTTCATACCCTTGATCTCATTTGATCCTCATGATAACTTGTGAGGGGTCAAAACAATGTCACCATCCCTCCCATGTCTCTTCTCCCACCCCCTTGCATAATTCCAAGGGTGCTTCAATGGTTTTGTATTCCCTTCACCTGCTGTGTGCATGGTGGAATAACCTCTTTAGGACTCACTTCTCTCTCTGATACATACAGAGGTTGAACTCAATGGTTTTCAAGTTTTTATTTTTAATAAAGGGATCTCCTTTTCAGACAAAATCTCATACGACACCTTCAAACAATAAACAGAAGTAGAGCTGCCGTGGTGGAAGAGCAGCAGGATGTATGTGGTGCTAAGAAGATCGGTTTGGAGCCAGCTTTTCATCCATCGTGGTGTTTTCCAGTATCACAATAGCTCCTCCTGTGAGGTGATCAGAGCTGTTGTTGGGTACCAGTCATCTGTAAGAGCACAGCACGGCAGGACCTGGTAGAAGTGCTCCTTCAGCAGACTTCTCCACTGACCGCACACTTGAACCTTCACTTCTCTCAAGGTTCCACACTTAGTGTCCGACCTCCATAGTTATTAATATGAGTTAGTCATCATGCACCATCCAAGGTTTAACCTCTACCAGGGGGCAGCCTTGAAGAGATTTCTCTTCTCTTCTCTTTCTGATGCTTCTCTCCACTGTTCTTTCCCCACTCCCATCGTTCTTGAGGAATCCTTGCATTCTTTCTCATATATTCCCCTGTCCACCAACCCTTGGATAACCTCTCACTTATGGAAAAGCCAACTCTATAGCATTTATAAATACAGGCTTCCAAAAAAAAAAATTCCTGTTAAGTCTCCCTATCAACTCTTCCAGATATGATGATAAAGTTCATGAGTAAGAACAGAAACATTAGTCCCTTCTCACCTTCTCTGAGTGTAGGAAGAAAGGAGAGGGGAAAAAAAAACTTATCTTTTCATTGCATCATTGTTTTAGTGATTAACTGTAAAAAGTCCAGTTTTTTTTGAAACACTCATTTTTTATCTTACTGGTTTCTCCATACATTCTCCAAGACTCTGCATTTCCAAGCTATCTACCAGGAAAATGACAAAAGAAACTCACATAGTACACACAAAGGCAACTGCATCCCATCCATTTTCCTCAAAGTGCATGATCAGGTCACGTGTGGGGAGATTAATGTGATTCTGAGCTTGGAAATGTGCTTCTTTATGATTATTAACGAGGGTAGCTTGGAAGTGAAAGGACTTTGCAAACACAGCAGTTTAAAAAAATGTATTTTCTACCTTGTTTATGAGACACAAACATATATAATTCAGTTCAAGGGTTGAGGTTTTCTGTTATTGTGTGCCAGGGATTATTTATCACAATTGTGAATAATTTCCCAGTACAAATTATCCTCATCTTATCATCCAAACGTACTTCCCTTCCACATCACTCATGTCACGCTGAAATCTAAGGCCATAAAGTTTAAAACCATGAAATAAGTCTTCCTTCGGATGACAGCACATGGTATGTGTTGGTTGGGGTTTTTTAAAGCACAATCGAATTTACCACTGTCAAAGACTGGCCTCCCAACTTTTTCTCAGTTGGTGGACTCTGGTGTCTGAAGCTGATAGGGAATTATGCACTCCATAAAATATGAGATTGCAAGAGAGAGACAAAGCCAAAATAAGCAGCAGTCCACCAGAGGAGAACCCACTTTCAACAGCCAGTGCCTTCACATCTATCCTGCTGACTGAAGCCATCCAGAGGTAAAAATAAGCTTTGGGATATGTGAGGCTTCAGGATGAGAGCTCAGGCATCCTACTGAAGGTATAAGATGAATGTCTACAGATGTGTGCGGGGCTGCTCTAAGTATGTTGAAAACCTGGCAGATTGGAATATTTGTGTGAAAGGAGTGTGAACACTGATTAGTGAACTTTTGCAAGGGGCATAACCACATTTTTCTTTATTACATAGGGTACTTTTATCAACATTCATGAAAAACCAAAAGATATATAAGAAAATCAAAATATGGATTTTTGTGCTTTTATTGGGATACTAAAACCAGATTTCAGAAAACCTCAATTTTCAGAAAAAAAAAATGATTGTTTTTCAGCAAAGCCCACACCAAAAAAATGGGTCCAAGTTCCATGACATGATGTAACTTTAGAAAATAGTAAAAAAAAAAAAAATCAATACAAAAGTAAATAAAAATCATCTTAATTCCTAAAAAGAGGGAGTCAAAAGAATGCTATGCGTTCATCTGTAATAAGGATTCCATTTAGATATAATCCATCAAATATTTTGAGGTACACGTTCGTGTTTTTGCAAAGGAAAGTGTGGAATGTTCATTTTTTCTTCAATAGAACATAATTTTATGATCCCGCTAACTTGTTTTTCTGTGCCTTATCCACAAACAGGCTTTGGTTGCTAGGATGAGTTGTTGAACTCCACCAGGGACATAACCACAAGCTCTAGTATACAAGCACCATATTCATGGTCAGAGAGGTAGAATGACTTGCTTGAAGTCACAAAGCAGGTGATTAAAACAGAATACACTGGTGTAGGAAGTTGAGACAACCTGAGTTCACCCAGAAGCTGTTAGGCTCAAGCTCTGCAGCTTAGGATAAAAATCTGATTTTCAGTCTTTGTACATCTTCCATCTTCAGAAACAAACTTCTTTCTCATCTCTCTCCTTATCCTTTTATGTGTCCTTTGAACCCATGGAATCCCGTAGCCAGTTTTCCGATGAACTCAGACCATTCCTGCCATGTACCTACATCTGGAACCTTTTTCTTCCCATCCACCACCAAACCCCTTGTGTCTCTAAAAAGCCCTGCTAAATCTCTTCTCCTCTATTAAGCCCTCCGTGATGAGGTGCGAGCCAGGGCTTTGCCTTCCCATTGCAAAGATTAGCACGTGGGGTGCTGAACTGAAGAACACAGAGAGTCAGTTCACCTGGGACCCGACTGGATATGTGAGAGAGGATTCCAGCTGCTTCACATCTGCTCAGCTGTGTCTTATTCTTGCACATGTCTTCAATGTCACTTTCTCGGTCTTTGGGACTCATTTGGATCTCCCTACACAGCCATCAGCAGCTGACGTGGGAGGTAGCACAAGGAGGGAAGCCCTCCATTATAAATATCCCTCTACTCTATTCCAGCTAGAAGTGGGGGACAATTGAGCAGATGGCTACCAACATGGTGGGCTGCAGGGCAGACCAGAAAACCTCCGCAATCCAAGCTCAGATCCCTGGCAATTACCTAAGCTTTCCATCATTCACCCTCCTCCTCACAGGCCCCTGAGAGATGTGCACATTGAAATGGTATCCTGTTACCTACTAAAGACAATATGGTCTGCTAGAAAGAGTTCTAGACAAAGAACACCTGGGTTTCAATCTCAGCTGTGACACGCGCTATCGACGTGAGTTTCGAGACAGCATTTACTCTCCAAGTATCATTTTCTTCTTCTCTAAAATGGAATGAAAAATACTCGCCCCATCAAATCTCACAGCGTGGAGGTAGAAATTACATTAAATCATGTCTGGAAAAGCAATTCATAACTTTTTATTGAGATAAAGTATACACATAGAGAACATGCATTTCAGAAGTGCACAGCGTGGTGAATTTTCCCACACTGAATGTACACATGGAACCAGCACTGAAGTCAAAAACTGAAACATGGCCCAGAAGCTCCCTGTGCCCCCTTATAATCCCTTTCTCCATCAAGGGTAACTCCTATCCTGATTCTAATGTCAAAAATTAGTTGTGCCACTTTCTTTATAGGAATGGGATCATGCAATGTATATGTTCTTGTGTCTCATGTTTGTCAGATTCAACCATATGTTTGTGAGTAACTTTAATCATTTGTTCTCATTGTTGTATAATATTCTAAGAATATACTACAGTTTTTTAAAATCCATTCTACTGTTGATGGGAACATATGAGTAGTGATGCTAAGTGATTCGTAAACTCCTAAGAAACATCAATGTAAGACATTATTATCATTACTGTAAGACCATGCTTACCAGACATAGAGGCCTTCAGAGAAAACTATCAAGCAGTGAAATTTTAGTGGGCAGGAAAAAGAGATGATCCAGGATGAGACATTTTCTGAGTGAAAGAAAAATACAAATGTGAGATGCTGCCAAATGTTTTCAAATTGAGCCATTTATTTCAGCCAATATCTAAGTTCCTGCAATATGTCAAATGCCGTGCAATATTTCACATGATTCTAATGAAAATCCTATAAGGTAGGAAGTGTAGGTATTCTTATCCCCATTTGATAGAATAAAAATGTGCATCAACCAGTTGACAGTAGCAGAGGAGCTAAGACTACAGCAAATTCATTTATTTGATCATTTGTTCATTCAACAAGTATTACTGAGCTTCCAGGATATACCAGACGGTATGTGCAGTGTTAGGGATAAAATGTGCAAAGACACATAAAGCTCTCATGTCAATGATAGTGTAGTTGGAGTGACAACCATTGGTCAAAAATCACCCAGTTGAATGGAAAATTAGAACAACAGTAAGTGCTTTGAAAGGAGAGGTATGTGGTGTTCCTAGAGCGAAGCATGTGGATTTGGCAGGGAGGGGAGGCAGGCTCACCTGCACAACCGATTGCTGAGCTGAGGTCTGACAGATGCACTGGAGCTGAGCAGGTGAACAGGAAAAGACGAGCATTTCACTTCCAGAAAGCCCTGTCTGTAGAAGGAGCAGGGTAGGTACAAGAGGTTAAAAGATGTTCTGCAGAGATGATGACTCCAAAGCCATGGTAAGGAGATTTATCTTTATAACAGGAGTATTAGAAAGTTTTTTACAGTTTTCCAGATAGCCCAGGATCATTCTCAAAACGCCCTAAGATTCCACAAGGAAATGTGACCCACTATGTACTTGTGCACCAGCTATGGGAAGGGCACTGAAATCTATACAACTCGATTTTTTAAATAAAATTCTATTGTAAATACAGTTCAAGGATGTCACTTGGAAGGGTAAATGAGAGAAGCCATTGCTCACTTGGCTCAAGTATTTATTGCTTTGCAAAAGGAATGGGCAGGTGGGTTTCCTGTCAGGTCTCCAGACAGGCCTTTCTGGAAAGGTGGTTGGCCTGCCTGTTCACGTGTACACTGACTGGGACAGGGGATAGGGGAGGAAGACCAGACAATAAAAGAGAAGAGGATGTTCCTCACTTCAAGACCCAGCCACACTGGCCCTCGTGACTGCTCCCCTATAGCCACCTGCATGACCTCAATATCACCTTGGGGACCACAATGGGAGGTTTGGGCTTTTCAACAGTATTTGAGGTTTTGCTGGCTGCCAAAGGACATTAAATTTGAGAAGCATCGCCTTGCATGGAGATCTCCAGAGAAAAGGGCAATGCCTGGATTATACCTAGTTCATGGCCACGGTGTGAAGGTTCTTCTCATTTGATAATAATGATATTTTTAAAGTCATTGCTAAGCCTTGCAAGGGCCGTTCTCCAAGAGCACGAGAAAACCCTTATGTTTCCTATCAAAAGGAGAACAAAAATAAGGCTCTACAATTTCTCACATTAGAGCTGGTGTCATATACTTCTCTTTTGCAGTGTTTGGCAACTTTGGTGTATTTGCCTTTTTATTAGTTACATTCTCAAGCCCAGCAAAGATTTGGCTTCCCAATGTGTTTTGAATTAGATTCATGAGAGCTATAAAAAATAACTGGCCAGAATTAAGCTAATAAAATCCTAAAAGACTAAAGAACTGCTGTCGTCGTGAGGGTCAAGTACTTTTTTTTTTTTTTTTTTTTGTCCTATATGAGAAATTCTGGTACCTGGATTGAATCTTTATAGCACCATAGACTCTCAGGAATGGAGGGAAGATTAGAGGCCTGCCTGGTCCAATATCCCATCTCGTCCCTTCTACAATGCTCTGATCGAGTGGTTTTGATATCTGTGTTGATAAAACACCTCCAGTTACTTGTGGTCCATCAACCTCATTTTGGACACCAACTCCTTTGCCCAATGTATTAAAATCCAGGCATATTTTTTTCTGATTTTCTCAATGCCTATCACATGCCTTGTAGAAAACCAGAGATACTATGGCCTCAGCCTTTCTCTCTCTAGTAGCCCTATTCTGAAATGAGAAAGGCAAAATTAATTTCACTGTGTGTTGACTTAGTGATCTTTGCTTCCTTTACCAAGTTTCTTTTAAAGAATTTATTGACAAATCTCTAAATAGTAAGACAGTCGAATTCAGACTTCTATTTAAATAGAGGCAAAAAGTCTTCAAGTTCAAGGGCTGTAGTATGGAAAGTAATGTTTTCAAGGCAATGAAGTGAAGAAAGGAAAAGACATTAAGGACCTCCTCAAATTTTCCTGAAAGAAACAGAAAGTAAGGATGATATTCATTGTAATATTTGCATATGGAGATCTAAAAGTGTTTGTATACTTAGTGGAAGAGATATTTATACAGGGACTTGTCAAATCCAATGTGAGTGTGGGTCATGCATAAAAATCCAGTCAACCAAAAATTTTCAATATTTGACCTTTGTCAAAAAGTAGACAGGAAAACAACAACAAAATTGCCTTAGCAGTTGATTAAAAATATTTTAAAGAGACTTCCACAATATGCCCTTGAGTCAGGCCAGAAAGCGTATGTGTCCCAAAGCAATCAGAACGGTCAACGTATGTTACCTTCCAGAATAAGGCAAAAGAGAGGGACAGAAAGGCAGGCAGATATGTGGATATAAAGCTAGACAGATAGATACAGAAGTTTCCAACTAAAGGAGGATTCAAGTAAATTTACCAAAAATAATTTTTTCCAGCCTCTTGTTCCACTGAAAATAGATTTTAAAGCTTGAGCCTATTTTTCTATCCTGCTAAATAGAGTTAAGATCAATAAATCTCATCAGAATAGAGCATTATCCAGAGGTTCCTTATGCTTTTTTGGATGTTTTCAGAGTAATACCAATTAGTAATTTGCCAAAACACATTACATTATTAAAATATTGGAGATGAACACCATTACATTAGTCCTATCATGGGAATGAACAACAGCAGGCAGCAGAGAGCTGCTTGCCCGAGGCCATCCTTTGGGCTAGGTTGAGAAGACAACTCACACACCCCACCTTGGATCCTGCAGCACATGCAACCTCATTAAACGGGATGAAGCTTTCAATTTTTTTCTTCTTACATATATTAATATGTATTAATACATAATTGGGATCAAATTATATATAAGCCTTCTGTCTTTTTGTCATTTAACTATTGATATTTATATTTTGAGACAGATCATTTTTAAGTGAATATTCAAACATTTCAGAAGTCACTTTAATATTCTGTCATAAGAATGAATTAAGATTAATTTATCCTTTCCTCTGTTGTGCAGTAGTTAGGCCAGTTTCAATTTTTTCAATATTAGAACACTTCAAAGGATATCTTTTTATATAAATTGCTGTCCAAATTTTTAATTATACATCTCTATATCTTTCTGCATTTTCCAAAGTCTCTACAGAGAAAGTATATAACTTTTGTACTCTTTAAAAGTGTTATAAATGCAAAAAAAAAAAAAAGGGGGGGGGAATGAAGCCCTACTTAGTTTGTGACCCAAGCACGAGTCACTAAGGAGATATTGTCACACAAAATGCTCCATGCAGACAGTGGTGCTCTGAGGTCACCCACACAAGGACACTGAGGTTGCTTGAGGGACTACTGTGTGCCAAGCGTGCTACATACTTTGTCTTATTCAACCCAACAACAACATTCTTTCCTTCATCTTACAAAGGCATGTTGTTTAACCTTCCTGGGACTTAGTTTTCTCAAAGATGCCCTTAGATGGTAATTGGAGGAGCCAGTATTAAAATTTAGCTTTGCCTGGCCTAGAAATATGTTC
The DNA here is from genome assembly GCF_000956105.1 of Propithecus coquereli. Classification (NCBI taxonomy): domain Eukaryota; kingdom Metazoa; phylum Chordata; class Mammalia; order Primates; family Indriidae; genus Propithecus; species Propithecus coquereli. The sequence goes on from NW_012141080.1 coordinate 3,859,391, forward strand.
CAATTTTATCTGTTAAGGCTTTGTCATGACACAGTGAAGAAGTTTTTGGAAATGAATTTGAGTTCTCACGTCTGGACCCTGCCTGGACTTACCTCCAGAGTCCGCCTTGTGAGATCTTATAAGTAAAAGAGTTGTCTGAGAGTCTACCCAAACTCTCACTCACATAGCCATTCCTCTCCCCTCTGCTTGGACACCTCCAGGAATGGGCATCCATCACCTTCCCATGGGCAGAAAACCATTTCTTACAAGGACCTGGAACCTACTGTCCTCTAACCACTCCCATTGGACCTGTTCTGCTTTCTGGGGTCAGCCTCTGACACATCTGCTCTCTCCCCCAAGTGTCAGCAATGAGCTGTCGGGACCCAGTGTACTTGTGTCCCCACCCTAAGGGGGTGCTCCAAGTTTCACATCCCAATTCCTTCCACAGTTCCACATGGAAACCACCTCCTATCTGAGAAGGGCCATACCAGCCATTTCGCCATGTGCCAGGCTCATTCCTTGTGGCATTCCACCTTTCAGATGCCGTGATACCTCCAAACAACAGGAACATGAGGTTTCAATTTTTCAATAACATTCTGGAACTTCAGAATCCAATATATTAAGGGAAATCAACATGCCTTCATCTTTGCTCCCTCAAACTCCCCTTTGATCTTTTCTATCCCTTGCAGACTTTTCCCACAGCTGTTTTCTCGAAGAGAGAAGACCCTTACTTATCATCTCCGGACATTAAACTTCACCTTATGAAAGGGAACCAAGGAATGAAGTCTCACACTAAGATATTAATACAACTGGTCACTATTTCCTGCCATATATTTGGGGGATATTAACATGTTAGCTCAGGAAAAAGACTGGAGACAGTAGAATATCTACTCTTGGTGATATGGGAAGTGTCTGTGCGAGGATGGGAGAGTTCTATGCACGGAGAAGCCCCCGCCAGAATCTCCCACCTGCCCATTTAGAGAGTCACATCCTGCATCCATTGACTCTTTACAAGTGGGGTTTCCCCTGTGTCATTCTGCTGACTCCTTGGATTTTGCCATGGCATTGTATTCTCACACTTTGACTCCAATCACTCATCCCAAACAGGGTTCTTAGGTGTCATTATATACGCATACATTTACACATCCCTCAGGAAGGATTTGAGACATCGTCTCATTGCAAATACAACTCAAGGAAATGAAAAGGAAAGGGAGGAAGCCCAATGCTAGCCAGGAAAACTGAAGATTAATTTCAATAATAAGCCTAACACATTTAAGACACATAGTCTTTTATTAATAAATAGCCTAATCAATGTTTTCAAGATTCTGAAAGTTGGACAAAGTCCTGGTTCAGAACAAAACTGAGTACTTTTCACCTCAGAACTAGAAGAAAAGACAATCTGACATGATGCAACTGAAATAAAGAAAGAAATGAGAGAGAAAGGATTATAGGAGAGAACTAGAAATTTGGCAAAGAAAAGAAAGTTTTGGCAAAACTTTGCCAAAGATGCTGCAGAATACATTCCGGTGTTTTAACCTTAATCATTTAATGAATAAGTATTTATTGGGCTCTGCTATGTGTGAGGAACCAGGCTAAATCTTAGGAATTCAGAAATAAAGGAGACTTTTAGCCCCTCAAGAACTCACAGCCCAGTGGGCCCATGAACAAGTATTGACAATGACAGTGCAGCATGCATTAGTGCCAGAGCAGAGGTTGTCTCAGGACTCACTGGGGACAGCAGAGAGGGCATAGCCCAGGTGGTGGAGGAGGAGGAGGCAGAGTCATCAAAGTCTTCAGAACAGTCTTGGATGATGAGGAGTTGTTCAGAAAAGGCAAGAGAACAAGGAAGGGAATTCCCTTGTAGGGTAACAGTTTTTCAAAGCATGGTGGCGCAAAAAGCATATTCTGTTAAGAAAAGTTGCAGGTAGACCAGTGGTCTTTTGAAATTCTTTTACAGACTATTTTTCAGAGTACTTTTAGGTTCACAGCAATATTGAACAGAAAGTAGAGTTTTCACATAGAGCCTCTTACCCCACCCCACCCCCACACATCTCCCCAACTATCAATAACCCCCACCAGGGTGATACATTTGTCATAACTGATGAACCTACATTGACACATCATGATCACCCCAAATCCATAGTTTACATCAGGGTTCACTCTTGGTGTCGTACAGTCCATGGGTTTAGACAAATATATAACGACATGTATTCACCACTGTAGTGTCATCCAGAATTGTTTTACTGCTGTGAAAATCTCCTGTACTCCACCTAACCATCTTTCTCTCTCCACAACCCCTAACAGTCACCCATCTTTTTACTGTCTCCGCAGTTTTGCCTTTTCCAGAATAGTTGAAATCCTACAGTATGTAGCCTTTCCAGGCCGGCTTCTTAATCAAATATAGGGAGGTGCATTTGTTTCCTGTGGCTGCCATAACAAAGTACCACAAACTTAGTGTCTGAAAACAATACTAATGTATTACTTAGAGGTCAGAAGTATGAAAATCAAGGTGTCAGCAGAGCTGCCTTCCTCCCGGTAGCTCTAGAGAATCTGTTTCCTCACCGTTTCCAATCTTTTAGAGGCCACCTTCACTCCTTGGCTCGTGGTCCCTTCCCCCATCTCTAAATTTCTCTCAGTCTGCTTCCTCCATCACACCTCCTCCCCTCACTCCGACTCTGCTCCCCCTCCTTACAAGGAAGTGTGTGATGACACTGTAGGCACCTGGATAATCCAGGCGAATTGCCCCGTCTCAACATCCTTCGCTTAATCACATTTGCAAAACTCCTTTGCCATATAATAAGGTCACCTATCACGGGTCCCAGGGATTCTACGTGGACATCTTTTGGAGGCCATTATTCACCTGCCCACAGTAAGGTTGCTCTGGGTGGAGTGCAGCTGGGAGGCAGAGAGCCCCAATATTTAGAAACCTCCCAATGCTGTACAGACCACAATTTTGAAGCAACTCATCTGAGGCCTTCCTCAGATCAAAGAGGAGGAAAGCAGGGTTCAGAGCAGGAAGCGACTTCTTTTAGGACCCAGACTAAATGGATGGAAGATCCAGGCCTAGAATCAACTCCCTAGCTGATGCTGTCTCCCCTAACCCCACGACCTTAAAAGGTCTTCCCATGAACAACACCAACAATGAGAAGACAACAAATACAGTGTTGATACAGTATGAGCCATGGTCAAAATCATCCTGTAGTTTTGCAAAATGAAGACACAGATGAGGTTGTCTCAGCCCCTGGGAGGCTGACATCCTGTTATGAATTGGAAAACCTTCCACTCTGGGAATGTCTTAGGGAAGAAAATCCCTGGTTGTCAACACCTAACTGCTCATGATGATGCAGAAGTCTGGGCTGTCCTAATCAGAACTCAAGACCCCTGGCAGGGTCCTCAGAGACCAGAAGGCTTGTGCACATCCAACTACATGGTAGAGATTGGCCCCAAACCACTTGTCCTCACATTCTTGGCCTAGTGAGGAGCACATCTGCTCCCACAATAGCCTCCTCTTTATTTCATGTCATTTACCACTTTTTTCCTTAATCTCAAATATGAGCCACAAGTTAAAGACTTTGCCAATGACTAGACTCTCTGACATTTGGGTGATCTGGTGTTTATTAAATTGAGGGATTTAAACTGACTGTGATTTGTTCCTAATTTAGGGTAGTGACAGACAAATCCTGGAGGGAAGGGGGCGGGGGTAAAGAATGCTTTGCATTTGTATGGCATCCAGGCACATTTGGGGGAATAAACAGTTTTAAAATCTAGGCAGCCACGAGTTGGAGGGAAAATAAATTCACGTGCATACGATGAAATAAACGGGGCCGCTGACCAAAGCATAGGGGCTCCCTGTACTGATGCCACCTCAATGTGGATGTACTTCTAGAAGTACCCGATGTATTAAAATGGCTTTCAAGAACAAATTGACAGGTCATTTCAGTTGGCTAACCTCTGGAAAAGCACAGAGTCTGGCTCAGGGGAAGCAAATCGATGGGTCACACCCCCACCCCTTGTCTTTGCTCACCATGCTAGTAATAATCATCTGACTGTCTCCATGCCATTAGAATCATATTTGCTGAACACCTACTATGTGCCAGGCACCGCTAAGGGCTTTAGGAAAATCTCTTTTAATCTTAACAGCAGGTGAGTTGGGCACTTATCCTACAGTTAAATTTATTTTATAGACTGAAGCAATTACATCTCAGAAATATTAACTTCCCAAGGCCCTTGGAAGTGGCATGAGTGGGATCCTAACTAGGTCTGATCCTCAAATCTACATTCTTTCCACCACATCCTGATGCTCACTCTGGGGGTGACACATGAATATAGACATAAGTGCTACACACCAGGAGATCTGTTTGGCTCAGGTAGTAAATGATTTACACTTCCAGAAGCAGGAAGTGATTCAGTTAATATTCAATGAGAACATTAGGGGATCCAAGCATGCATAGCAGATTAAGAAGTTCTCTGTCTTCAAGGAGCTCACATCTATTGAAGGCAAGGGGGGGCCCAGATTGTCAATGGATGAACAAATAAATTAATTAAATAGTTGCAGATGCTAAGTGTTAGGAAGGATGCACCAGGCTGCCACAATAGAGAGCTGCTGGTGACACTGTCCCACCTGGGAACACATCATCGTGTAAGGCAGTGAGCTTCCTGTCCCTGGAAGTATTTAATCAAAGGGTGGGTGACCAGCAGATGATCCTGCCACCATGGGATGCTACTAAAGGTTGAGATTAACAGACATCCATCAGCTTGATTCCTTGTGATGTTCACTCTGACCGCAGGCAGGACGCAACACGCCCTGGAAATATAGGCATGGATCCTGGAATATAGGGGGGATCGTGGAAGAAAGGACTGGGGTGACTGATGAGTACCCGTGAACACTGGGCCCACGCCAAGAAAACATCAAGCTGTGTATCATGGTTATTGTTGAAGGAGGAACAAAAGAAGAGAAAGCATTCAAGCGATCGGAGGCAGGGAGGTTGGGGCGACACCAAAGTCATCTGAAGTAATGGCAGGGAAGGCGGAAAGCTCCGGGTTCAGGCTGAGTTCAGGTTCCACTGAGATTGTTATTGCGGCCTAATCACTCAGCGCCACACAGCCCAACCCACGGGAGGACCATGGCGGCTGATTACTCTGCTCACACGTTGGGTTCCAATGCCCCTTCAGCGCAGACGGGGGAGGAGGAACGTCCGGTCTGGAAACAGTATAAGCACTTAAGGAGCACTTCATCTTAAAAGGGGGACTGTTTTGCTTTTGTCAAACTGGTTAATTTGTCCCAAATGTTTAAAAAAGAAAAAAAAACCTCCCATTCTCTTGAAAGATCGGCCATCTACGGATTCAGTGTTCACAGAGCCAGACCAGGGGAGAGCTAAACCAAACACCTCCGTCTCAGCCCTGTCTGTGGGTCTAACCGGCAAGTTCAAGTTGGAAAGAGGTGAATGATTTCTGCTCTCAGCCCAAAGAACAGCTGAGATGTGAGCTGGGTCCCAAATGGCTGCCTGTCGTGCAGGAAAATCACAAAAGATACCATGGACTGTTTCAAGAGCAATTTATAAGAGATGCTTTGGAAGCCGAAGCCAAGTCCCAGCGTATTTTAATTTTCTTTCAGAGTCTAGTTGAATTTAGTCCATTTAAGTCTCTGTAGTTACAGTCTGTAGAATATTAGGTGCCAACTGTTAATCTGCTTCTACAGTCAAATAATATCTGTGATTCCGCTCAATTTCAGTACCCACATCTTAATGATCATGTCCTCAGTTCACCTCTGACCTGAAGAATTGTCACATTTCAAAAATCTGTTTCTGCAAAAAGGAGAAAAAGTATGAGTGTAGTTTTTGCTTTGTTTTGTTTTGTTTTGTTTTTTGGAAACAGGGTCTCACTCTGTCGCCCAGGGTGGTGTGCAGTGGCATCATCATAGCTCACTGCAACCTTCAACTCCTGGGAACAAGTGATCCTCCTGTTTCAGCCTCCCGGGTAACTGGGGCTACAGGTGTGCACCACCATGCCCAGCCAATTTTTCTAATTTTTGCAGAGACGGGGTCTCACTCTTGCTCTGGCTGGTCTTGAACTCCTGGCCTCAACCAATCCTCCCACCTCAGCCTCCCCAAGTGCTAGGATTATAGGTATGAGCCACTGTGCCTAGCCTATTTTTCAAATTTTTAAAGTGTAGCAAAACTCCAAGATTTATTAAACCACACACACACACACAGCATAGAGCCAAGAATGCTACACTTGTGGTGTGTTTTCTTATGTAATCCTTTCAACAACCCACTAGGGTAAGGACTTAGAATATCCCTCCACCCCATTTTATAGCTGAGAAAACTGAGGCTTAGGGGGGTTAAGCATGTTGCCCATATTCACACAGATGGTAAATGTTAGAGCCAGGATTTGAACAAATTTATCTTCCTTGAGAGCAGCAGTTCTCAACCAGGACCAATTCTTCCCCCAGGGGACATTTGGCAATGCCTGCAGACATTTTTGGTTGTCAGGACCCAGGGACAGGTGCTACTGGTATCTAGTGGGTGGAGGCCATGGACGATGAACGTCCTGCCATACACAAGACAGCCCCCACCACAACAAACTATCATGAGACCCTAAGTATCAATAGTGCTGAGACTGACAAACCCTGGTTTGGAGCCTCTGCTCTTAACTGTGACCATTCCTCCTGGCTTTTCTGTTTTCTTATCAATCCCTTTGTTTTAGCACAAAACCCTCTAGGATGTATTTCCATTCCATGGTACTGTGTGTGGTTGTGCAAAGTCACATCCAAACCTTCCTGCCACCTGATGAGAAACATATCTTGCAGCATTGTGATCTCGTGCATGGACTTCTCCCTCCCCAGAACTGTGAGATGCCTTGTTTCTCAGGGAGAGCAGGTTCATAACTGTCTTTTCTCTTAAAATTGTAATAGCAACCATGTGACATGAGAAGCTACCCATTCTACAGCTGAGGCTTCGACGTGCCCAAAATTAACCAGGTACAGCATCCCAGAATTGAAACTAGACAAACACTCTGATTCCCAATCCTGCATATTCCCTACAGCAGAGATTCTCACACTTCAATAAGAATTTGCATCCATTGCGGAGCTTGTTTTTAAAGCTCTGGTCCCACCCCTAGAGCTCTGTTTCAGGAGATCTGAATTGGAGTCCAGGAATCAGTGTTTCTGACAAGCTCCTCATGGGGTTTTGACACGGCTGTTTCATGGGCCACATTTTGAGTAACGCCGCACTGCATAATTCTGGCTGTGAAGTATATTTAATAGTAAAAATATTAAAGGTGTTTATTTAATAGTAAAAATAATCAATGAGAGATAAATTCATGAGTGTCTATATACATGGTGATTTTGAGCCTCTTGGCATCTCAAGCCTTTAACCTTCCATCATTTGCTATTAATCATTAAAGTTGAACTAAATAGTGTCAGCATTAGACATTTATATAGGAGATGTGCTTAATACAGCATGGAGATCCACAAGACCATACTCAATGATGCTCTCCACTGTTGCTTTCAGTTAGTATTTGAATGGAGTCCGCCCAGCCTAACTCCCTGAACAGCGGTCCCAAGCACGGCGGTGCTTCCCCTCTGGCAGAGCGAAGTGCCCCTGTAATCCAGCAGCCCCAGAAGATGTAACACCGCACGCCCCCAGCCCAAGCATTCCCCCTGCTCACTGAACCAGAATAAAGAGCATTGCAAAAGCATCTGAAATATTTTTGAATTTATCAACACGCCTAGAGCAAGCACCTGTCTCCCTGGCTCTGATGAGACTGGACCAGCAGCCCACTGTTTCTTCATTTTATCTGATTGGGCCTTGAGCAACCCATCTATGAATGGATGGAAAGAGAGATGTCAAAAAGTGGTCGGATGATCGCAATTAGAATTTTCATGTGTAATTACATGATGATTTCTGCCTGAAAATCCTATTAGAGTCAAATGCATTCAGCCCCATCCGGCAGTGTGGACTCCCCTGAGTCCTGTCTCAGACTTTGCACCGGCCAGGCAGGTGCAGTGCAGAATGCAGGGACGCCCAAAGCTCCTGATGCACGGTGGCACAGGTCGGCAAGACAGGCATGACATTTACCCTGACACATATTCACTGGACTCTTGCTCTGTGCTAGGCACACACCAAATGCGCAGTACATAATGAGGACAACGTAGACATGGCCCTGTGCTCAAGATGCTGACAGTCTGGTACAGCGTCAGAATCCCTGGGGGAGAGATGAGAACATCCTACAGGATACCTAACCAGTACTCCTTAAGCCTGTCAAGGTCATGAAAAATAAGAAAAAACTGAGAAAATGTCACAGACCAAAGCAGACCAGGGAGACATGACTAAATGTAACATGGCACCCCAGAATTGGATCCTAGAACGGAAAGATGACATTAACAGGAAAGCTGGACGAGTGTGGAATTCAGTTAAGAGTAATGTAACAATGCCAGTTTCTTTGTTTTGACAAATGAACCACAGTGGTTGTTTTAGGTTACAGGGACTAATAGACACATTCCTGTCTCTGCTGAGGTCTGACTGTCTTTAATCCTTTAAGCTAGCCTACAGGCTTCTAGCAAATTTCTTTTTTGCTAATTACACAGAGAAGTTTCAGTGAACTGCATCTAAAAACCCTTAACTGATTCAGTTAATATTAATAACATTAGTAGCGTTTGTATACCTAATAGCAGTTATTAGGATTATTACTACGCCTAGTAGTAGTTGTGTTAACGCCTTTCTTAGTGCCAGTAGAAGTCTTACCTGGGCCCCAGGTTTGGAGCTGACGAAGGGGGATGGGATTGCACCCATAATAACAGGTACGAGATCCCCCATCCTAAATCACTGATGGTTGAGGAAATACCGTATGCTTTATGTGAAATGCATAGGATGCATTACCAAGATCTTGGCCTAGAGAATGAAGACTGAAGCTTAAACTGTTTCCCTGTGTACCCCACGGATGCCGGGGGAAATCGTGGTCTTGGATGCCCATCTCGGATGTGCAGAGCTCACAGGGATGCAGGTGGGGATTCAAAGCCCAGTATGTAAGGGTGCTAAGATTGGCCCTTGGAGATCAATTCAATATCCTGTGTTTTTGAAACAGGAGGAGCTGCAGTCTCCGTTCAATGCCAAAATTTGATTACGTTGTATCCTACTGCTGTGCAAATCTTCTTGACAGTTGTTATATTATAGTAGAATAAACACAAACAATCATGGATTTTCGTGGTCTCTTGTTTATCCTTAAGAAACTTTGCTCTGAAATTCAGCTGGTTTGGACCCCATCTCCGGCTGTCCAGAGCTGACTCCAACACATTTTACAGATGGGAAAACTGAGGCCCAGACAGAGGAGAGACACTTGACCACGTTCACATAGTGAGCAAGTATCAGGGCCAATCCTGGAACCAGGTCTCTCTCCTACTTTTTCAATCTAATGGAGAGTTAAGGGAGAAATAAAAAGTGGCGGTGCTTTGTTTTGTGTTGTTTTGTTTTAAATCAAGTGTAATTTTTCCCCACAGACATATTCTTGGGATTTTGATCTGCAATTCTGAGAAGGTAGACTCATTCCGTGAGTTCTGTTTTCTCCAGAATGTGGCTGTCTCTATTTGAATTCTTGCCCATGGCTGAGGAAGGACCCGATGAGGCTGGTCTAGCTTGATGCAAACTAGAACTACCACATATTTATCAAGCCCTGCTGGTTTGATGGGCATACGTGAAGATTCTGTCACTTTCACTACAAAAACCCTGAAATGAATTTGGGTAGTAGAAATTCGAATCATCAAAACTAATTTTAAATAAAATCCGCATGTACTCAGAGGCCTGAGATGACAGCTCCTCGAATCTCCTATGAAGGTGCTTTTCACATAGCTTCCTCCCATCTGCAACCACTATCCAATCAAAATCCTAACCAATCTTTATTATTATTAGATATTGAAATTCACCCCTGGTAGCATATTGTTATCTTTCCTTTATGCTTTATTATGCGCATTGGAAATCACGTTGTATGTAAACATTTTTTAAGTTTTCCACTTAATATTTTCTAAGAATTTTATTATTTTATTATAAAATCTTCATATATGTTATTTAGGAGAGCTACATAAGTTTTAATTTATGAACAGTCATGAACTATCATTTGTTGTAGGTAATTTAGATCATTTTCCAATTTTCATTATTTTCCCATAATTTATCAGAGTTTTTCCCTAATCGTTTAGCTAGCAAATGGACTAACTGATACATTAGACTCCCTGTAATGTTTGAATTTGGTTAGCAAGTACTTCCACCCCATAATTCAGCCTCCATCACCCCGGTTTCTCATTTTCACCCAACCTCACGGGCCATCAGAGCTTCCACACTGTTTCTCTATAACCTATAAACAGAGCATAGCCCACCTTTGTTTCATACATAGAAGGCTTTGCAGAGACAGGACTAAGTCATTGATAAAAAACCTGAAGAGGCACTTTTTAGATTAAACACCAAACTTTTAAATAATGCCAGATTTTTAACATCAAGGTCAATCCCATGGTAAACCTCAGTCAAGAAAATATCACACTTAAGACAAAGCTAGCAGTTCATAAACTGCTTCCTCTAGCTGGCCAGTATTTCCAAGACCCCTTATAGTTGGGTACTTAAGAAATCCATGACTGAGGTTTGACCCCATCCTCTTTATGACATCTCACCTAGAAGGAGAGGGTCTTCGTGCTCCCAAATTATGTTCATGAACACACACCAAAGATTGACATGGTAAGCTGCTCTTCGAACTAGATGTGGAAAGAATAATCACTCCAGCCACTTGTTTTTAATTAATCTCTTATGCTCTTGGCTTATCTGATCCCAGAAAATCAAAGCCGTGAATTTTACAATTTGTGGGCCAGATTGTATGTGTAATTCGGTGGAAAACCCCTAAGCGATAAAGGAGGAAGCTTTAAAATTACTAATAGTTCCCTGGGTCATAGGAAAGCTTCAACAGCATTTTGCAAGCTAAAAGACTTTTTCTCTAAACCCCACTTCACACTCAAACATCAGAGTGCATCTTATTGTTACCTGAAGTTTTCATATAGATCCAGGTTGTTGGTTATCAAGGGACCAGGGACACAGGCCATGCTGAGCCTCTGCTTTCAGAATAGTTACGTATATTAAGGAGGCTGAAACACGGTATCCGTGAGCCATCAGGACCAGAGCATCAGGTCTGATAGGGAGGGTGTGTTTGTGTGTATCCATGTGCATGTCTGTGTTTCAGGGGTGGGGGAAATAGAAGAGGGGCTTCGATTTAGTTGGTCCAATGTTGAACACAGTAGAAGAGATAATCACTATTTCACCATTTTAATATTATCACAAAATTTACTCTTATGTGCCCTGTGCTAGCTGTTTTATAAGATGCAGATATGCTTTGCCCTTAATAAGGAAAGTAGATTGGAGCAGATACGTGTGGTATATACACGTATGCATGCATGGGTGTGAATCTATAGAACTTAACGCTCATTAATCAGTACTGTGTCCTAAACTCACACACTGTGAACATTTCTTCATCAGAGCCTTATACACTAGATGGTATCCTCATCTGTAAAGTAAAAATCATGACATCAGCATGTAAAAGTTAAGCAACTTTCCTGAGGAATGAGAAAGCTAGGATGTGAACTCAACTTTTTCCAGTACACCAGGATACACGAGGCCACACCCTGCATCCCAAATTAATAATCATCCCTCTGCTGTGTAGACAGCTTTAGGGGTTTATGATATGCTTTCCCATGCATTCTCTCATACAGTGTTTTCAGCAAAATTATGACCTTATTACCTTCTCTTAGAAAGGAAGAAATTGAGACTCGGAGAAATGACATGGTAGTAGTCTGGAAGAAAACTATAGGGAACACAGAAGCACACACAGTGAAATGATAATCCAAAAATATGGAAATCTAATCAAAGCATGCTTTTGCTCAACATCTGTGATTCTTAGGATAAAATCTCAGCTTCTTAATGTGGCAGTCAAGGCCCTGATAAGCCAGATTCTCTTGTATCTTCTCAGACTCAAGACTCTGCATTCCAGCCACAGTGAGCTCGTTTTAGCTTCTCTACACTGACATCTCTAAGCATTGGGCCTTCCTGTGCGCACTTGTCTCTCTCCAAAACAATTTCATTCCTGCCACCCCTCTTCCTATTTCCATCTGGATGCTGTCCGAACTCTTAAGTTCTCTCAATTTGTATGTCACTTCCTCAGGGACACCTTCCTGAAATCCACAACTGTGGGGTAGATGCGGCTCCTCTGAGCTCCCTTGGCCCTCTCCCTCCCCCATCGCAGCACCGTGCTGTATCACGATGGGCTCTCAGACACCTTCCAACATAAATCTACCATCTTTAGGAAAGCAAGAGCCTCGCTATCCCTCTGCCCATACAGGGCCGATGCACAGTGTATGTGCCCCAATGATCTGATCACCCTTGAAGTTTCTACTCCTTTCTCAGGAAGCTATAAAGAGGACATGAGAAAGTTAAGGAGGACTTTTGCGGTGAGGTAACACTGGACTCTGATCTCAAATGGTGGTTGAATTTGTAGAGAAGTGGGAGAGGGAAAGACATCCCCAATTTGGGAAATAGTGTCCGATGCTATGAAGCATGACATTTTCATGGAATTAGGAAGAACGTGGACAGGTTGAAGAGGAAGCCAACACGTTGGTAAGGAAGGATAGTGGGACCTGATATTGATTATTTATAATTCAGTCACTGTTCTTAAAACTGTACATGTGTTAGAGTCCCATAGCAAGTCTACGGGAAGTGAATTTTCCAAGGTCACATAGCTATAAGGGGGAAGAGCTAGGATTCAAACTAAGTTCTTCCTTGTGCTAAAGCCTGTGCTCTTTCCAAATAAATTCTCACACAATAAGCATGTTGGGTCTGCCACGAGGAGAGCGTAGAGCAGTACACCTAACCCCCAAACCCTATACTCTGCTTCTTCTCAATGACTCTTCCTCTCAAATGAGAGAGAGAGAGGACTGTGAGAGGGAAATTAAAGATTGCCTCCCACTATACAAAGCAAATCCACATAGACTGCATATGCTGAAAATTCATAATCCATGCCAAACAGCAATGCCAGAGACCCCACTTCCACTCCAACACCAGATTTGGAACATGATTTCCTTACAACCTTTTCCCTAGATTCCTGAAGGAAAAGAAAATGATAAAGCCATGTGAAAATGAGTTATATCTATTTCACAATAAATTTGCAGCATTCCTCTGTAGCTGTACATTGGACACGTGTCTGAAACAGAAATATAGCTCCCAGCCCAAGTTTCCTACTTCTCAGGCTTGTGTGACCTCTCCCCTCGCCACTTAATACGGCCTACGTCGCATGTTCCCAGACAGAACAGGCTGAGAGGAGAATAAGGTTTCATATTTAACGTGGGGAGCACCTACGAGCCGTAAGATGACACATAGAGTGAATGACAGGCTCACAGCGCCATCAGAAGACAGCGCCTCCTTCATGCTGTCACTTCTTTTCCTAATGATGGAGAAAGCCATTAAGTTTGCTGGTTAAGACCAATAGTTTCAGATTCACCTAGACCAGGATTTGAGATGTCCATTTTGGAGAGAGACAAAAAACAAAACACTTAACTCTTGAAAAACGCATAGGAAGCTGAAAGGAGGGGCAAACAGTTGGAGATCATGGAAATGATCACAATTCACACTGAATCCTCCTTGGCTTGTGGGGTAGCCAGACTCCAAGATGACCCTAGCGTTCCTCACTTTCTGGCATTCATGCCTTGGTGTGGTTCCTTCCAACCACGAATACCACTGATCTCTGTAATCTATAGCATATTGCAGAAGTGACAGCATATACCTTCTAAGGTAAGGTCATAAAAAATATGGCAGCCTCTGCCCCGCCCTCTGTCAGACCCCTCCCTTCTGAGGAAAGCCAACTACCGTTCCATGAGGACACTCAAGCAGCACGAGGGAGAAGTCCCCACAGGGCAAAGAACCAAAGCCTCTGGTCCCAGCCAGCACCAGCCAGCTGTGTGCACGAACCAGCTTGGAAGCAGATCCTCCAACCTCCGTCGCACCTTCAGATGACTGCAGCCACGGTCAAGGGCTTGAAAGCAACCTCGTGAGCATTTCTAAGCTGCTCCCAAATTCCTGATTTACAAAAATGACAAGAGATTATAAACGTCCATTGCTGTTTTCCCCTGCTAAATTTCAGGGTGATTCGTTACACAGCAACGTAGCTGATACAGATGGTAACTTAGGCTGAGTTCCTTCTAAGCAGACCCCGAGGTTGGGATTCGAGTGTGTATCGTTTCTTGAGGGAGTTTTCTACAGGAAAAAAACCTCTAAGAGAGGGAGTAAAGCAGGAAAGGAAGGGGGAAGGGCTGAACAGGGATGTGGTCTCAGGTAAGTTCTGGCCGTGGCCTAGTCCACGAGAAGCTCTGGAGTATAAACGCCACTGCTGAGTCATCTCCTTAAGGGGCTTTGGTTCTTCTCCATCAGTCAGCCACTGGCTGTGGGCTGCTCGCCTTTGGGCATAACTTCCTAGGTAAGGCTGCTCTTAGAAGTGGGAGGAAATTCTCAGTGAGGAGGGGCAGTTAGAGCCATGAGCAGGCAACCATCACCGAGCTATGGAAGGGGTCTACTTGTTGGACAAAGAGTCTTTGAGCAGAGCTCCACAGACTTGTCACCAATGGGAGACCTCAAGTGGCATCTCCACCCCGTTGGGCTTGTCCTTCTCCATCCCAACAGGCTGCACGTCAGGGGCTCACCTTCCAGGCAGCTGCCCCTCCTCAGGGCTTGTTCTGTCCTAGCAGGTCCTTCTATGCTCTGGGAAGTGAAGATGGGTTAGAATTACTGTAGGTTTAGGAGGGGTGAGTGTACATGTATGTCCCAGGAAAAAAATAAAAGAATAAGAAGAAAATGGTACTGTTAATCTGTACAAAGTCTTCATGTAGCTTAACACTTTGCAATTCCAAGGCAACCTTGATGTCCTACAAATTGAGAAACGTCTACCCTCAGGATGCTTTCCTGAATGAACTTAGACACACACGCACTTTTTAATCCTAGTCTTGTTAATCAAGTTTTACTATTTGTATTTACTGGCCGCCCCTAACTCCCTTACTGTATATATGCTTTACATTGTAACGTGGGGGAGATGATATAGTTCGTTAAGGCAAAGAAGGAAAATGGACAAAGTCATAGTGTTGGTGATCTGTTCCACACAGTGAGTCCACCAGGAGTTGCAGAGAATTCAGGTTCAAGGGGTTGGTCACTGGCCACAGGAGTCCACCTTCAGGGGAATATTGTGATCGGAGTCTTCACCCCTTGAGCTTGGGAGGCATGTGCTGGATGGAGCCCTGACTCATCTCAGCGTAAACTGTCTGTAAAGTAAATCCAACTAAGCTCAAAACGTCAACATCTAATTTCTGCTGTGGTCACATTACAAAAGGTCCTTTTTGATTTTTACTTTTATCTTTGCTCAGTCCCTGAAGCAGGAAGGGGATATGCCCAGTAGCCCAGAAAGAAGACAAAAGAAAAGAGTGAGAACTGGAACATCCCACCACACTCCATTTATGGGTCACTGGCTCATGCTTATGGGCTACATTTGTACATGTCCTGGTGTCTCTAACTCAACCATCAGCTTCTTTAAGCATAATGAGGTTGGTGTCTCCTTTCTTCCCTCTTTGCCCGCAGAACATTCACAACAGGTTTATCAAGGTTCACAGTTGATTTGTACACACTGATATCTGTATTTCCTGATACGGTGTTTACTACAGCAGATTCCCAGTCACTACTGGTTAAATCTTCCTAATCTGGTATTTTCACCAACTGTGTTGTGATATATAAGATTCTCAACATTCTCCATTCACAACATCAGGTACAGAGTAGATGTTTAAAACCTTTTGTTGGGTGAATGGATGGACAATATGTCAATAGCTTTCTTTTACAAGTGGTATTGTAGTTCTCTGGCATGAA
Source organism: Propithecus coquereli (assembly GCF_000956105.1). Taxonomy (NCBI): domain Eukaryota; kingdom Metazoa; phylum Chordata; class Mammalia; order Primates; family Indriidae; genus Propithecus; species Propithecus coquereli. The sequence goes on from NW_012141080.1 coordinate 3,875,293, forward strand.
CGGAAGGGAAGGGAGGGGAAGGGAGGAGAAGAGGAAGGGGAAGGGAGGAGAAGAGGAAGGGGAAGGGAGGGGAAGAGGAATAGGAAGAAGAAGGGGAGGGAGAAGGGGGAGGAGGAGGAGAAAGAAGTGGCATTTTAGGAAGGCAACACAGCGCAGCCAACCTGGCCTCCACACCCAGGCATGGTCCTGCCTCGGATCTTGCATACTGGGGTTCCTTTGCTCACCTACACCAAGACTTCACAACACCTTCTCAATGAGCCCACCATGTCTAAAAATACATAACACTTCCACCATCCCCTGCTCTAGTCTTACTCCTTAGCACATAAAAATATCAAATGTATGAAATACTTTATCTCTCCTCACCAAGTTCCACAAACGTGACATTTTTCTTGTTATTTGCTGTTGTATCCCTAGCACCTAAAATAGGTCAGCACACAGTGTACACTCACTAAATATTTCTTGAATGAATAAATGAATGAATCATTTAAATTTGCATTCAAATATAGGTTTGGCTACTTATTGGCAACCTGAGCCCCACATCTGAGGTTATTTCTACCATGCAATTTGGTGTGCCATTCAATCTCTCCATGTCTCCGTTGACTCAATGTCAACGGGCAGCCTTTCTCTGTACTTTCTTTACTCAGCACTTTTCAGAAGCAACCTCTCATCTCTGGAGAAAGGCAGCGCATCTTTGTTTGAAAGATGCCTTTTAATCAAAGAGGCTCAAAAGATAGCCTTGCTACGTCTTTCTGTGGGAACCAAGTTGAATTTGAAATGTCCCTGGTTGTCTGGGCTGTCCCCAAGCGTGTCTGCTCCAGCGCTAATGAATTATTTCCATCTTTATCATAAACTGAGGTCACCAGGGAGCATATTGTTCTTGGACAAGAACACATGCATCCTCGGGAAACTCGCACTTCGGGTAACCTCACCAGTAGGTCAGACTGTCTGTGTCTCTCTGGGGCAGGAAGCATGAGAGCTTGAATTACAGTGTTTGAACGTTCCTTGCTCTGTGAGCTTGGATTGAGACTTCCTCTAACCCCCCAAAGGGAAAGGGAGCAACTCAAGGTGTCAGTGAAAGAACTCAGGTACAGAAAATGTTACAGGATTCAGTATCTACTAGGATTTAAATTAAAGTGTGCATGTATGCATATATGTGCGTGTGTTGGGAGAGGAAATAGCAAAAAAACACAGGGAAAGAGACTGAAACATTCCTTGAATAAGACTTGAAACTCTAATTGGAATGTCTTTTGAACTTGCCTGTAGAGGAAGAGAGTGGAACTTATCATCACCTGCCACCTGCTGTGCGTGACACACTGCGACATCCAATCCTCCTGAAAACACCACGGTCAAATCCTAGTTTTACAGATTTTTTAAAATGTAGTAAAATACAAATAGTTTCTACTTGTTGAGGGTCCTTTTTGTGTTAGAAACGATGCTTTTCACTTTATACCTTCCTCATCTTGCCAACAACGCTGTGATGTAGGAAATATTTGTGTTCCTTTATTAAAGAGGAAGTCATCAAAGCTCAGAGAACTCAAGTGATATCTACAAAAATGGCAAGATCAGACTCAAGTTGAAGTCTGCCTAACTCTAGTGACTATAGTGTTTGCTTCTATTAGCCTGGGGGAAGGGTAACAGGAAAGGTTAGCTGTTCTTATCTACTTGGTTATCTCTTTTCTCTTACATCCATTCTCCACCATTCCCTGCTGGCCTCTGTATTCCAGGAAACTGTATTTCCCATGTTCCATTGGCTTCTGGGTGGGTTTGACAATGGAAGGCACTGGCAGAAGATTAAAGCAGTGAAGGAAGAAGCTGAGGTATTGTCCTCCCTCCCTCTCTCCCTTCTTTGCTTCCTGGAGAAGCTCCACCACAGATCTGGCTGCTGCCCCCTGTCCTGAACTCTGATAACAACACCTGTTCCTCTGATTCCTCCACCCTTTGGAGCAGCAGAGCTGTTACTAACCTCTAGGTTACCTTATCTCCTGTTTAACTGCTCACCTCTCCCACCATCTATGCAACCAACTCCCTGTGTTATACGCCTCTGTTTAAAGGAGCTAGACTGGTTTCTGGTCTCCTGGATTTACTCCTGCTGATACAATGTATTTTCTTTTCAGAAAACAAACAATTATTCAGAGCATTTTACCACCAACATTAAAACTACAGTTGGAATCAAAGTACAAAGGTGAGAGTTGGTATTCACTGGCATGATTTAAATCACATGAATTTGGTATTACACTGAGAACCGGTGTGCAATAATCACAGATTTTGTCATCAGAGCTAAAGCCCAGCACCAGCATTTACTAGCTGTGTGACTTAAGGCAAATTATTTTAGCCTCTCTGAGTCTCATTTTTTTCCAACATATATATATATAAAAAACCTGTGTTGCTGTATTGTTTCACAAATCAGAAATTGCACATGTAAAATAGAAACACACAATTCCTAAAATGTAGAAGACAACTAATGAATGCTACTCATTTTTGTTGCATTCTGATTAGCCTCAGGAATCTGAAAGACTTCAAAAGAACCAAAAGCAAACATTTTTCAGTAACGGTGAGAGAAATGCATTGCTTTAATTTCAGGAGAAAATGGGGAGAAAGACATATAAAATAATGAGCTACGAACCAAATATCATTACTTTTACCTGAAAGAATGCTAACACCTGAAAGACTGGAAGAGGAAGGGACAAAAAGGAGACAAATATGGCAAAAATGTTTTTGTTTAAGGATTTTTTTTTTGGTATCACTCAGCCAGGAAATATTTACTTAGCTTCTCCTCAATCTGCAGCTAGGGGACAGACACAGGATCTCAATAGCTTCATGCTGGGAACAAAGACCTGGGATAGCAATCAGGAAACCCAGGTGCTGGTCCCAGCTCATTTCCTTTCTCTGCACCTCAGTTTCCCCGTCTGCTAACTAATTACTAGGTCCGTGGTGTGTACTTCGGTATCACTCATGCAGCTTATAAAGGTGCATTTTAAAGGTGTTGTTTTCCACATATCCTCTGGACATAATGTGTCTATGCTTCATGCCACCACACTAAACTGCCATCATCTAGCAGGGATAAAATGGAGACTTGAAAAGAAGTTGAAATAAATTGAGATGGAAACGCAGGGGATGGGAATGAGTGATGCAGAAATTAGCAAGATGCAGAGCGGAGCTTCTCAACCCCAGCACTACCGATACCAGGGGCTGGACCATTCTCTGTTGGGGAGCCATCCTGTGCATGGTAGGAAGTTTGCAACATCCCTGGCCTCTGTCCACCAGATGCCGATAGCACCCCCCCCCCCAGTCATGAGAATGAAAGATTAATCTAGATGTTGCCAAATTGCCCCAGGGGGCCAAAATTGCCCCAGTTAAAGACTACTGATTTAGAGTAATGCAGATGGAGAAAAAGGTAGAAAAAGAGAGCAGAGGCTTTAAATGAAAAGCCAATTTTAATAAGTGGGAGAAAGAAAGAGGGTTTTTGTTTTTTTTATTTTTCTGGTTTTTTGGCAATTTCAAAATCTCAGCCCAGCCTTCCTGAATTCCCCAGGTGCTCAGTAGATGCAAAGGAGAAGATGAGCCTACACAGTTTCTTTAGAGCAACTCATTTTTCCCCACATGGAAGGAATGTCTAAGTCCAGATTACTAACCAAGAACAGAGGTCTTGGCTCGTCACCAGAGGGCATTTTCCCCCTTCAGTCTCCAGGGTTGCCTGGGAGACTCCGGAGTTTCCCACCCAGCCCACGCCTGACCTCTCGTCTCCCCGGGATGCTGAGATGGCCCAGGGAAATCCTGGAGAGGACCTGCCAAGGACCGTGGCCAAAGTGACAGTCCTGCCTCCTTATCTGTGAGCAGGTCAGCTTCCCCCCATTCTTTCCAAGAGGAAAACGTACCAGGCAGCAGGGCTCGTCAGAGCTGCCTGACAAAGGCCAACGGGTGAAGAGGAGAGGCAGAAACGGTGAGCCCCGGCCTCCACCCCCCAGCTCAGCTGCAGTGCCCTTAAGCCAGGCCCAGGGAGCCGCAGGGAAAGGCAGCTCCCCTTCCTTCCTGCCCGGTCACCCCCTTCACACGCTGAAGTGCCCTGGTTGTTTTCCCGACTCCACTGTGCTCTCGCCTTCAAAGTCAGACGGGCAACATCGAGAGGGCTTCCTTGAGCTGAACACTAATTCAAACACTCCCGGTGAGCACTTTCAACAGCTGGTACAGTGAAGCACTGCACTTGACTTCTAAAATGTCCTTTGTCACCCCTGCTTCATCCTTGACCTCTCTGCTCTTAACCTGAGCCTTTCGTCCATGTCGTTTCCTGGGTGGAAGACGTTGCCTGTTTACATTTTAAATCACCATTGAAGACAGGTAACAGTGTATGCTCACCTTTTTTTTTTTTTTTTCAATTCCCAACAACACATCACTCTGTGTCAGACGCTGAGCAGGTGCTTGGTGAGGGCTTAGCAGTGACTGATGAATCGGTCGAAGGTTTCTGACTATAGCTAACTCTCCACTTCTCAGCTCTGACTTGGAACAGTCACTCACTCACCAGCCCAGTCTCTCATTTCACCACCTGGCAACCATTTCCATGATGCCTCCTGCGTGCCGGGCACTGTGTCAGGAGCTGGAACCATAATGATGGGACAAACATTGTCCCCAGACACACAGATTTATGCCTAGCAGAGGGACATAAATTTATATAGAAAATGTATCTGATTTTGGTATTTCCAAGACTTTTTGCAAATGCAAGCTGCCTTTCCAAGTCATGCAGATAATTTACAGTATTTAAAAAGTCCTGGAAATCAAGTATCTGCACCTGTGTTGGAAAATAAATGTTTATTTTAAATCATACCAGTTTAGTCCACTCTTTTCCTGGTTTAAGCAGGCCTTTTTTTTTCCTCTTCCTTTTACAGGAGATTTCCACTCCCATTCTCTACCCCATAAGCCCTACTGTAAAATATTTAACGTGTGTCCTTTGATGTGCTTATAATATTGTACATCGTGGGCTTTATGTATGTGCATGTGTATTAAATTTACATTGAAGGTTTTGTGTCTGAAATCATGCCCTGTTTCTTACTTTTCTCAATTAGAATTTTTATAAAACCTGTATAGCTTGCTACATCTTATGCATCTGATGAATTAATTTAGAATGCTGCACAGTATTTGTAGTAGTTTCCTAGAGCTGTTATAACAAATTGCCACAAACTGAGTAGCCTAAACAATACAAACATACTATCATCCAGTTCTGGAGGTCAGAAGTCTGCAACAGGTCTCACTGGACTACAGTCAAGATGTGGGCAGAGCTGCCTTCCTTTCTAGGAAGGAGTCTGTTCTCTGAGCCCCACAGCCCTAGGGGAGAATCTGTTCCCTGGCCTTTTCCAGCATATAGAGGCCCCTTCCTCCATCTCCAAAGCCAGCAACATCAGGTGAAGTCCTCACATCGCTTCACACTGACATTGGGTCTTCTATCTTCTTCTCTCGCACCTAGGGATGCTGATTATGTTGGGCCCACAGGATGATCCAATAATCTGTTTTAAAATCAGCTGATTAGCAACCTTACTTCCATCTGCAACCTGAACTCCTCTCTTGCATGTAAGATACATATTCACAGGTTCCAGGGATTAGAACGTGGACATTTGGGGGTGGGCAGGAAAAGACAGAAAATTATTCTGGACTGTGTTATTCCACATACTATTCCTATTACTGTTCTATTGCTATTGTTATATGTACTATCACCATTGTATTCCATATTGTGTGTCCATGTTTATATATATACATATATATATATATATACATATATATATATATATATTTTTTTTTTTTTGAGGTAGAGTCTCACTGTGTTGCCGAGGCTGGTCTCAAACTCCTAGGCTCAAGTGATCCTCCCACCTCAGCTTAGTTTTCTATCTCCAGGGAAATGAAAGATACCAATTCCTTGCTAAAACAAACAGTGCCTTGATGTTCATCCTAGCAGATTTATGACAGAACTTCTCTGGGAGAGAGATGTATATACATTTCTGCTCCCAGGTGCTTTGATGCTATGTATATATAGAGAGAGACACACACCCCTAGGGATGGGATTACCAAATCTTAAGTAGGATTTATAGTGATGATACTACATGATTTCACAAAAGGCAACAAATATATCCTTTATGACTCTCAAGCAGGCTAGCAGTATTTCTGTAGAAAACTATCTGAAGACATTAGAGTTGTTCATGAATTTCTCTTTTTCCGCTTTCCAGGCATAGGGTGGGATTGCCCTCCTCTGACCTCTTTGAAGTTAGGAATGGCTATGTCACTCATTCTGGCCAAGGAATGTGGCTGGAAGTGAGAATGTGCTCTGTAGACAGGAGTCTCAAGACTCAACACACAGCGCTACCTCCTGCTGTGGAGGTAGCAGACTCCCACGTTGATATGGAGCCTTCCTCAAAGCCGGGTCTCCAAGTGACTACAACGAACAGAGACCACCGCCCCCCACCCACCCCAGCCAACCAACTGGACACTGAAAATGAGGGGGAAAAATAATCAAACTTTCATTATGCAAAGCCACCGAGTTTTGTGGCTTTTGTTACTGTACCTAGCATAGCCTATCCTGACTGATGGGTCTTTAAAACCAAATTTAAACTCTATTTCAACACTGAGAATCTTTTAAAGCACTTTCTTATCTATTATTTCTCTGTTTATTACTGGATTCCTACTTTATCCCTCAGGTTTATGGGCTGCCTTTCTGTTCCTTCCTGTGCACCCTATTCACAAAGATATCATCTCTTCACAATCTTGCTCACTGGTGGGTGACACCCAGGGGTATTTCCAACTAACGATGTATTTCCTAAGTGCATGGACCACATCTTCCCATCACATCCAGGCACAATAGTATCTGGCACATGGGTAGTGGTCAACTACTGCTCACTCAGGAGACTGTTCTCCCCATTCTACATACACTAAGGAAGGCTCCAAGAGGACAGGACACTGGCCAAGGTCACACAGCTGGGAAGAAGAGGTCAGGATCAGAATCCAGGTCCCCATGCAGTGTAACTTCTCCCTGGCCAGATCAGAGGGAAATAGCCCATGGTACTACCCAGGACATAACACGTCCCTGCCTTGCCCACCCCTACATAGAGCCACTGGAGCTTAAGCACGAGAGTTGGGGTGGGGATTACATGGATTCCTTAGGACTGCTCGTATTCCCTTCCTTGTTTTCAAAGTCTGTAGAAATGGCGGGTCTGAAATCTGTTTCCGTCTACGGCCATACCACCCTGAACGCGCCCGATCTCGTCTGAAATCTCTTTCTGATGAAATTAGCGTCTGGGCTAATTGCTTCGCAGCATCCCTGCTACACATTTGCTAATACTTCCTCTTTGCTCAATTGCAAAGGGAGCCCCACAAGCCTGCTTCATCAGATAGGCGATCATACACCATGATGTAAGCCCCCTGCCTCTGGAGACATAAACAACTCAAATTGGCAAGTGTTCCGGGAAGTAAATATAGACTGGAAGGTACAGGGATGTGCAGGGAGGGTGTAGGCCAGAAAAGAGGGTCCATGTTTGGTTTAAAATGTAAATATAAAGCTTTAGTCTGGGAGAAACCAAAATGATCCCTTTCCTCTCATATTGTCATAAACGCGGTTAACGGTGCTCCCGAAAGCACTCAGAGGCTTGGCTGTCGGCAGATGGTGCAGCTTCCCTTATCAGCCCATCAGCTGGGCTAACGTGACCCCGTAGAAATATATTTTTCTCTGCCACATCTGTGCAAATAAACACTAGCAATCTGTAAGACTGAGCTGCTTGTCTGTAAAGTGATCTAAGTGATGTAAACTTAGTAATTCACAAATGGTGGCTCGCCTCCAGTTGGACCCAAAACATCAATTTGCTAATTCATCTGATTTTTCCCTCTTCTTCTTGCTCTTGACCCTGACAGATTATCACCTTGAAAGTGACTAAATGGTTCCAAGCCTGAGGTACCTTTGCTTCTGGAACTCAAACTTCCACTTCTTGGAAAGGGAATGATGGCTGTGACCCCAGATGGCCGGAGGTGATTGATAACAGAGCTGTCTTAATGGTGCTCAGCACCTGGCCAGCTGGAAACAGGGAGGCTGAAGGGTCTGGCCAGTGTGGAGCCAGGACTGGCCCTGGGGAATGCTAATGTTTGTATATGATGTGAGGAAGCTTGAGCACTTGGCATCCATCTGTGGATGGGATGACCCAGCAGAGTGTCTGAATCCTGTTCTGCCATGCAGTAGCTCCACGCCCTTCCACTCGAGAAGCCTACTTAAACTTTCCCAGCATGTTTCATAGTTCAACTGGAAAAGGAGGATAATAGTAGACTCGGTGTCATCATGAGAATTAAGTAAAATAATCTATGTAAAGGCTGAACACGGCCTCTGCGTGAACTATTACGTTAATAACCAGGAGAAGAATGGTGAGCATAGATATTCCAATGGGGAATGATTATCTATTTCTGCTGGAAGGATACCCAGCCTCAAATAAGACTTCAAGAACTACATGAGTAGTCCAGGACACACAATTCTCTGGAACCCAGGGAACAGGATCCTAGAGGACTGTCTAGATGGACCAGAGGCACCATCTTGGGATGTGCGGGCAGCGGTGAGGCTAAGAGCATGGAGGGCAACAGAGTGCCCCAAGAAGATGATGCTAGGGAGGAAAAGTCCCTCCCCTGGAGCAGGTAAGAGTCAAAAGAGAACACCTTTGCTGGAAGGGACAGTTAGCTGATGCCACTGAGAAGGACTAGCACTCAAAGTAGACTCTAAACAAGGGGTCAGAGCAGTGATTTCTGCCAATGGAGGACAAAACCATCCAAGATCAGGGAAAGGGAAGTTATTCTCTTGCTAAAACCCTCCAGTAGCTTCCCACTGCCATAAGAGGGAAACAAAACTCTTTTCTGTCCCAACAGGGCTGCTCCTTCATCATCGTGTAGGATCAACTCACCCCGTGCTCTAAGTCTCTCCTCTGCCACCGAACACCCCAGACTCCTTCCAAGCTCCCAGCCTTTGCAACATCACTCTGCCTTGACACCCATCCGCCTCCTCCGTGTCCAGGTCCCTCCCATTCCTCTACACATTCAGCTCCAGCATCACTTCTTCAGAGAAGCCTCTCAAGGGTGTTGATGACAAGCAACCTCCCTGTTAGGGCCCCAGCTCTCAACTGTCCCCCAGGTCTAGGAGTGAGTGGCTTCCCACTGTGACTGGTTCCTGAGTGCTTCAAGCCCCTCATGAGTTTCCTTAACCTCCGTGAATACTTCTCTCCTTTAAAGGTTCTTCAAAGTCTCCAATGTTGCTAGAATCCTGGCTATTTCTTTCCCAAATCAGGAATAAAAATATTGTCAGAGACCTCAAGTTTACATACCACACTTGACTCTCTAATCATCCCGTGAAGTTTATGGCCGCCTCCTCTGCTACTACAGCACTGGTGTATAAATTGTGGGCAATCAGCATGTTTTAAGTCAGTGAGTGGGAGCTGCTGAGTGGCCAGTCCAAGACAGGCTCAGAAACAAAGCCCAGGATGTTCCAGCACATGCTTCCTCGCAGACTGTCCACACGTGTGCAGAGCTGTCAGTACGCGACGGGAGGTTCCACGCAGCTTTAAGCAATTTAAGCCAAGCACAAGCCATCAGCTGATGGAAATACTGAAATGAGAACAGAGAGTATCTTCCTGCTCCCTGATTATCCCGAGGGCTTGAGCACCTCTGTGCTATCCCAGGGCACGGGAGCACTTCCCATAGGGGTGGCCTTTAGAATGCAGAGCTAATCGGGCAATCGGAAGAGCTGCCTCAGCTCGGTGTATGAACACACTAAGGTCTGCTCTTCCTGGATACTCTGGGGTCCCAACACGACAGGCAGCAGCTGCCTTAGGAAGTTTTCGCTCCAGAAATCCCTAAAAAATTATTTACAGCTCCCTTCGCCCATGGTCTTACCTATCGCCTTTGGAACAGTGGAGGTATGTGGTTCTCAACATTATGATTCTGGTCTAGCCCCCCAGAAATATACAGCCAAGCCCCAACCACGTCCAAAACTGAAAGCACCCAAAGGCGTTTCTGAGAAGTAGAGATTAAAGCTTCAAATCCTACAGGTGACCAGTGACTTGGAAAGTTGACATCCAGCTACAGTATCTCAGATCAAACTCCCAGGCCCACATGTCACCCCACAATGGGGGCTGGACTTGGTGCGAAGTGGGCCAAAGGTTCTTGTCTCCTTCGTACCTGTGAACCTTCGTGGGAGTTTATCATTCCTGGCAGCTCACTACCCCTCTCCCTGCCTTCTGGGCTTGATGCTCTCGCACTGTGGTGGGCATGGTATGATGGCAAACCAAGATAACTCCAATCAAGGCAGGGCAGCTGAAGCCAGAGAGGGAGACAGTGTGCCAACTTCAGCAATGGAACAGCCTCTCCCAGGATTTTGAATCTTTAGCAAATCAGCGCAGGTCACAAAAGAAATGGGTTAGAATTCCTCATTTCAGGTGTAAGCTACTAACTTGCGAAGTTACTCACTACTAGCTAGTGTAAAATCTCAGTACCAAGAGCCTACTGAGCGCAGTGGGCAGTGTTGATACCCCAACCCAGACTCCCTGGGATATCTTTGTGCCCTGTGTGTGTGTGCACCCCTAGCTTTTGTGTGCTTCTACGTGCAACAGCCAGAAACAGGAGCACGAGAATTCTTGTAGAGTTTGATTTTAGGCACATGAAGCTGCCTTTGCTCACAGGAATGGGAAGACACAAGTTCCTTGGAATTTATGTCCCCACCTCCCCCCAGCTCTTAACCAATGACTGAAAGGTGCAGAGGAGGGAATGCCCGTCTCCCTTGCCCCAGATTCCATGGCATGGCTTGCCCTCCAAAGTTTTGCTGATGGGATTGGGCTGAAGCTCCGCTCTGCGGGACTTTGTCCAAACTCGCCATCTCCTTGGCACCTTCCGCTGACCTGCTCTGCCTCTCCTCACTGTTTTCTGGTCTTCCCTGGGAGCCTCTTCTTGCACAAGGATCCTCGTCCCAGGGTCAGCTGCTGGGGTCATCCCAGTTTGATCAGCTCCAATATTCCACCCACTCCTACAGCAGCATTTTCAAATGTGAAGGCAAGAAAAGGTAGACGGGGTGGCTAATTTTATGTGTGAAACTGACTGGGATAAGGAGTGCCCAGATAGCTGGTAGAATGTTATTTCTGGGTGTCTGTGAGGATGTTTCTGGACGATTAGCCTCTGACTCTGTAGACTGAGTAAAAAACAGCTGTCTTCACCAGTGGGGGTGGGTTTTGTCCTAGAGGCCTGAACAGAACAAAAAGGCAGAGGAAAGATAAATTTCCTCTCTCTGCATCAGGTGGGACATCCATCTTCTCCTGGCCTCGCACGTGGGCACTCCTGATTCTTGGGCTTTTAAACTTGCCCTGGGACTTATATCATTAGCTCCCCTTGTTCTCGGGCCTTGCAGGTGGGCCTGGAACCACACCACCAGCTTTCCTGGGCCTCCAGCAGCTTGCAGATGGCATGTCCTAGGACTTCTCAGCCTCCGTAATTGTGTGAGCCCATCCCTCGTAATACACCTTTCTATATATCTGTAGATATCCCATTGGTTCTGTTTCTATGGAGGACCCCAAGACAGTAGATGTATTTGCATAAAAGCAATTCTAAGAATTTCCATTGTAATATAAAGGCCCAAAACAGCTGATGGAATTACTAGTATTTTAAACACATTCAAGACCTTGCCCTCGGTGAGCTCACAGTCCAATGGGGATGAGAGCTAACACATTATGTGGTTAAGTTACATACTACATATGCGTATGTATGTAAATGTTTGTATGTGCATACACACGTATGAATATATAGTACATGGACTGAGAGAAAAGTAGCCAGCAAGAATTGAATGCCTAATATTAAAGTTGCAGCCGATCTATCGATGAGGCATTAAAGAGGTATCTTATGGCTCCTTCTCTCAAAGGAAAGTTTGTGGGGCAAACAAGCTGCCCTATTGGCATCACCCTTAAAGGGTGAAGGTGTGCCTCAGAAACTCATAGGCTTCCTTCATAACCACCCTCTCGGGACAGGACGTCAGTGAAAATCCCTAAAAACTTTGGTAGCTACTTCTATCTTTGGGCCATGTCTTTGGAATAACGTATCCCACACACGTTTCCTGCAGTGAGACACGGTGAAAGTCAGCAGACTGTAGGTGCGGATAAAAATGGCTTTGTATCCGCTTCCACTATTCACCAGCCCTGTGGCATTGCAGTTCCAATATTAAAACGTCTGTCCGGTTTCCCTTTCTCTACCATGGGACAGACTTCACTCCCCTCATAGGCTTGTAGTGAGGATTATACATGTAAAATACCTAATTCAGTCCATGGCACATAGTAGGACTCCAGGAAATTCATTTTCTCTCCATCCTAAGTCTTATTCTCTCTTTAAAGGACTCAGACCTAATTATTACGGAGGCTGACTGAATCAGGAGGCTGAGATATGGTCTAATTCAACGGACTTTTCAAGACAGATATTTGGTAAGCTCCTTGAAGCCAGACGCTAGCTAAATCTTTTAAGTATTCAGTACAGTGCCAAGCATGGAGTTGTCCAATAAACATTTAAATAATAATAGTTGCTTACAAGCTGGATTTTTGTTCCAGTTTCCTTGGAGAGGTCGCCACCTTGTGGACAATGATCACAACAGCACACCTCTAGAACCTGCGCTATTCCTAGGGTCCTTTAAGCGGTGACAATTTTATCTGCCACCTTCTATAGCTCCTGGGAGTCTGCACAAGTAACAATGTATTTCCAAAAAAGAAGAACGGACATTTTAGAAGGAAAAAAAGCAACTTCTTTGGCTATTAAAAAGGTCATTGCATTTTCTGGGTCCTAAACTTTAGAGGCTCCATCTTGTCTATTAACTGGCCCTTCGAAGTATGAGTGAAAATTAGCACTACTTCACATTAACTATCTGCTAAAAAGTGACCCTCAGCTAAGTCAAGTGACAGAGAAAAGACAAAGGCCATATTGAATTGTTTTCAGTCTGCTAGCAGCTGGCTTGGTCAGCAGAAAACCCTACAGAAACACCCGGTCTCTGCTGCTCTGAAATGTCAAGTTGCCCCCTGAGCTTCTGAGTCACAAAATCACCTGTCAGGAGAACACACTTGCAACGTACAACTGATTCTCCAAGCGGTGAGTATACCGGCAAAGTGGAGCAGAAAGGAAATTCTACACAGGGGAAATTCAATGCGTCTATGATAAAATGGAAAGAACATTGTTTGAAGGATCAGGTGAGCCCAGGTATGAATCCCAACTGTGTAATCTTGGACGAGTTTCCGGACTTCCTAAGGCTTAATTCCCTCACACCTGTCCAATGGGTTGATAATCTTTCCTCCATGTAACCACCACGCGGCCACTCCTAGTTAGCTTCCCAACTCTGCCCTCCATACCCAGACGGAGAGAGTCTGAAGGAGCCCCAGCATTCAAGGAACCACCACTCCATGGATTCGTGCAAGTGTCTGGGCCTCATTTATGGCTGCAAGTCACGTTTCCCTGCGTGACGCAGATAATCGCCCCATCTCACCCATCAGCCGTTTTCACAGCGAGTCCATGGAAGTCAGGGGTCAAAGTGGCACTTATTAAATAATGCCCGCAATTTCCTGAGTTTTCACGATGAAGTAAGGAAAGTGCTACCCACTTCCATCAATTCATTTCTGCCTCTGCTTCCTGAAAGATCCTGATTAGCGATTGTGATCAGTTCCCCAAACCCTTCCAGCTGATTGGACCAGGAAAAAAAAAAGGGGGTACGTGAGCAGAGTTCATGTGACAGGAGCCAACCTTTGCCCTCGCCATCCATAGTAGTTATTTCCTGCATCGACAGGGGCACTGAAAGGATATTTATGTTGGTGGCACAGCCCTCACGCTGGTGCTGGGTGAAAACGAACCGGTGTGGGAGGCGAGAACGTGAAGCCCATTATCCCATGGACCTGGCCCCCGTCCCCAGAACAGAACACGCACCAACATCTCTCCCTCCATGGTCATTCCACGCGTCTTTCCTCGTTTCTAGAGATGGCGAAAGATTCCAGCTGGCTCATTTCCTGCCTGCCGTGTTGGAAAACTGACATCAGTTTCACAGATAAGAGCCTCTTGTTGGAATCTTATTGGGTTTTTCTCGGTGTTACCCTTGAACAGAATCCTGGACTTAATACTGAATAAGGGCTTGCATCGGGGGGTGAGAACTCAGGAGTGTTCTGGGGAGGGGAGATCAGCGGGGAATATGCTCACCATGGAGCCAAGAAGCCTGGGCTGAGCCCTAGAAGTGGCAGCTCTGGGCCTGTGCCCGTCACCCTTAAACAAGTCACTGAACTTAATAAGCCTCAGTGTCTTAGTCTATAAAATGAGCCTAATATTTCTCCCAGCAGAGTCTTGGGATGAAAATTAAAATTGTTCTCTTCCTTTGGAAGTTTATAAAAATGCACATTGAAATCACCTATGCAAAGTGCTCACCCCAGTGTCTGACACTTAGTGAGTGCTCAGAAAATGGTATTTTATCCTCATAATTATCCAGGAGGGCGAATATGGTTGAACCTGTTTTTACAAAGGCAGCTGAGTGTAACATTTTTAAGAGCACACATCCCGTAAGTGTTTGAGTTCGATGCGGCCTGATGTTCAGTCCTGCTAAAGCTAATGGCCTCTCCAATGGGGCAGGGGTCCCAAAGCTGCGGTGGGCATCAGAATCCCCTGTGAGGCTGCTTAAAAGGGAACATTCCAGGGCCACACCCCAGATTCTGATCCAGTAAGTCCAAAGTGGACCTCAAGATTCTAATATAAGTGGTCTTTAGAAACTAACCCATAATTTTTCTCATTGTAAAGTGCTTTTCACATATCAGGCATCATTACTATAAGTAGTAATAGTATCCAGAGTACAGGTTTTTACTTTTTTTAATTGATAGAGAAAATGATATGTATTGTTGAGGAAACAAATCAAATCACTCCAGTTTAGGATAAATCCTATAAAAGAAAAAAATGAAAGTACTGCAAGAGAACTATTGGGGGTCAGGAAATGTGGCATAGAATGCTCTCCTCTGAAGAGCAGACATTTGAGCTGAGAACTGAAGGTCGAAAGCACTCAAGTGTGTGCAAGGCCAGGCAGAAGGAACCGTGAGTACAAAGGCCCTGAGGTTCAGAAGAAACATGGTGGGTTCACAGGAACGAATGCAGCCCAGTGAGCTGGCTGTGGAAAGCGA
>NW_012141080.1:3890512-3910897 GCF_000956105.1 Propithecus coquereli
TTCTAGAATTAAGGTGAAAATTCACCACAGCTTCTTTAGAGATTAAGAGAAATAATACATATCTCTCTCTCCGCCCCCCCCCCCACACACACACATATGCATGTGTAAAAGGAACAGGTCTGATTCTACTCAATCCAAATGGTGACAAACAGTAAACTAATTAAAACTCCATGGACCAAGTAAATTTATATTTCAATAGGTTTGGTAAATTAAAATATGTTTGGTGAGTCTATAACTTTGAGCATTCAAAACTATCAAATCTCAGATCAGTCTGAGTTTTAGGGAGATGATTTTGATAACATTTAGAAGGACTGGGGAAAACCAAATTCGCTTATTCATTCATTCTGTAAACATGTATTGTTTATCTATTTGGTGTCAGGCACTGGGATAAATGTTAGATTCAGAAACCAATAAGACTGGAAGTTTTGTGAAGGCCCAGAATGTGTTCGTTTTGTTGGGGAAACAGACAAATCACTCCAGTTTAGGATAAATCCTATAAAAGAAAAAATCAGGGTACTGTAAGAGAACTATTGGGGGTCAGGAAACGTGGCATAGAATGCTCTCCTCTGAAGAGCAGACATTTGAGCTGAGAACTGAAGGTCAAAAGCGCTCAGGTGTGTGCAAAGCCAGGTGGAAGGAACCGTGAGTACAAAGGCCCTGAGGTTCAGAAGAAACATGGTGGGTTCACAGGAACGAATGCAGCCCAGTGAGCTGGCTGTGGAAAGCGAGGAAGAATGATGACAGGCCAGGATGGAGGGGGCCCAAGAGCACACAAGGCCCCATGGGCCCAGGTCAGGAGTTCGAACTTTATTCTAAGCGCAATGCAACAGCCATTGAATGCTTTCAAATGGGAGAGAAATATGATCAAAGCTGCCTCCTACAAAAATCACTCTGGCCACCGCATGGACAATAGATTGGAGGGGACCAGAGCAGAGGCAGGGGACAAGTGAGGTGTCTCACGTGGAGGGAGGCTGCCATGGGCACAGTGATGCCAGGCCGGCCCCAGCCACTGCTTCTGGGCTCTTGGTTACATGATGTGGCAAGTGACCTCATGGGGCCCCGAAACAAAGCACCTGTTGACTGTGACTGACCTTGAGTCTGAATCAGGTCTTGTTTTTCTCTCTGCCCCCTGCAGGCCAAGTGACTGCAGGACAGCCCGGTTCCCCTACAGCGCACGAATCCTCTGGGGCACATTTCTCTTGCACAAGAGGAAAGAGGTCACTTCCAGGGCCACTCCCAACAATCTCCTCTGCCTGCCACACCCTGCAGGGGCTTTTTGTTAATTCGTCCAGTAGCAGTTCTCAGTGGAGGACGATTGTGCCTCATCCCCCAACCCCCAGGGGATCTCTGGCAGTATCTGTAGACATTTTGGGCTGTCACAAGTGGGAGGTGGGTGCCACGGGCATTTACTGGGTCGAGGCCAGGGCTGCTGCTAGACATCCTACAATGCACAGGACAGACTCCACCACAAAGAATTCCCTGGTGCCAATTGTCAACAGTGACCAAGGGTGAGAAACTGTGGATTAAAAGTTCATTCAACTTTTAATTCTTCTCCTGAAAAACCAATATCTCCCAAAGTAAATCCTTAAGAGACAAGATGAGGAAGCACCCAGATCCTCATAAACAAGTCAGAGGAAAGAAAAATGGCATGTGTTTATTGATGTAGTGTGTACAGGTCACTGCAGTTTGCATGCGTTAATTCGGTTTTTATTTTTTTTATTTTTATTTATCTTTTAACAGCAGGCCTATACGAGTACTTTTATTATCCCATATTACAGAAAGGGAAACTGATACCTCTCTGGATAAAGCAACCTTTCAAAATCACAGAGCTGAGATTCAAACCCAGCCCCCAAGCCTGGCGCCCTTTTCTGAATTCCATAAAAATTCTCGGATCGAGCTATGGGGGGAAACAGCACAGTCGAGTGTGACTGCAAGAGGAGGCAGGATCCTTCTGTATCTCCCCTCTTAGTATCTTGCCTGGGAAACGTAAATAGTTTAGTTTAGAGTGCAGGGGCCGGAGAGATAATCATCCTGTCTGGTTTCGGAGGCCACCCAGACGGGTGTTGAGGACGAGGAGCTGGAACTCGAAACCCCCCTCTGCACCACCCGTGCCCTAAACTCACGCCACCCCCTGCAACCCACGGGCTTTCAGGCTCTTGTCCCTCCAGGGATCAGAGCCCCCTTTGCATTCAGAAGTGCTGCCCTTTCATTGGGGAAAAGGTGAAAGGTCAAGGCATTTGGCAACCAAGTTCCTCAAGCAAAGAGACACCGTTACAGGATGAGTAAAATGATATGGCGGCAACACTCAATCCATGTGAATTTTTTGATGCCTACTGTATGCAAGGCTCTGTGCTAAGAATAGTGAAGATTGGGAAGTTGAGACAGAAAGAATATTTAGACCTCTTTCTTTCATTATAAAAAGATTTACCAAGCATCTATGTTATGCCCAGCCCACTGGTAGGCTCTGAGGTACTAGGAGAAATAAAACAGGATCCCTGACCCCAAAAGACCTGTGGTCTAATAAAAATGCTAATTAAGACACAGACAGACAATAGCATTGAGCTGTGTGGAGAATGGGTGGTCAACATCCCCTATGTTTGATGGGTGAATGAATGAATGAACAGATGAATTGGTATAATAAGGGACGAGTACCACTCAAAAAGTGCAGTTAAAGTGTTAGGAAAAGCTGAGGAAGTGAGTGAAATATGACTCACAGGAGAGAAATCAGGAAAAATTTACTGGGCAAACTATCCTCTAAGCTTAACAAGATTCAGACACATAGGCATAAAAATCTGCATTCTGGAAGAGGAGAATTGGCCAAAGTTTTGCAAAAAATGTCTTCTCAGACTGGAGTAATTTTTTTTTCAGATACCAGAGCCATCTGGGAAGACAGAAGTGGAATACAGCAAGGATTATTCAGATACCAGTCACGGGGGAGACTTTATGTAGAGCTCTTCTATTATCTCGCTCAGACTCATAAGAACTACAAGGAAGGTTTTATTAACCCCATTTAACAGATGAGGAAGCTGCAACTACCCACCTCAGTCCCTGCAGGTAAGCAGTGGAGCCAGGTGGGATCCCAGGGGCCTTTTGAGTCAGTCTTTGGAGCAGGGGTCTGCACACTACAGCATGGGGGCCAAATCTGGCATGTCCCCTGTTTGTATAAATAAAGTTTTATTGGAACACAGACATGCTCATTCATTTGCATACTGTCGATGGCTGCTTCCATGGTGCAGCCACAGGGCTGAATAGATACAACAGGGATACATGGTCTGCAAAACCTAAAGTATTTACTACCTGGCCCTTTACAGAAAAGGTCTGCAGACCACTACCCTAGAGCTCAGTCTCTTGGCTGCCGTGGCCCAGTGAACTGTGCGCTGACAGCCTGAGACAGGCCCGTCAGCCTACGGGACATTCCCAGCCCTTGGACACTACCAGCCCTTCCTCCTCTATTGGAGCAGAGCTGGTGGTGAGGCAGAACTCAAGGGTCTTCCCAGGACGTATGAAGCCTTGTACGAAAGCACATCCCTTGAGAGCTTGAATTCCTGTGGCATCTCCACTATTTATATTGAAAACACCACAAGAACTCATTTTTCATGCTATTTCAGCTGAAAACAACCATGGCAGGACCACAATCTAGAGATCAAGAGGGAAGGGGAGAGCACGTGTGCACACTTGGGGCTCAGCCTGCCGTGCCCCAGGTTGCCTGCCCAGGTGCACTGGGCCCAGGCCAGGCATCTTTCTGGGATCGTGGGCTTGAGGAATGAGGATAAGTCGAGAGGGAAAAAGGTGCCTGGTTGGAAACCTGGCCTCCTCTCATCTAAGAAAGCATGAAAACACAAGCCGGCGTTCACGCATCCACCTTGTTCGACAACCTAACGTGGGTCATTAATTGAAATAAAATGAAACCAAATGGAGTCCAGATGTGAGCCTATAGCCACTCGCACACCATTCATAGACAAATTACTAAATGGAAATGCACCAAAACATTCGCAGTAGTTACTGGAGGGGTAAAGGGGTTACCTCATTGTCACTATCTAAACCTCTTGTTGTGTTTTTCTTTTATGGCACCTAGACAAAGAAAAGGAGTGAGGGAAAACACAGATAAAAGTATAACTTGGAATTATTTTATGTTTCTCCCTTGCAAGAATGTAAACTCCACAATAGACTATATCCCTTGTGCCTGGAACATAGTAAGTGTTCAATGAATAGTTTATTAAACACTTATATTTTTATATATGCCAGATGATCCACAAGGAACATACATCACTATTCTAATTTTGAAAACACATTATTTAAAAGTATATCTCAGTCAAGTCCAAAACAAACTTATGTCTTAGTAAATAAGCATTTATGAACGACCTACTGCATGCCCACATTACCGTTTTTCTTTTGCCTCCAGGAGACCTTGCACAGTACAATATTTGCAACCAATATTCAACTAATGCCTCACAAATATTCCATTATTCCTGACCGCGTAAACTGCACAAACCACCATGGCCAGTTACCACCTACTTTGAGAGCGATATATAAAAACAATAGAGTAACAACTCATTCTTTAAGAGATTAACTGTTCCCACTAGCCTATCGCCTCAATCCCCAGGAGTCTGGAATGTATTTTCCTGGGAGATAATAAAACTGAATTACAACCATAGTGCAGAGGAGAAACCAAAGATGTCTTGGATAAGTGATCGTGAGCCATTATGAGGCCAACAACTTCGGTGAGCAAACAAGTCAGCACGTATGAAAGTTTCCAATGCAAAGTCTGGCACCCGATACGCCTCATTCCATGAGTCTCCATTGAGCCCAAAATGCCAAACATCAAAGCGAAAGCAAAAAATGAACTTGAGAGAGTTGGAAACGTAACTAGAAAACATCTGAGAGCTACATACGTGAATACATGCTTGCTATTAAGCATGTGACGTTCAGGCAGATTTTTGACTCATCTGTTTTTTTTCTTTTCACCAACATGTTAATGAAACCTTTCTTTGAAAGACCACTCCTTCATGCTGAGTAAGAAAAGACACCAGAGGAGGGCCAAGACTGCAAAGTAATGGCTATCCTCACTGCACCGCTCCAGACTGGCTCTCTGGTGAAACGAGACCAGAGCTTGGATGTCACAATAAACCCAACCACTCTGAGCGTGAACCTGCTCGCTCTGACCCTTCATCGTCACAGATGCTCGTGACAGCGATGGTGTTATCCACCTCACATCTGCCAGCTGGGAAGCTGTTCGAATGGCTTTGGGGGAAGTGAAGGGCAGCTGAGAAAATGAAAAACACCTTTGAAAAGTGAAATAAACATTCTTAAGAAGATACCACCCTCCGCCAGCCACGTCCCAAACTGTAAAAAGAAAGAAAAACATTAGGCTCTACCACATTGAGCAGCAGAACAATCTTTTCTTTCCAGGAAGGAAAAATGGCAGCCTGACGTCTCCAATGCCACACTCTTTAAGAAGGACTGCCCTATGGTGGATTATCAGATATTATCTATTCATTCTGCAAATGAATATTAATCACCTACTGTGTGGCATGCCTAGGTGCTAGGAGGAAATAGACTAAATAGTCTCTGTCCTCAATGACAAGTGTGATTAGCTCCTCAGAAAGGTGTTCAAATTTGCTTTTGCTCTGACTTTTCCAGAACTTCAAGTGAAGCCACACATCTAGATTGCTATGTCAGATCTCCCAATCTTTAGATATTGGCAATCAACTCAAACTTTTTTAAAATTATGTATGCCAATATTTTGCTAAACAATACATATTTTGGAGTTTAATCTGGCATCAGTCTCCAGTTTAGGTTCTGAATTATCCCCAGAATTCTTTCTGGCAAATATCATGCCTACTGGATATTTTAATACATTATTTAGAATAGCTATCAATGGGATTTTTCTTTCTGTATTTATAGATATACCATGACACCAACTACCTAGAGAAGAACAAACTGTGTTTATATCAAAGGACGTTATATTCCAAGTACCAAATGTAAGATGTTGACCGTAACTTCAGTAAAAATTGTGAGGAAGGAGAGGTCACTCGATTTTTAAATAACTGTAGGGAGGAGAGGAGACCTTACCTTGGATTTTAATGGATGGATCCCATTTGGATGTATAGAAAAGTGGGTTAAGAAGAAACAAAGTGTGAGAAAAAGCTTAGAGGTGAAAATGAGCAAATCTGAATTGCTCATAAATGTTTAAGGGAGAGTAAATATAAGAACATCGATAAAGCAGAAAGGATGACAAGGAAGTTGTAGGAGGTGAGACAGAAGGTTACATGGGGAAAATAAGAGTGTACAAAATGGGAGCAGTATCTGGTCTGCTTTGTAGTATCAGGTTAGACGTCAGACTGAACTCTTAAGGGAGGTATGAATGTCTTTTGATATCACCTACCTCTAACACAGCTCTTAACATGTAGAAGGCTTCCAATAATAATTTAAAGATGGAAGGAGGTCACATACATGAAGTATTTTGACCAACATAAAGTGTGCACAACATCAAGGGATTATTAATATTGATGAGGAGACTATTTTCAAAGGAAATTTATATAGGACTCCTGGGAGACGAATAATAAATTGAGAGTCTCTGGCAGTCGTTAACACCGTTGTCAAAAGTTCAACAGGCATTTCCTTCTCAAAAACAATGAAGGGAAACCTATTCCACTGGTTCCTGATCTAACTGGGGATATCAAGCCAAAGGAGAAAGGGAAATAGAGGTTAATAGTAATATGTGGCCCTTTTTGGATTTCAGAGTCAAGAAACACACTCTACCCTTCCCCCCACAGTCTCCTCTAATAAAAATAAAAAACAGCTCTTAATATAAGAAAGCAAGAAGTTTTATAACACATTCACCAAAAGTTATGGTTCATTTCAATTGCATGACAATACAAGCTTTGGAATCAGACTGAGGTTCAAGTCCCACCTCAGCCACTTACTAGCTCTGCCACTGTGGACAAGTTACTGAGTTTCTCTGAGCCTTTGTAAGAGGACAAGGCAGAGAACGCAGCACCTATCTCACACGACTCAGGGGGATGACAAGAATGATGGATAGCGAAATCTAAACACCCTCATGTAAATACCAAATCAGAGACAAAATGATCTCATTTCAAGGAGACATCAAAGGCCAAGGAGCTGATTTCTGTTGAGTTGAAAATCCCACAAAGACTTCTCTAGGATGTAAATTGGTTCTTGATACTCATCTATTTTCTGACTCCTCCTAAGCGTACCATGTTGCCTTCACACATCGATGTTTCTCTCAGCAGGGTAATCCATATCCACAGATTGCCCACAGCTGTCCCAACCACATGAAAGACCCAGACACTCCCCAGTGACCTACTGGCACAAGGCAGTCATTCATCAAACGCTAGAAGCTCAGCACCAGACACACAATGAAAGGTTACCCCTTGGTTTTTATTGCGTTGGTATTAGCTTTCCCTGTCTGCAGCCATTTGATCAGTACAAAGCTTTACACTGTTTACAAATGTTTGAGAGTCCTGGACTTTTCTTCTTATTGACTTTTAGATACTGACATCATTAATCTTTAATTTTCGTTTGGAAACTTCATCCGGCAATGAAAATGAAATGCTGCCTTCTGCCATGTGCCTCCAAAGTCCTGATGGATTGTACACCACTAAAAAGAGTCTACGTGTGGGACGGTATGTTGGGGGGAGAGGTGCCATCACCCATTCTATGCAAAAATTGAAACAGTTATTTTTGTGACATTGCATATACACTTGATACCAGCCACATGTATTTAGCACACTGTGAACATTTCATCAAGAGCAGTGGTTATTACTGTTATGATTATTTGTATTTGGTTATGGTTATTTCCACAACTGATATTCTCTAGGAAAGAAAGCATATACATCAAAGATAGGAAGCAATCTCTGAAGTATATAATATCCTTCACTGATGATAACTGTTGTAGAAACAGCAATGAAAGAAATGTGCAGCGTCACTATATAACCCGAGCTTCAGAGTGCTGAACAAGGACATAGTGCAAATTTGCTATTTTCTTTACTGATAGCGCATGTGAATGGGGAGAATAAGTGGTGTATTTGGGGGGCAAAACAAATTATTTCCTAGGTCAGCACTGTCAAATACAACATTCTATGATGACAGAAAGGTTGCACAACATAGCAGAAAGCTGATACATTTGTTATTAAAAACTCAATGTGATTTAATAATTTTAATTAAGATTTAAAAATACCATATTATAGGATGTAGATATGCCATACTTAGCCACTCCCCTTTTCTTATTATGCCTGTTTTCTGTTTTTTTTCTCTTGGAAAAATTTTAATAATGACCATTCAAAGGGTACTTTTGAGATACCTAATCATCTACACTGAAACTTGAAAAAGCTAGCTATACTATTCATAATCCCAATCTTAGAGTTTTGAATATCATTCAAGACTAACCAGTCTATAAGGAAGATTCAACATTGTGCTAATTCATTAAAGGATCTAAGTATATGGATGCTACTGAGATAGAATTATTCAATACACAAACATATGCTGTTGGCGAAGAACTAAAAAGAACACCTGTAAGTACTTTATCTCAAGTTTCAATAGGTTGACTTCCTTGAATATGTTGCTATCAAATTCTTGATTGGTTCATAAAACTTTATGTTCAAGTACTTCTTTCTTAATTTATGAAGCATCTTCTGGTCACAATATGGGTGAATCCATGGAGTAATATTAATAAACTATGTATTATACCCAGCAGAACTTATTATAATTGCTCTTATCAAGGGGATAAAGGGTAGTAACTTTTTTCCCTACAAATGTGATACACTCGTAGGCAATCTGGTGTGGTACAAGAAAATTAAAGACTCTACTGCTGATTTTGATGAGTTTATAGTGTGGTCGGGGAGGCAAGACATACACAAAGATGATAAACATGCAACAATCTTTAGATAAACTGCCTCAAAGTAAATTTGCTTTTTAAAAAAAAAAAAAAAAACAGAAAAATATCCACGACTGGGATGTTAGGATAATGCTATAAGAAAGTGGATGCAAATTTGTGTCTGAGGAATGGGCAAGTCTTATAAAATCAGAAACAGGAATGGAAAATGAAGACCCTGGTATGTCTGGGAGAAAATTAGAGAACTAGTCTGTGTGGAGGAGATACATTTATTAGAGACAAGTAATGTGGGGTAAAAGAAAGCAGAAGCACTTGTTGTGGTGTGACTCTTTGGGGTTTTTTCCTATAATCAATGGGATGTCATTTAACAGTGTAATGTCTTATGAAGATTCCTGCATCCTGATATTGGTCCAAGTAGGATGTGATTAGAATTGTTGGGAACAGAAAGACCACTTTAGGGAATTCTCTTGCATATCTGAATGAGAGGAGAAGAAAATATGGACTCAACGGCATCAGTGTGGACATGAAAATTCTTTGGTAGGGATATTGAAGAAGCATAAGTAACAGATTTTTGAGGTTACACATGGATATTGCAAAAGAGGCAAAGCATTACTTTAAAAACCCCTAAAATTTTAAACTCAGTTATTGGGAGAACTTCTGGTATAACCACCAAGGAAAAGGGAAGCCAAGGGAAAGCATTTGTTCAGGAACAGCAGAAAGCAGAAAGAAGGTGCATGAATCCAGATTGGGATATGCTGAGTTGAATACATTGATATGTTATTAGATCGAGTGACTTGGCAGATGGCTGAAAATATTTGATGGACACTCAGTTAAAGAGGTTTGAGATTGGGATGGTGAAGCTACAACATAGGAGGAGCTTACCATGGTAGAGAGGCCATGGACGGAAGATTCCCGTCCTGAGACCAAAACTTAAGGGATGTCCACACATAGGGAGAGGAGACAAGGAATTGGGGATAAAGGGCAAGAAATAACAAGAAAGTTAGGAGAAGAACAGGTGCCTTGGAAAGGTGGGCAATGCTAGGATAGTTGCCCTGGAAAGATCTCTCAGAGTATAGTGTTTTGGGCATTTATCTTGGCCACAGGACCTTTTTTTGAGTGAAAACCTATGTGGAAACTCAGACTAGCAGAGCTGCTCCAGTAGAGGTCAGGTTGAGGATTTAAAGAACTGTCTTCTCAGCCCTCCCACACCCACCCCAAGCACTCACTACCATTAAGACTCAACCAGCAAGACTCCCTAAAACGAACTTTGAAAGTCATTGTTGCCTTCTAATTCTTTTTATATTAAAGATGAGAAAAGTAGAACTCGGTGAGGAAAAGTGAAGAGTTTATTAGCAGCAGAATTATGAATCACATCTCCCAATTTCTAGGCTGTTGGCCTTTAATTACCAACAATGCTTCTTACAGTGCCCAGAAACCTAAGAGAGAACAGAAGTTCAGGAAGGAATGGAGAATGGAGAATGGTGACCTGTACACAGAGACACAAGAGGAGGAGATTCCTGAGGACAGCCCAACAGCACAGATGGCTACTCGAGCTTCCCTCCCAGCTGGTTACTGCCCTATCGCAAGCACACATCTGTCCATCACTTTCTGTAGGTCACAGGAGAAAACTTCATTCTCTCTGTATGCCACTTTATATTTCCAAAGCAGTGTCACAACCATTATTTTATTTGATCATCCCAATAAGCTTGGGTGGGGGACAAGTTGGGTAGGTAAAATTATAGTCTTCACATTTTACACAATGACTCAGAGATATTAACGAACTTGCCAAAGATTACATAACTCTCTCACACCAGCACTTAGGATTAGAACTCAGGTGGTTCCCCATGAACAAAATAGGGCAGCTGTTTGGGTTAATGTGTATGTAATAATAACAGAAGGTTATGTATCTTGCCTAAATAAATAACCAAGAATTTCTGTTTCCAGGTAACATGGAGGAAACACTCCACCCTGCCTCTCTCACTGAATATAGCATAAAATATGAATGTAACAGTTATTTGAGGATGCTGAGAAGTAAACAGTGACACACAGATAGGAAAAGAAGACCAGAATTTTAAGTATCACTGAACCAGTAGCAGGTTTTTCACTTTTCTTTCCTCCAGTATACGTTGGCCTGAACTTAACACTCCAGACCTGACAGCAGACAACAGGGCAGAGACAGATGAAAAAACTTCAGGAAAAGCCACAAGGACATGAAAAAGGAACTTGCAACTTCAAAAGAGACTACAGGAATCCCCATTTTGTTTTTTCTCTTTTCTCTGCTTTCTTTTATTTTAAATTGACATATAAAAAGCTGTACATATTTAATGATTATATCTTGGTGAGTTTGGGAATAAGTATACACCTGTGAAACCATCACCAACATCAAGCCCATAAACAGATGTATCACCTCCCAAAGTTTCCTTCTGCCCCCTTTATTATTATCGAGATGATTTTTTTTAAATCAATTTTCCAAAGGTGGTAGAAGGGCTCCAATAACAGGAGCCCACAGGAGCCAAAACTCTGAGGGACAGGAATTTTTCACTCTGTTCTCTGGAGTTGTGAGCCCCAGAGGATGAGGTTAACTCCCACTTCTCTCCATCTGTGCTCCCACCATTGGCCCCTGAGACACCAGAGTAGGATAACAAATCCTCAGTTTTATAGTGAGAAAATAAAAAAAGAGGAGTCCACAGGAACCAGAAAATACTGAAGATATGACAAAAAGAAAAGAACTCTAGACAACAAACCCATAAATGTGTTTATGAATGTCTGGGCTCACTCCCCTTATGGTGCACACATGGGTCTGATTCTATTCAGCACACCAAACACATTGATCCATGAACCAGACACCTTCTGGGATCCAGACTGGCCACCAGGTAAAGCATATGCAGGATAGATCCAAAAAGTATTGAAAAGGCTTTGAAAACTGAACAAACATTGGAATCATAGCCCACAGCATGTGGGACAGAACCTGGGATCTGACCTTAAACAGG
The DNA here is from genome assembly GCF_000956105.1 of Propithecus coquereli. NCBI lineage: Eukaryota > Metazoa > Chordata > Mammalia > Primates > Indriidae > Propithecus > Propithecus coquereli. The sequence goes on from NW_012141080.1 coordinate 3,902,357, forward strand.
TCAGCTGACTGCTAAAAGAAAAATGTCATCACTCTTCACAGGGTTTTAGAAAGATACAGAGTCTCTCAACATAACATTGGAAATGTCCAGGATATAATCTGAAATTATTCAGCATATGAAAAATCAGGAAAATCTAAACTCAAATGAGAAAAGATAATCAATGGATCTCAACACTGAGATACTATAGATGTTGTAATTATCTGACAAAGACCTTTTAAAAGCTAGTGTAAAATGCTTGAGCAAGGAACTATCAATACTTTCAAAACCTAAGGGAAAATAAGAAGTCTCAAATAAGTAGAGGGTTTACAGAAGAATAAAATAAAAATTTTAGAACTGAAGAACATGACTGAGATTTTTAAAAACTCATTGGATGGGCTTTATAATATAATAGAATGATAATAGAAGAAGTCACTGAACTGGAAGACAGAGCAATAGAAATTAACCAATCTAAACATAGAGAAGAAAAATATTTTTTTTAAAAAAAGTAACAGAGTCTCAGGGATCTATGAGATGAGGACAAAAATTTTAACATTCATATAACTGAAATCCCAGAAATAACAGAAAAAGTGAAGCACCAAAAAACTATTTAGAGAATAAGAGTTTAAAACTTCCTAAATTTGGTGAAAGACACAAACCTATAGATTCAAGAAGATGAGTAAATCCCAAACAAGATAAACCAAAATAAATCCACACCAAGACACATTACAGTAAGTTAAAAACCAAACGCAATGAATAAACTCATTATCTATAGAGGAACAGCAATTCAAATGACTGCAGATTTCTCATTAAAAACTATGGGTCCAGAGGAAAGTGGCACAATATTTTTTAAAGTGTTGTACTAAAAGAACTGCCCACACAAATTCTGTATCTGGCAAAAATATCCTTCAAGAATTAAGGTAAAATAAAGTCATGCTCAGAAGAAGAAAACCTAAAAAAAAATCATTTACAACAGGCCTGCCCTAGCCAAATTGGAAGCGTTTCAGAAAGAACGGAAATGATACCAGATAGAAATTTGGAACATCAATAATAAAGAGCAAAGGAAAGATTAAATATAATAGAACATTCTTCTCTTGAGAAAAAAAATTGAAGGCAAAAATTAAACATTGTCTAGTGGGGTTTTCCATCTATGTAGATGCACCATATGAACAACTATAAACAAGGGAAGAGGAAAGAGATGTTTATAGTGCTGTTTACATTCCACCAGAAATGGTGAAAATGTAGAATTTCAGTGGATGGTAAAAAGCTAAACGTGTATGTTACAACCCATAAAGCAACTGCTTAAAAACCATACAAAGATACAGAGTCAAGAAATAGTAGATAACTTTTTAAATGTTTAACCCAAAAGCAAGCAGGAGAGGGTGCAACAGAGGAGGGACATGAGGCAGACATGGGCTCTACTTTCATGACAATGATGAAAGAAGCAGACTGATATTTACATTTTATGATAAAATTCCTGAAGGAAAATAGAAAGCACAGCACCGTGACACAAACTAACATTGGTGACCCACAATGGTCAGGAATGGCCTCGGTGGGGAGATGAGCTTTCAGCGGGTCTGGGGAAAGACATCCCAAAAGATGGAGGAACATGGGCAAAATCCTTAAGATGGGAAACAGCTAAGGCACTGTGTGCACGGAAAGATCGTTGCAGCTGGAATTGTGAGCTAGAAGCATGGTAGCTACAAGGAGGAGGGAGGAGGGAGGCTGTAAGGCTTTACAGACCATAGTTACAAGTTTGGACTTTGTTCTAAGTGCACTGGGAAGCTGCTGAAGTCTTGCCTTTGAAAAGCAAAGAGTGACTTAGGAGAAGCCTACCTACCCCCACCCAAGGTGGGAGATTCCTAGGAAGATCACACAAGTTCTCCCCCTGGGTTTGGCTGAGAATCACACAGCAAAACAAGTAAGGAGGTCCCAGGAGAGAACCACCTTTCTCATTCCTTTGACAACTGAATGCTTTGCTTCCCTGGGCAGAAACGTGTACAAATCTGGACTACATCTACCAGTCAGATGCCTTATCTCAAAACACGACAGCCAAAGTTTGATATTTGCCCTAAGGGGAGAATTAAAAGGTGTTTATGTTTCAGAAATAATCAGAGTCAGACATCTCAAAATTAAAATTCTTTGTCAGCCTATCAATATTTATGAATGTGTAAAATTTCCAACAGCCCCATTCCACAATTTCCATGCATTACAGGTTGAGAGATGTCTGACCTCGGAGATAGCATCTCTTCGCACGCACATTTTTCTCACTTTACAGAGCAAAGTTTATTTAAAACTCTGACCCATCTTCTCATTAAGGTACCTATGTTCACCTTTCTCACTGACATCAACCAGAGTGGTATCCCTTTACTTACAACATATCTTGCAGGATTGAAAAAAAAAATAAACTATAGGTCCCCCCAAATAAACCATGAATTGGGAAGCCAAAATATTGTATACTACAGCCAATCTAGCTTGGAATGAAGGCAAGATTTGATTTCAGAGCAAAAGTTTCCTATTATAGTTTTGACATTAATTCATCATGTGAACTTGGTCAAGTCTTTTTTACCTTTGGAGGCTACCATTTTATTATCTGCAAAATAAAGAGATATTAAAAATAACTTTGGGAAATGCTAACACCAGAGGTAAGATTGAATGGGTGCTTACCGTAAGCCAGGTCCTCTTGCAAAAGCCATCTATGTTTTATTTTATTTGAGCCTTACAACCACCCTATGACGTAGCACAGCAGAGATGCTGGCTCACCCATTCTCCCTGCAGCGTATGCTAAGGTGCGCCACCCAAAACCCACATCCACGAAGGACTTATTGGCCCAATTGCAGCAGTGCTGTTGGCAGAAGATCTATGGCTGTCAGCCTCTTCAGGGGTCTCTTCAGCTGCCAAGAGCTGCCTTACCCAGGGTCACACCTCTTCCCAGGCAGCCTGACCCTAATGACTGATCAGCATAGGAACATAAAGACCTGGCCATTTTAGCTCCAGAGCAACCCGTGTGGGACTGTTGAGGCTGTCATAAGCCCCGCATCAGAGTTTAACTTGTCCCTCTGCCCTCCCTTCCATCATTACGGATCTAATAACATCCTACAAGCTGAAAAAAATATATAAAATATTATGCACATATACATATGTACATACCTGTGTGTGTGTGTGTGTGTGTGTGTGTGTGTATGTGCATATGTAAAGGTCATGTTCTTTGGAAGCAGAATCTGAGACAGGGGTGCAGGGGCATGTGATTAACTGAAGGAGAGCTCTTCGAAACAAACCTGCCAGAGAGGCTAAGCAGGACAGGGAAGGGTAAAGTGTTGAACGAGGACGTGGTCTCTCAAGTAAAGTAGAGCTTTAACCTCCCTAATTCATGAGAAGAATGAAGGGACCAGGAGCATAACACACACACTGCATCTCAGGACAGTCCCCACCTTGAGACAAAAGTGACAAGACAAAGGTTTCTTACCCCGTTATCAGGCATGCAGCTGCCCCCAGGGTGGAGGGAATAACTTCTGGATGAAGAGGCTCCTCTCAGGTGCTAATAATTCTCCAGAGAAGACGGCCCGCCATGGCCTTAGCAAGTGATGGTTCATGGCAGTTAGGGGATAGGCACACTGCCCCCATACAGGACACCGACATATGTGTTGTGTATATATGAATAAGGGTGTATTGCACATATGTGAACAAAGGTGTACACACACACACAGACAACAGGAAGTACGGGGAAGAAAGAGAAAGCTAAAGATTGACTTTCATTTCCTCCACTGGCTTAGAAAGTTACTATGAGAACAAAATAGTACTTGAGGGAATACTAGATTCCCAAATCAATCATAAGCTTTCCTGACTCCGTTTTGCTATTCCCCTCTGCCTTGGACTGCTCTCCCCCCACCACCAAGTTCACCTGTGACTTTGAAGAAGCTATCAAGTGGGCTCACCTTTAGAAGGTTCCTAGGTCTACCTCCTCCTCTGACCACCCCATCTATTTCACTTATTCATGGTACAAGACCCCATTAATAAGGACCCAAGAACAATAATACCCTGTGTACAGCACCCAACTTAGAAATCAACAACAGTGGGTCCAAATCCCCATTCCCCATTTAATACATAAGTGGCCTTTGGCAAAGTCAAGACCTCTCAGCACCTGCTTTCCTCTTCTGTGAATATCCGTAATGCCACCAACTTCAGAAGTTTTGTTCCACATGAGAACACTTTAAAACTATGATTATATGTTATTGCATGGTTATTTTCTCTGCACGAAGCAGCACATTTCTGGCATCTCCAGGTTAAATAGACCCTATAATACCCTTGAAATTTTAGGACTGCACCAAGAAAGAAATGATTCTACTTGGATTTAAAGGAAGCAAAAAGAATGTACATTTCTTGCACTGAGAAAATCTAACACTGAAGAAAAGGAAAACATCAAAGTAGGGAAGAAAACAATAAATCCCAGGCTACAAGCCAAATGCCCCGGTAGTAGCTGAGCGCAGCAAAGAATGCTCAACTATTTTTAGCCTCTATTTGGGTATACTGATTTCCGGTACAATATCCCCTGATTGTTTTGTCTGGAATTGGATCCTGCCCTCCCACCCTCATCCCAGGAGAAGCAGTAATTCTGCACTGTCCTACAACTCTTTCCAGGTGCTCCTCAAACCAGACAGGGATTCTCAGCCTTCTACATAAGCCACCCTGGAATGGGCTCTAATTTCAACAGCCATGAAAGTCTGCACGGTGGCGAGGGGCCATCTTTGAATCTGCCCCTCAGCAGGCCACTCCATGGCTTTCTGGTGCCAATTGGCATCCAGCACAAAGCACTGACACCGCTTTTGTTGTTTTCAGAACAATACTACAAAGCACAATTCCATCTTAGCTGCTCCTGTAGGGGAAATGAAGTTCATAGCCTATTCTCGTTATCTTTTACTGCATGATGAGACATTCCTATGGGTTGAGTTGGCTTCACTGGACAATTCTTCTGGTCTTTCTTGAGGCTTTTAATGTCATTGCAGTCAGGTGGTCGCTGGAGTCATTGTCATCTGGAAGCTCCACTGGGACGGTGGCTGTAGTCTTACAGCATCTCCTGGCCGTGTCAACACTCCAAAGGGGTAGCCAGACTTCTTATGTGCTGGCTGAGGAATTCCGAAGTGAAAATGGCAAGAGGGAAAAAGTAGAAATTGCCATATCTTCTTCATGCCTGACCTCGGAACTCCCAGAACATCATTTCCTCCACATTTTGTTCATAAAAGCAGTCACAGACCCAGCTGAGCTTCGACACAAGACAAGACAAGTTTTACTTCTTGATGGAAAGTATAACATCCTTGTACAGGGAGGGGGATATTAGTTAGGGCCATGTTGAGACAGCAGCTCACACATAGCCCAAAGCTGATATATGCATGTGAGAGCTTTTTAAAGCTGTGGTTATGAATCATTTGATGTTTTCCTTGTGCAAAGGAGCACAATCCAGGGGACCAAATGTCCAGTTCTCATAGGATCCCCTGTTTATGTCACCATCATCCCTCTCGTTGTGATTACCAGAGAAATGCTGGCTCTTCTGTCAAGCTCTGTTCCTTCTGTGAAAGCAGGAGATTTGTCTTCTTCACATTTTCCTAAAGCCTAAGCAAAATACTTGGCCTGCAGGTGACATGATAAATGTATATTGGTGAATTTAGAGTATTCAATGGTGGCCCCCCAAAAATGTAACATCCATTTCCTAACCCACAGAACTTGTGAATGTGACCTCATTTTTCCAGGAAGAAGTTCTTTGCAGATATAATCATGAAGGATCTCTAGATGGGATTGTCTTGGATTTAGGATGGGCCCTAAATCCAACAGCAGGTGTCCTTTAGGAGAGACTGGCAAAGAAAGATTTATGACACAGAGGGACAAAGTGATATAAAGACAGAGACAGAGACTGGAGTGATGAATCTACAAGCCAAAGAACACCAAGAATAGCCTGCAGCCACCAAAATCAAGGAGAGCCACAAAGAACAGATTCTCCATCAGATTTTCGGAGGAACAAAACCTGACAACACCTTGATTTTGGACCTCTAACCTCAAGAACTGCAAGAAAATAAATTCGTGTTTCAATAAGCCACCAAGTTTGTGGCAGTTGGTTTTGGCAGCCCTAGGAAATGAATATAATGAATGAGTGAATTAGCAAGCAAATCTGAATTTGTGGGAAGGAGCCAGGGAAGCCTAAGTTGAGAAAGGAAGAGTAGGAAGTTCCTTGAAAAGAAAGTTCAGCAACTACCTGCATAGCTCAATTTGCATCTCATCTTATTTCTTTGTTGGGCCCTGAGCCGGGGACCAAGGAGGACATGACTTCAGTTCTACAAGAAAGTACACATTGGGGTGCCTCCAAGTGTCGGGGCTGTGAGGAACGCAGAACGAGGTTTTGGTGGTTATGCAGAAGAGAAATGGGGATGAAACAGAAATGCTGATTTGGACTTCTGTGTCTCAGACCTGGGCAGCTCACAAGGTTAGGCTCTCACCAGCGCGCCGGTGGGAGAGTTCATATCCAGGCAATGAACTCCAGTCTAGAAGGGAGAATCCCTTAACTCTTCAGAAGGGACCCATGAATGGGATGTAATTTTGCTTAAATTTGAGTGACAGTGTCCATGTGGAGGGGAAGATACACAATGAGGAGAGGGAAAGAGGAGGCAAGACATGAATACCTGCATCTTAGTTTTTAAAACAGTGAAAACAAGACAACAAGTGCCCTGGATGACATCCGGTGCCAGCATAACTGCCCTGTGCCCACTTCCTCTGCACCTCTTCTTTTCCCATGACCCCATCAGCCAAGGCTGAAGGGTGAAAAATGAGCTGAAAGTAACAGGAATCAGTGAGCCAACATCCATGCATAACACACGCTTAACAGATAAATGCACACACATGTGCATACAAACACACTGATCCACGCTGTGAGCTGATGGAACAAGTTTATGGAGACACGTCCAGGAATGTCACAGTTTTCGATCTGAAGCTCTGAGTACTTTCTGAGGTTCATGACATTTCTGATAAGAGCCTCTACTGCTCTGCAGAGTGTCTCTTGTCATCACTTTCCAGCCCTGAAAAAAGTCTTGGAATGCTTGGAGTCCAATTACCTTTCCCAAAGGGAGTCCTAAAGGGATAAGGTAATGAAAAAGAATTATGTATTTCTGAATCTTCAGTGATAAGTTGGCTTGAAGGTGATTAAATGACCATAGATGTACTCTCTGGAAATGGAATTTCTAGATGTGACACCTTTTCTACCTGCCCTACCTAAAATAGCAAGCTAATCACATTCCATCCAGATTTAATTTTCTCTGTGTATTTTAAACTGCCTAATACTATGTGTATTGTTCATTTTCTGTCTACAAAATGTAAACTCCACAAAAGCAAGGGATTTATCTATCTTTTCACTGTCATATCCCTTTAAATAGTACCTGTAGGTCTTCATTAAATATCTGCATAATGAATAAATTAATATTAACTAAATTTCAATTAAGTAGATGATACTGTAGTATAATCATCCCTTGGTATTCCAGGGGGATTGGTCCCAGGACCTCCCTACCCCCACAGCTACCAAAAATCAGATGATCGAGTCCCTCATATAAAATAGCACAGTATTTGCATATAACCTATATACATTCTCCTATATGCTTCAAATCATCTCTAGATTACTTAAGATACCCAATACAATGTAAATGCTATGTAAATAGTTGTTATATTGCATTGGTTTTTATTTTTATTGTTGTATTGTTATTTTTTTCCCCCAAATATTTTTGATCCATGGCTGGTTAAACCCATGGATGTGGAACCCGCAGATATGGAGGGCCAATTGCATTCGAGTTGTAAAGTTGTACTACATAAAGATGAGAAGTTATCTGCAGCAGCATTGCAATGTACGTTGATAACTATTATGCTCAGTAAAACTACAAGGGCATTTAGAGCTATAAACAAAGAACTATTGAGAGAGCACAGAAAAGATCATCAACGACTTTATGAATTTGAGCACTAACCATTAAAGTTAACAGAGATGTGATTCAGACAAAACTCGTAACAGAGTGAGCTTGCTGTGATTTGGGTCCTGTTAGAAATGCCCATCATCTGAGAATCAGACTTCCTGACGTCATGACCTTGGATTACTAACTTGTATTTTGTGAAACTGAGCTGCTTCAACTGTGAATTAAACACCTCTGCCTAGATAATCACTAAGGTTCCTTCCCATGACAACACTGAGGGAGAGGGGGATTTGAAAAAGGGGCAGGGTTTGCGTATCAATCCCTTTTAGGTCTGAGGCATGAGCAATAAAACGGCATTAAATTAATAAGAGTTATATGACCCATAACCAAAGTGACTGCTATCGAGATCCATCTACAAGGATGTTCTTTATGGCGTTAATTACAATAAAGAGAAAATAGGAAACCAAACTGGAAACTGTTTAGAATTTATTTCGAACTAATTTCAAACAAAGAAAAATTGCAGAAACTGTTGAATTTCCACACATCTCTCACTCAGCTTCTGATATTTTAATAGTCTCTTTCTGAAATTTACCGGGGTTGTGTCTAGTTGTGGGTCCTTTTTTATTTT